>NC_138746.1:23792712-24392712 GCF_965113295.1 Leuciscus leuciscus
AGCAATTTTATGTAGCCTATATGACAGACTTGTGCTGCACATGCTACACTTAACTGTATTTTCCTTTTTTTTAAAGTGATTCTAATCATATTTCAAGCAATTCAAAACCATCATGGTGAACAGTGCGCATCTATAGTGTCTGAGCTGAAGGAAATAATCCCTTATTTATCGTCTTTAATATATCGTCCATATTTTCTTATCAGGCCAATAACATTAAAAATGAACATATCCACCACCATATCGGTATCGGCATATATATCGCATATAATTTTGAGTGCATTAACAGATGTTTTTGCTCATTTTGAACTCTCTCTTGATCTTCTAGGATCTATGTCTGTATGTCGGCTACACATCCTCAGTCTGCTGCACCGCGTCAGTTTTAACACTCGCCGCTATTGCCCTGGACCGTTACTTCTCCATCGTGGACTGCCTGCGGTACGGTTCCCGCTGCACGATATGGAGAACCGGTTCCGTGGTGATATGGATTTGGCTGCAAGCTATGTTGACCAGCTGTCCTCCTCTCCTCGGCTGGAGCAACATCAGTTTCGTGGCTCCCATGTACAGCTGTGCTGTGAACTGGGCCAAAAGCCCAAGCTACACGGTCATTATGGCCTCCTTATCTTTTCTTTTACCGGCTATAGTCATCCTGTTCTGCTATGTGAAGATTGTCCGCGTGGCACGATACCATGCTAGGAGGATCCACAGTTTGGAAGAACATCTCCAGCGTAACAGAGCCACATCTGTCTTGAATCTCCAACACTCATTCATGGACACCTACACACCATCCAGGCTGATTTACTACGTGAGTGGGAGGTTTGTGACGGATCAGTTGGATGTTCCTGATGAAGTTGCTCCAGATGCACCATCTGAGATGTCTTCCAAGTCAACTGGTGGACGTCTGCACTCTTTCATGGCTCAAATCCATACCAGTAGCCCTCAACATCCCAGTCAACCTCAGCATCATGGAGTTCTGAGGTTATTTCTGGTCATCGCTGCTTTTTTTCTTATGCTGGACGCCCTACATCAGCGTAGCTCTGGTGCAGGCCACCGAAACCGCCCTGTCCCGGCCCAGGAGCGTTGTTCCCCCGTCTGCTGTCACTTTCTCCTATTGGCTGGTGCTGTTTAATTCAGATATCAACCCGTTGCTGTATGCGCTCCTCAGCAAGCGCTTCCAAGGTGCCTTCCAGAGTTTGAGATGGAAGATCCAGGCCAGGTTGGGATGCGTTGTGGAGAAAGTAGGAGCTGAGAGATCTACAGGTGGAGGTGAGAGTGACCCCACTAACAGATCGACCCACACTTCCACGGCGCACTCCAGAAACGACGGGGAGTCGACGTACTCTTCCGTTTTTGCTCTCAGCTCTCAGTTTCCCAACAGCCTCAGGGAGCAATTGAATAATGTTCTTCCGCTGGCCACTTGTTCTCGTCCTGTTTGTCATGAATGTGGTGGACGGGGTTCGAGGGCGGTGGACCACCTGCAGGTTCCCTCCAAACAGCGTGAGCGGAACAGACTCCCTTATTCTGCTGCTACTAAAAAGAAACAAGCCACATTCTTTTATGGACAGATCACAGTTAGAGTGGAACATATTTGCTGAGTGCATCACATACAGTCCTGCATAATGGAAACAAAGATGAATGTTATTTGTATTTTGTGGGTGGATGATTATTTCAATGGAATGTTATGGGTTCAATAAAATGTAAGTTCTATGAGGCATTAAAAAGATTAAATAATAATATTGCCATAATGAGGTTGTAAAGAAAATGTAAAGTTTTACAAAGACAACTGAAAAAAAAAAAAAGAAAGAAAAAAACCCATTGATTATTTATTGTGAAAATGTAGCTTTGCCACCACAGGAATAAATTACATTTTAAATATATATTAATATTTAAGAATAATGTGTTTTTAATCAAATAAATGCAGCCTTGGTGAGCATAAGAGACTTATTAAAAAAATCTTAATTGTTCCAAACATTTGACTGCTATTGTATATATTTATATAATGGATTATTTGTAAAATATATATTTTTCAATATTTAAAGCAAAGGTTTTTATTTATTATTTATTTATTTGCTTATGGTTGTAACACGGGCCAGTGTTTTAGAGGGCTTTAAAGCAGAAAAAGTGAAGGTCATATTTTTTTGTTAAAGCACTTACATTAATTATTCAGTACAAAACTGTTTTTATTTGAGCTTTTAACTGGTCTAAATCTTCCCTTTGTTTAGGTGGACCTATTTTGTATGTGGATGAACTCGAGGTCATGCGTTGCTGACATGATTTCTGTAGGTTGTGGCTTGTCATGTGAAAGTTACTGGGGTTTACCAGCGTTACGTGTTTGTGACATTTAAGTGAACAAATGAAATACCATTTTTACACAAACAAGGTCAGTAAACAGTTTTGTTATATTAGTCTCACGCTAACTTTCTTTTAATAAACCATTTTAATGTTTACTGCCTGGTCTGTGTTCTTCCTTATAGGTGCTTTATAATAACTGCATTTTTTATTTATACTGCCAGTTATGTTGATGACTTTTATTTTCCTCTCAATTTCACCATTACCATCTTCACTCATCATCTTCATGGTCTTTAAACTATGTATAATCTTTGTCTTCTCTGATGCATCAAATGACAAAATATTAAACGATTTAACATAACTGGCAGCTTTTATCTAATCAAATTTTGACACAAGGTATATTCTATTTATTAAAATATTCCACAAATTCAATTGATGGATAACCCACTAAGATGGTCTCTGTGAAATTGGGCATGTTAAAAAAACCATTCATTCTCAGCATAAGCCTGTTTGATATTCATCAGTCTATAGGATTGGTTTGTTTAGAAACAAAACAAACAGAGAAAATATAGATTTACATGATACATGTGAAAACAGACAAAGCGGATCTATTAAATGGATGATTTATTTGTTTTCTTGTCATTTTCCTCAAATGTGATCGTAATGCATTTCAGTGTAAAAATCATTCCTTACAAAGGTTTACAATAATGTCTAGCAATAATTCCAGAGGAATACAATATTATATTTATTGTCATCATAACAATGACAATGGGAGACAGTGCTGATGAGATCCTATTGCAAATCAAAGAAAAGGCAGTGAAGCCATCATGTAGCATTTATTGGCGTTTTCTGCATGCGTTTTCCTGTAGAACTAATTTCCATCCAATGGAACAGTCCATAAGATAAAAACAAAAACAAAAATGCAATGCATTGTTTAAAAAAAAAAGTGACTGGAGTCTTATGAAGTGCAGAATGTTTTCAGTGTATTTAAAGGTGGTTATCAGTTCCAGTCACCACCTTTTTCAAAGCACATAGTGTAGGTGCACTTTTCAGAAATGGTCATACATTCACTGGATGCACATGCCACCCTTTAACGGTACACATCTTGCTGAAGATTGCCTCTTCGGTTCGCCAATACTGCCCCTGAAGTGTCCTCACAGTGGTTAGCATGTGACTCTGAAAAAAATGTGATGGAATCAAAGTATAGCTTCAGTATAAACAGTCTGGATGCTGTAGTTAACCCCCTAAAAATCTCCATTCACAGTTTAGGAAAGGAAATCCCTTTAGACCTCAGATGCACCCATAGGACGGTAGACCTTTGTTTGTACAAGGAGAGCTGGAAATCTGCAGTCTTCCAGCATCCCAGCAAACCTCAGCACCATGGTATCCTATTCCTGTTTCGCTCTTTCTCCTAAACCCTCCATATCGCTGTTAACCAACATGAGTTCAAAAACACCTTCATTCACAGTTTGGGAAGTGGAGTCCCTCAGATGCAACTGTTGCTAGGTAGAACTTTGTTGTATTAGATGACAGCATATGTTGCAGTTCTTAATGTCTACGTCAATGTTTGGCACGTATGTTCTAATGGGCACTGGTAGTGATTCGTGCCAGTCAGTCTGAGCTCCAAAAAGAGTGTAACCATCTGAAGATCTGCAGGGACTCTTTATTGTGGAGATATTGGTTCATGGGTCTCTTGAGCAGAGGTCTCAAACTACCACTAGCCTGGTAAAATCCACCATTTGGGCCTGTTTTACGACCATACAGTTGAACTATAGAGTTAATGAAGACATATTTCCTAGCATAATGCTCTGCATGTTTAGTGGAGTAATAATGCTTGTATTCTAAACTATTTAAATGTTCTTTTCTGCAATTAGCAGTGTAAGAAAAATCACAAGCTAGCTGTGACATAACAATCAGAAATATTTCGATATAAAAAAAGACTACAAAGCTATCAATCTACATATGATATTCAAAATATTTATATATATATATCAGACAGGCAAATAAAGTGGCTGGAGTATAGCTGTAGTGCATCAAAATTAGAAACTTCTATCCACTGAAGACTTATTGCCACAACAAGACTGTTCCCTGTGTAAACCGCTCCTGTTTGAATCTAGTTTGATGTAGATGCATGTAACTCAGACTTATTTTCTGTGCCGTGCAGTGTTTGCTTGTTTTTATTAAATGGGCTACAGCTGTTCTTTTACATTCAAGTTTTAGGCCTGTAAAAGCCATGTGGATAATAAGAAATGTATAAAATTAAATTGCAATATATAATATACATTAAATTACAACAATATATAAAATAAAAATTAAACATTATTAATTGAAATAAAATAACATGTAAATAGTAAAGGTTTTATTTAAAATATTAAAAAATTAAAGTCTATAAAGGGATTGGTGGGCTCGATTTAAGGATAAACTTGACACTTGATAGCCCAAATTTGGCCTGTAGGTCAGTCGTTTGAGACCCCTGCTCTTGAGTTCCAAGACCCAAGTCATTGTTCCAATACACTTACAGTTGTAAGATGAGCAAAAAAAAAGTTTAAAAAAAGGTTTGGCTTTAGGAAATCGTCTGTTATAATGTGCATGAGGGTAAATGATGGCCTACGGAGTCTCGTTGACTGAGGAATATTAGGGAATGAATGTCCTTCCCAGCATTATCCAGTCACTGGAATAAGAACGGGAGAAGGTTTGTGCGTGTCAGTGAGGAAACGTGGACATGGAGGTCCTGGCCCGTCGGGTCCAGTTGAGTCCTGAGCTGGTTCCGGTCTCAGCCGGTTCAACAGGCTGTTCCCGCTTTCTGAGTTTGGTGCCGAGCTCAATTAATCACTGATCCCAGTCCTCCGGTAACAGCAGCATTAGGAAGCCCAGACAGATGATCAACACGGCGATGAGTCGCACTGTATTGAAGTGGATATCACAGGTGTACAGGTCCACCACTGCAACACCAACAACACACACTTTAGAGCCACCACGGTAAAATGTCTATGAAGTTGCAATGACTGCCCACTTTGCTGCACGTACTGATTTTGCCGAGTTAGACACATTCCTGGGTCAACATATTTTGTTGATCCTGGAACAACATTCTGGTCCAAAAATTTAGTCCAAACCATATCCCTACCCCTAAACCTAACCCTACCCATGAGCTATGCCTAAAATCAGAAGGAAATGCTTGGTGAATAACATTGACGTAGAAGCACCTAACTCTCCTAAACTTGACATACTGTAAACTTGTCCCTCAAATCTGATTGGACTGTTGTTCCAGGATCAACAAAGATGTTGATCCAGGAACATGTTGCACTTGGTGAAATCAGGTTCTGCCACTTTGCTATACTCAGTGGGACAGGGTTCAAAAACAGTTTCACAAAAAACTTTAGACATATACAATGAACTAAGAGTGTAACTGTATATATCCCTTTAAGTCAGTCAGTGGCACAAAATATAGGTTTTCTATAAACAAGTTTGTTTTTATATTTAAAAAAGTTTACTTTGATGAAAATGAACTCACTTGCATTGACAGGGACACTCAGCACAATGCCAAGTGAAATCAGCTCAGGGTATGTAATGGCAATGCCAAAATTCACCAGCATATTGAATGCTGTAGAAGAAGAAAATGATGAACAGTTATATGTTATATATCTCTTCTAATTGTTGCACATTACATAAACAATACTCTACTTATAATAATATACTTTTTTCTGTCAGTATTGTATTTACCTAGTAAGAGTCCAGCCACTCCACACATGTAGGCCCAGGGAAGATCAGCTACGGATGTGAAGTACTCAACATGTGTGAAGTACAGTATAACTGGCACAAAGCTCATAAAGACAAAGTTTGCACCGCCGACAATGGTTAGAAACAGAGCCGCCTCTCCAAACTTGCCACTGCCCAAGACGAGCTTGAAAAGCACCTGAGAAAACATAAACAAAAAGACCAGCTCAGATAAGTTAGTTTCGGTTAATTGGTTCATTCAGGTGGTTCATTTCAATGATCATTCAATGCTATTCACATTATACTTGTTTTATTTTAGCTGTAATACATTCACCAGCCACTTTATTAGGTATACCTGATCAACTGATTAACTCAAATATTGAATCAGCCAATCACACAGCAGCAACTCAATGCATTTAGGCATGGAGACATGGGCTCCGTCCAGAAACAGAACAGGGGAATGAAAAGAGTAATTTAACCATCTGAACAGAACCATCAGTTTCTTATTTCATAGCACCTTTTTAAGCGTATAATAAACCTCTGTTTAGTTAATTGTACAGTACTTGCAATGCCTTTGCCGTTGAACGAGTGTCCGCATATGCAGTCTCGGGAGAAAGTCTTGATGGTTCAGGGGTCAGATGGTGCTGAAGTTGCAATTGATTTTCTCCATGATGAATGAAGAAATTATGATGAACTTGCGATGTTAGCCTGTCTCAGTTGTTGTTGAGGTATTACAATACTTGAGGCCCTGTTGACGTGGTTGTGCCAACTCCGGGACAAAGATCCCTTGGCATTCCACACGGACAGTAACCAGGAGAAGACGAGAGAGAAGAAGAGGAGAAGAACCGTGTGCAGGAGCACTTTAACTTCTATAGAGGTCACTCCTCCAGGGTGGTCAGTAAGCCAATAGTAACTTAAGCTTTAGAAGGGAACATTTACGACTCTTTGTCTTCAAGGCAAGCATAGTATTTTGCATATGTAACTGGATCGGGTGTTGATGCAGACACTATTAAAGATTCTTGTAATATTAATATGTTGCATATGTATCATCATATAATATACATGATCATTTAGATCAGGGGTTTTCAACTGGTTCTGTGCCAGGGACCACCATTCTGACTAACAAGTAATCGGCGGCCCACTATTGTGTGTGTCTGTGTGTGTAGTGTGTGGATTCCTTTGTCAGATAGCACAGTCAGACGTCGAATTGAGGAAATGGCATTAAAAAAAAAGAAAAAAAGAGTTTGTCATGTCATTTTGCTGTGTACTGAACCTATTCACGGCTCCATCAACATTTCATGCCAAATCGCTATATTTCCTTGTTTAAAATGTACTGCAAGATGCAGTTTCTTTCCAAATAGCGATAAGCGCCAAACCTATTTTTAGCCTAAACGCGATACATCCTCTCGACTAATCAGAATTCTTTCTCTCTCTCTCTCGCTCTCTCACCCTCAAATCACTCGCGCGTATCGCGCCAGACGCTCAATTTTCCTCATTCGCGCGACCGCGCCGCGCTAAACGCCTCATTCGCGCTGCAGGACCTCCAGATGCGCGTAAACGCGTCTTTACATTGACTTGACATGAAAATCACTTGCGCCAGACGCTCTATTCGCGTTTGGTGTGAACGCTACTCACTCACTCACTCATACAAGGTCATGTTGTGATTTGTTTTATGTAAAGCGGACAATGGTTCTACTTTTTATGGGTTTGACACTTTACTGAATGCCAATGTATTTATTACTGACTGACTTGCCTTTTTTTTAAGACAAACTTTTTTTTTTATGGAAAAAAAAGTGATTTCAATAGTGAAATTATGTAGGCTGGAATGCATGTCACGGACCACATGCAATGCCGCCGCGGACCACCAGGGGGCCGCGGACCACCGGTTGAAAACCCCTGATTTAGATCATCAAAATACAAATTCGTAGATACCAAAAAGGGTATATTACATAATGTAAACAAGTTGTCACAGAATAAGAATATGTGAATAATAAAATTGACAAAAATGTCAGAAAGAATCTTATAATTCCAAGATGACGACCATACAAGTAATAATCCTACACAAAATGGGTCTTACTCACTAATAATTGCGCACACTATTCGTATTTATACGCACATTTAAACTTCTCATGTAGCCTAAACGTTCCGCCAAATTTATTTCAAATGTTCTTAACCCTTGTGCATCAATTTAAAAAAGTTACTCATAGGTCCAAAGAGGACAAAAATGTCCATGTCAAAAAACTGTCATAAAAAGTTGAAGCTTGGGAGCACAGACTTAACTTTGGTATCATTTTAAAGAATACCCTTAGCAGATTATTGCTGAAGTTAAGTTTATGAAAATTATTTCTGAATATTATTTTATATAAAATATATATTTTATGAAACAAGTTGAACTCTAAAACGGCTAGAAAATCAAAGCCATAAATCTAAATAAGTTGTGTTCCAAATTTGAGGTTGATATCTCAAAAAATTTGCTTTCAGTAAGATTTTGTTTGGGCGCAGTACCAAACTTTCCCCATTGGATCCCAGCAAAACTCACAATGAACACAATGATTGGCTTTGTTATTTGCAGTTGAGTTTTTCTCTCTCAATACTACAAACACACACATGCACACAAACACTTTTTTTTTTATAACACACATACCAACCACACTCTGACATCCATACCAACACACGCATACAATTATCATTGCATAATTTATCCAACTGGCTCTATAATAGCTCAAAATTCATGCAGTTAACATTAACAAAAAAAAAAAACTTACTCATAGGTCCAAAAGGGACAAAAATGTCCAAGTCAAAAAACTCTCATAAAAATGTTATGCTTGGGAGCAAATACTTGAGACCAGACTTTCCCCATTGGATGCCAGCAAAACTCCACTGGTGAACACAATGATTGGATTTTCGATTTGCAGTTGAGTTTTTCTCTCTCAAATATTACAAGCACACAAACACACTTTTTATTTTATTACACACATACAAATCACACTTAGACATCCATACCAACACACCCACACAATTATCGTTGCATAATTTATCCAGTTAGCTCTATAATATGCCGAAGCAGAAAACAGGAATAAAGCGAGTATTTGCTTTATATGCCTAACCTGAAAAAATGGTACCATCTGATAATTTTTTTTAAAAATGTCAATTTTGAAGCCTTGCCAACAGAATGAAAGCCTATTAAAAAAGATTGCATCATTTTATAGTTAAACGGCACAGGGATTCAAAAATGCAGTTTTAATGGGTTTCAATGGGGCCATTTTTGTCCAAAAGGCGCTGAGAGGAAGTATTTTGTGTAACTAGTGCAAAATAGATTTTTTAAAGGAAATGGTGATGAAATAGTAAAATTCCAATAAAAATACACACCTGTGACAAATTTTATGCAGTTAGCATTAACACAGGCAAAGTGATCAAAAAAACAAAACTGAAAAGGACAAAAATGTCCTCAAGGATGCACAAGGGTTAACCTTGTTATAATGTTGATGAAGTCGTAGTATCTAAATGAGCGAAAGTAAGTGCCTGAGGAAAGTAATTTACATAAAACACACCCAAGCCATGTCCATATGAGGGCATTCTGCACACCCTTTTCTTTCGTCACTCTCGGCACACTCTCTAAAGATGCATTCTGCCCTGAGAGCACACACACAGCAAGATCCCCGAGCAATGACAAGAGTGGCATCCTTAAAACAAGTTAAAAAAAATTCATCAAGTTTATTCATCACCTGACAATAAATATTTCACAGACTTTTTTACGTTAGTGCAATGACAAATTAAAGCAGTTATTTTATTTTAGAAGCAAACATGTATTCGCAATATCTAGTGTTTTTTACGAGTAATATGTAAACATTTTCCAATTTGGTGGCTATAAAAATCTTACACAAGAGGGCAGCAGAGTTCATCGCATGTAAGGTAATTTGTCACATTTTATTAAAACGTATCGGTTACCTAACGTAACCTCTGTTCTCTCTAGAAGAGGGAACGAGTATTGCGTAAGTAGCTTACGCTGCGGGAAAAGTCATCTTTCTCGAGATATGAAGCCAAAAAATTATCCTTAATTTTTATAATCTTGTCAACGCAGTGCAGCAGCACGCAGACCTAGAGCAGGCTAACTAGCGTGCTCATTGGCTGCCCTGCCGCAACTGCAGCAGCCTACCAGTGAGCCTGGCGTGACGTCACACCCAATGGGAGCGCTCAGCGCCCCCACGCGTCACGGCCCGTAAGAGGGGCGTGGCTTAGCTTATAAAATGAGGCTCGGGGGCTGCTTTCTCTGGTTTTTGTCGCTTGAAGCGAATGAGCTCGTGGCGCGAGCACGGCAGGTTACGCAATACTCGTTCCCTCTTCTAGAGAGAACAGAGATTACGTTAGGTAACCGATACGTTCTCTTACGAGAGGTTCTCTCGTATTGCGTAAGTAGCTTACGCTGCGGGAACTCCCTTGTCAACGCCGTGCGCGCCCAGCATCCACTGAATGAGTCCCAGGGAAGTCCGGGGAACACAAAGAGTGTGAGCCAGGCGGCCAATATGATGGCTAGCGCGAGTACACAAGCACACAATAGGGCATACAGAGCGGCGCGGCCGGTCTGACTGACAAACCCTTGTATGGTACAGCTCAACCAGGAGAGCTAAATCAACAGCAGTAGCCCGCGCACAGAAGTGGGCCGGCCTACGCGAGATTTAGACTGATAAAAGTTTAGCCTGCAGGGCGGGAACTTCCAGATTGTAAAATCTAACAAATGTAGAGGGGGAGGCCCAGCCCGCCGCCGTACAAATGTCATGAATGGAAATTCCACTAGACCAAGCCCACGACGAGGCCATGCCTCTAGTAGAGTGGGCCCTGATGCCCAGGGGGCACTGCAGGTCTTTAGACGCATAAGCAGCTGCGATAGCGTCCACTATCCATCTGGACAGACTGTGTTTCGAGGCGGCGAGACCCTTAGTGCGCCCACCAAACGAAACGAAAAGCTGCTCCGAGCGCCTGGCGGCGGCGGAGCGCATAATGTAATATCTCAGTGCTCTGACAGGGCAAAGGAGGTTACTGTCAACCTCGCTGCCGGTTGCCGGCAAAGCTGAGAGAGAAATGACCTGTGCTCTGAAGGGTGTGTCCAAAACTTTGGGGACGTAACCATGCCTTGGTCTGAGAATGACTTTAGAGTCATTAGGTCCGAACTCCAGGCATGAGGCGTTAACTGATAACGCATGAAAGTCACCCACACGTTTGACTGAAGACAGAGCTATCAGAAAAACGGTTTTGAGCGTAAGGTATTTCATATCCACAGTTTCCATGGGTTCAAAGGGATGCGCTTTCATGGCCTCTAAGACCAGGGAAAGATCCCAAATAGGAACCGAAGGGGGTCGCGGGGGGTTCATCCTCCTAGCTCCTCTCAGGAAGCGGATGATGTATGCGTTTCTCCCTAATGCGCGGCCCAGCGCCGAGTCGGCGAAGCTGAGATGGCCGCAACATATACTTTGAGCGTGGATGGGGACCTGCCCAAGTCCAGCAGCTCTTGGAGGAAACAACGCACACGTGACACCCCACATGCTTGTGGATCCAGCCCTTTGGCGGTGCACCATTTATTAAACACAGACCATTTAGACGCGTAGAGCCGCCTCGTAGAGGGAGCACTAGACTGTGTGATCGTGTTTACAACCCCTGTTAGCAAGTCAACGGGTATCCGTTGAGAGTCCATGCATGCAGAGACCAGCGCTCTGGATGAGGATGCAAGATCGAGCCGCGGGCTTGAGAGAGAAGGTCTCTTCTCACCGGTATCGGCCAGGGAGCTGTGTCTGCCAGCCGTATTAATCCGGGAACCATGTCTGATTCTCCCAATACGGGGCTATGAGGAGCACCATGTGGCGCGCTTCCCTGATTCTCCTGATGACTTGTGGCAACAGAGAGACCGGGGGAAAAGCGTATAGCGGGCCGCTGGGCCAGGCTTGGGCCAGCGCGTCCTCGCTCTTTGAAAAGAACCTTGGGCAGTGCGCGTTGTCTATTGACGCAAAGAGGTCGACTTTCGCTCTGCCGAAACGGCGCCACAGTGACTGGACTGATTGGGGATGCAAAGACCACTCCCCCAGGGGAACGTTGTCCCTGTACAGTCTGTCGGGGCCCTCGTTCAGGTGGCCAGGCACATGCGCGGCTCTCATCGAGCGCAGAGAGTGCTGAGCCCACACGAGGAGGCGTTCCGCCAGGGTGCAGAGCGACTTCGATCTGACACCGCCCTGGCGATTCACATAGGCCACTACCGATGTGTTGTCCGTGCGGACTAAAACATGGTGACCTGGGAGGAATGGGAGGAAGTGTTTGAGCGCTTTCTTGACTGCGAGCATCTCTAGACAGTTTATGTGTGTGAGAGACCCGGGTTCGAATCCACTGTGAGACACCAATGTGTCCCTGAGCAAGACACTTAACCCCTAGTCGCTCCAGAGGCGTGCGACCTCTGACATATATAGCAATTGTAAGTCGCTTTGTATAAAAGCGTCAGCTAAATGAATAAATGTAAATGTAAATGTAAATGTGTAGGAGATTCTCCTGGTCTGACCAGCGGCCATAGACCGGTCTGCCCTCGAAGAGCGCTCCCCAACCTAGGTTGGAAGCGTCTGTCGAGACAACTTTCCGGTGTGAAATCACTCCCATAGTCACTCCAGTGTGATACCATTCGGCTGCCAGCCAGGGCTGCAGGGCTGAAATGCAGCCCTGATTCACTCTGACTCGCGAGCCGCCGGTTTCCCAGGCTCGGCGGGGCACGCGCGCTTTCAGCCAGCGTTGAAGCGGCGCATGCGCGGTAAGCCCAGCTGGAGCACCGCTGCAGCTGAGGCCATATGCCCCAGGATACGCTGGAATGTCCTCAGCAGAACCTGGCTGCCTACTTTGAAGGACGCGGCGAGGTGACGGATGCGGCGCGCGCGCTGCTCCGACAATCTGGCCGTCATAGCCACCGAGTCAGTTCTATTCCCAGAAAGGAAATTGACTGATGGGGTGATGGCGAGCTCTTGGTCCAGTTGACCGAGAGACCCAGACCTTCCTCTCTCCAGAACTCCCGGGAGCAGAGCAACTGGGGGAAAGGCGTACAGACGTAGCCTCGGCCACGTCTGTACCATAGCATCCAGTCCCAGAGGAGCTGGATGCGTGAGGGAGAACCAAAGTGGACAGTGAGACGTCTCTCGAGACGCAAACAGATCCATTTATACTTGGCCAAACTCCGTCCATATCAGCTCCACCACCTCGGGGGTGGAGCCTCCATTCCCCGGGCCTCGGCCCCTGTCTCGACAGAGTGTCTGCTCCTATATTCTGGACCCCGGGGATGTAGGCTGCTCTGAGTGACAGCAACTTCCCCTGGGACCACAAGTGGATATGGCGTGCCAGATTGGATAATGGGCGCGAGCGCAAACCCCCTTGGTGGTTGAGATAGGCGACTACCGACGTGTTGTCCGTATGCACTAACACATGGTGTCCCCTGAGATCTGTGATAAAGCTCCTCAGAGCCCGGAAGACAGCTAACATCTCTAGGCGATTGATATGCCAGGAACGATGATGGTCTTCCCACAGACCTTGAGATGAACGACCCTCTAGGATCACTCCCCAGCCCATGAGGGAAGCATCCGTCGTTAGCAGTTTGCGACGACAAGGAGCTCCCAGCACTGGGCCCTGGGACAGGAACCAGGGTTTCTTCCACATAACCAAGGCACGTAGGCATCGCCGCGTGACCTTGATTGTGCGAAATGGGTTGCCCCTCGGGGAAAACCCTCTGGTCCTGAGCCACCACTGCAGGGGCCTCATGTGCAGTAGTCCAAAAGGTATCACGTTGGAAGCTGCTGCCATGAGACCCAACAGTCTCTGGAACTGTTTGACAGTGAGTAGCTGGCCTAGCTTTACACTTTTCACAGCTGCAAGGATGGAATCTACACGTGGCGGTGACAGGCGCGCCTGCATCGACACTGAATCCCAAACCACGCCTAAAAAAGTGGTCCTCTGAAATGGAGAAAGCACACTCTTCTTGGCGTTCAGCCGTAACCCCAGCTCTTTCATGTGGGCGAGAACAACATCTCGATGTTGAACCGCCAACTGATGCGACTGAGCTAAAATCAACCAATCGTCGATGTAGTTCATGATGCGAATACCCTGGAGGCGCAGAGGCGCCAGAGCTGCATCCACGCATTTGGTGAAAGTGCGGGGTGATAAAGCCAGGCCGAATGGAAGAACTCGATATTGGTATGCTTTGCCCCCGAAAGCAAACCTCAGGAACTTCCAATGACACGGACGGATGGAAATATGCGTCCTTGAGGTCTATCGTGCCAAACCAGTCCTCGGACCTGATCTGTGGCACGATTGTCTCAATGTCAACATTTTGAACTTGAGCTGCATGACTGACTCATTCAGAACTCGAAGATTTAAAATGGGACGCAATCCCCCGTCCTTCTTTGGAACTATGAAGTACCGGCTGTAAAACCCGGTTTCCCTGTTGGAGGGAGGTACATATTCTATGGCCCCTTTCACTAACAGAGTGTTTACTTTCTGTTCCATAACCAGAACCTGCTCGGGGCCCACCACTGTGGGCAGGACCCCCATAAACCGAGGTGGGCATTTCTAGAATTGTATCTGATACCCTTTTCCCACGGTCTGCAGGACCCAACGAGAAACATTTGACAGTACCTTCCACGCTGTCAAAGATTCTACTAGAGGTACCAGCCTCTCGAGACTGGTTTCTGGATTGTGTTGCTGTTGAGTAGTCGGTTCGTCGCCCTGTAACGGCGCACCGGCAGGGAACGACCGAACAGACTGCTCTTACACCCTCCTCAGAGGGGGCGGGCATCCCGAGGCCACTACGTCTCCGGGTGGTCCTTGAGATATGTGCTCGCCGGAGACCGCTGCGCCCTGAAACACCGGAGGCGGCAGGGTTGGCAGACTGGTCCCCTGAGGGCACCGAAGAGAGACGGGCACCGTATTTTTCTCCTGCTGTTGAGTAGTCGGTTCGTCGCCCTGTAACAGCGCACCGGCAGGGAACGACCGAACAGACTGCTCTAGCACCCTCCTCAGAGGGGGCGGGCATCCCGAGGCCACTACGTTTCCGGGTGGACCTTGAGATATGTGCTCGCCGGAGACCGCTGCGCCCTGTAACACCAGAGGCGGCAGGGTTGGCAGAACGGTCCCCTGAGGGCACCGAAGAGAGACGGGCACCGTGAAAAGAGGTGTTAACCGCTCTGCTTCGGGGGGGACTACCCTCATTTGTCCTGAGCCCTCAGACATCAGGACTTTTTCGCAGCAGCCTTCTTGGCGGTAATAACGGTCCGCAGATCCGTTTTACCCCTCGAAGACTGCTGGGTTTGAGAGCGCCCTCCGTGTCCCCGAGATTTTTGTGGGGGAGCACGGGAGGAAACGGTCTTTTTCTGAGTGGCACGGTGCTCAGCACTCTTTTTAGATGAGTGAGGCTGCTCCCGCTCAGCAGCTTCAATGAAAGAACGGCGGGGGAGAAGTTTCTGAAGTGCAGCTGCCTGTTTTGAAGCTTCTTGTGATTTAGCTACAGCACTGTTAACTGCATCTCCAAATAACCCTTGAGTGGATACTGGTGCATCTAAAAGAACATGTTTTTCTTTGTCCTTTATGTCACTTAAGTTGAGCCACAGATGCCTCTCAGTGGCCACCAGGGCTGCCATAGAGCGGCCGATGGATTTAGCCGTCTCCTTGGTGGCCCTGAGAGACAAATCTGTGGCTCTACGTAGTTCAGACACAGTATCAGCACTAATACCCCCGCCCTCTTCAGAATCACCCAATAATTCAGCCTGGTAAGCTTGCATTATAGACATTGTATGTAAACACGCTGCAGCTTGGCCGGCAGCGGCATAAGCTTTATGAACCAGAGAAGATGTAAATTTTACTGGCTTGGATGGAAGTGCAGGAGCCTTCAGAGAAGATGCCGTTGCTGGAGAGAGATAGCTCGCGAGCGTCTCTTCCACCTTCGGCATTTCCCCATAACCATGCTCTTTATAATTGTGAATGGATGAATAGTGTGATGTTTGTGCAGTATACACTCGATATGACACTGGTTTCCCCCATGATCTCGACATCGGGGAAAAACGGAAGGCTTCTGCACTGAGGCTGTGCACGAGATGGCAGGAAACGTTCGTCGAGCTTGCTTTTCGAACGAGCGCCCTGCCTATCTTCTGGCCACTCAATAGATAATCGCTCGACAGCTCTAGTGATAACATCAAGCAATTCTTCAAACGCATGAGACTGAGGTGGCGAATCCTCAGACTCAGCGTCAATACTAACAACGTCCAACTCCTCAGAGCTGGACAATTGCAGTTTTGGTGCCTCCATCGGGGGGGAAACACCCTGATGAGAGGCACTGGATCTATCAGAAGGAGGCTGAGATAAGGCAGAGCCCGTCTCAACATCCACTGATAGATCCATTTGCGAACCCCAGGTCTGTGATTGACGCCGTGCCTCGGCAGCGACGGGACCAGAGCCCTGGGGAACGCGATCGGGATTGAACCGAGTCAAGCGGGATCGGAGCGTACGCAATGGAAGCGTGTCGCAATGCACACAGTCACCACCCTCGAGTGCTGACTGGGCATGCTCCTCACCCAAACAAACAAAACAAAGAGTGTGAGTATCACCTCCCGTTAAATAACGCGGGCAGGGATGGACACACACTCTAAACTGCTGCTTGCTCGCCATACTGAATATATATATATATGATATAGACAGACAACTCCAAATATACAGAGACAGATTTCACACAGAGCGCAACTGAAGACTCAGAAAGCTTTCGTTTTCTGTTTCGGGCCGGCTTTTATAGCTTCCTGGTACGTGACGTCACCCGCCTCTGACGTTCCGCCACACCATTGGACTGATTTTACATGTGCTTCAAGACGTCATCACGCAAAGCGTTCCCCATAGCGTCAGTTTCGACGCAACGCGAGTTCCCTCTTCAGGGAACCCTTCTGTCACCTCACGTGACATACCCCAGTTTGAGAATATATAATAACCACCCAAACACAATACAAACTGCAGGATACCAGTGCTCTGTGAAAAAGTCAGTAATTATTTAATGCCATTATTAAAATGTAGGCATTCTCACATAAAAACAAATATATTGGAAAAACTTTCCATTTGCATTTGAAAATTAACTCAAACTGTTTAACGTTATTTACTTTCTCAGACAGGTGCTTCATATCCCTCACTCCGGTAACTGTCCATGCTGGATCTATCCCCGTTGTTTTAAAAAGTAAGAATGGAAAGCAAATGAAGGCATTACCAGCTACGAGAGAAGCCTCGCGCGCACAGCTTCCCTTTATCGCTAGCCTGCTGTTTGATAGAGACGGGCGCGCGCTTGGGCCGCTAAAAGAATAGCCCATAGAGGACTAGATTTGAGCTCGCTGATATGCTACAGTTTATGCCAAACATTTATTTATTTAATCAGCAATTGGCTAAGCTCCAGTTTTGAGGGAAAGGGAAGCTAATATGCATTCTAAAAATCACAACAATTTGGATAATATTGTGTTTAGAATATATAATAAAATTGTCTTAAATAATGGTTAAAAGGGTTGAAATGTGATGTTTATTATTTTATATGCTTTTTTTGTTTTGAGGACTGCTGATTCTATTAAAAATAAAAATAATGTTTCCAATAAACATTTTATTATTAAACAGTCGTTGGGCACTTTATATCCACTTTTCAAATATTTTCTTCATTTTTATTGAAAATAAATGCCTTTCCAATCAGATATGTGATGGGAAAAAGGCGATTTCAAACTTTCAAACATGCCACACTCCCTACAGCCTCCTCCACAGCAGACGTTAAGTGGACTGTGCACTGTTTTCTTCCCCCTGTTTGGGCCCCAAGTGCGCATTGGCCCCTGGCCCCGTGCCCATAGGATAATCCGGCCCAGACTCTCAGTGGCGGGAGTGTGGGGCTCGCTCCAATCCCCTCGAACTCCACTGGGACTCCCACGATGATGGATGATACAGCAGGATCGCACAATTGGTCAAACGGACTTCCCTCAGGCTAAAAATCCACATGTATAAGTAGCATAAAGCAGCACAAAGAGAGCAGCATAAAACACATCTAGACACAGACGAGACAAGACAGCAATGAACAGAAACAGGAACTCTGGAACACGTGCAAACAAGGATATATAATAACACACCTGAAATGAATGACAACTAATCTGAAACCATGACAATAAACTACACAGTGGAAACAGTGCAGACTGAACAAACTGAAAACAAAGTCCATTGGGCATGACAGATTGCACACAATATTATAAATATTAATATCGATATATAAAAAAGCACTATTAAAACAAGGTAACATTGGAATTTTTTTCTATTATACTGTATTTATAGGCCTATGTATGTATACAGATGTATGTACAGTACAGTATAAATAATTATCATCTCACACATTGTTGATCTGCATTCAAAGTTGATGTTTTTTTTTGTTTTGTTTTTTGCAACAGAACGTTTTCTATGCATAATGTGTTTCTATAATAAAACCATCTATGATATATCTTAACTTTCAAGCAATATGGAGGCAAAATAACCAAACATAAAGAATAAACTTCACAGCCATGTTATCTTTGCAAGCACAGACTGTTTAATCAGTCTTGCTTTTTATTATATGATTAGCATCAAACAAACAATATAGTTCTTATTCACAGTGATTAAAGATTATTAAAATAAAAGACTGAAAAATTATTACAACCACCAAAATAGGTGGCGATATATTTACCAAGTAGCCTATGTAAATCGGCATTAAACAAAAATAGAATAAAGTAGAATGGCGCGCTTTTTTTTAACCTCCGTTTTCATGGTGACTCGTCGATTCGTAGAGCATGTCTTGTGAATTAACCGTGAACATTCAATCTAGGTTGGCTGATGTTACTCCTGGACGAGTATTTATAACCAGCATAGCTTGAGTAAGCAAGGTTTGATTTAGTCAACCAGTTCAGTGTTTGACGGCAAGATAACTTTGCTTTCTTCAGCGGCAGCGCAAATGCAGATTTCGCGATCTTTTAATGATTAATCGTGCTGCTGCTATACAATATGTGCCTCAGTCTCTTTTCAGGCTAGACATCATTATTAAAAATTGTTTACATTAAATCTGATTAAACCTAGTAATTTCAGATAGGCTACGTAAGTTTAAACAACAACACATTTTCAGTTACGCAGAACCCCGCCCACACAGTGACTAATCAGTGACGCGTTACGCGTAGCCTGGCAAGCCTGCAATGAAATGCGTCATAGACGGATTCTATTAATTACTTTGATAGTTTTCTACAGGCATTTCTTCATTATCATGTTTCAAATTCTTTGCAGACAGCTTACTAGCATTTCTAGCAGCGTCGTTATTTAGAATTTGAAAATGGGTTCAAAAAATTCTCGTGTTAAATGTGTAGATGTTTCTAACTGTGTGGTCAATTTACACAAAAAAGAGAAAGTCAAAAGGAAGGCAAAAACCAATAAGACCAGCTCAAGTCAAGGTAAGAAAGAGATCTAGACATGTCAATGTTATTATTGGTATATGTAGAGTATGTAGAATATGTAAAGTTTTGTTTTTAAAGTCTAATAAATAATAATAATGCTCAACCATGAATTGAAAAACTACTAGAGAATTCAGTAACATACCGTAATATAGGCCTACTTGACATATAGTGATGAAAGATGGGTAAATGCCTTTAAACAGACATTAAAATGTATTACCTCAGATTTTTATTGAAGTTTTAATGCTGTCTTTACAACTTAAGTCCTAACAAGGTGAAATTGCTCAAGAATAATAATAAATATGCCGCGTTACGTTTGCCCAGTGGGCCGAATTCAAGTCTGAAAATGAAAATGTTGTGCTAATTAGATGGCAAATTAATGAATTCTACATTTGAGCATGTAGGCCTAACTGTTATGGTTACTTAAGGGTTACCAAGCAATATCTGGATTTCCCCATTGATATTGACACAAATGAATGAAACTTAATGTAAAACTTAACTTAATGAATGTAAACTTAACTTAATGAAACTTATTTGGGGTATGTTTTGAAAAGTTGAACTATTTTTAATTTGACACTTAAACAGAGAACAGAACATTCCTGCATGTGCTCACTGACCGACAACTGAGAAAGCGGAATGCACGAATTAGACCTGTCTAAAAAAGCCCCAAAAACTCGCTTCATAATTTCCAGCAAGCTTAGCTGCAGCAATATTAGTGTCTAGTAATGTATACGGTTATCAATCTTTTATTAATAGTATTTCATTAAAACCATCTTTTGGTTATATCATTTCCCTCTTTAGATCAGACTTCTCAGCATGTCACCAGTACCAGTGAGGCCGAAGTCCTCAGCGTTGCAGAGGAACCTGGTCATGCTGAAATCGATGACGAGTGGAGTGATGACGCCTTCCAGGACTTAGTCAGAGATTCGTCAGATTGGGGTGCCGACGTCCTCAACTCTTTGAGCTGTATCTTCTCAGACTTAAATGTCAATAATCTCCAAACTCCAGTCTGTGTTGCGACTGACTTGAGTGTTGACGTCCTCCAAGCTACAGTCTGTGCTACATCCGACTGTAGAGTTCCAGTCCGAGATGTGGCCTACTATAGAGCAAATATCCCTCGAGTTCCAGTCCGTGAAGTGGCCTACGATAGAGCCAGTGTCCCTCGAGGTCCAGTCCGTGATGTGGCAGACTGCAGTGTGGACGTTCCCCAGGTCCCAGTCAGTACCACATCAGCTCCAGGCTTGGATGTGGCGGACTGTTGTGTTGATGTCCCTCAATTTACAGTCTGTGCAATATCAGACTGTAGAGATGATGTCCCTCAAGTTACAGTCTGTGCAATATCAGACTGTAGAGAAGATGTCCCTCAAGTTACAGTCTGTGCAATATCAGACTGTAGAGATGATGTCCCTCAAGTTACAGTCTGTGCAATATCAGACTGTAGAGATGATGTCCCTCAAGTTACAGTCTGTGCAATATCAGACTGTGGAGATGATTTCCCTCAATTTACAGTCTGTGCCACTTCAGCTCCAGGCTTGGATGTGGCTGACTGTGTTGATGACCTTCAATTTGAAGTCTGTGCCACGTCAGACTGTAGAGTCAACGTCCCCCATGTCGGACAGACAGGGGACACTGTATCACCTCAGTTGAAGCAACTGGAGGTTAAAGAGATTATTGGTAAGTTGACTGTCATGACTCCAACATAACACAAACAGACAAACTTTTGATATTATATCTGTCTTTACTAAAGTCAACTCCTATTTTTCTTTTAACAGTCATCGGTTCATGCAGCTATGAAATCGGCAGGAAGCTCGGTGAAGGAGGCTTTGGAAGCGTTTATGCTGGGATTTGCTTGAAAGATGGCCTTGAGGTATCACTTATTTTACTTACATTATTTATCTATCAAAGGCCTCGTTTACACTGTCAGTGAAATGTGACCCAATTCCGATTTTTTGCTCACGTGTGACGCAGATCGGATGTGTTCTATGACCGCGTAAACAGGAAAAAAACGCATGCGTTCGAACATTTCGTGATCGTTTTCAGGCCTTGATCATATGTGGAAATAAATCAGATATAAATCAGATATGTGCCAATGCGACTGTCATGTAAACAGGCAGATCGGATTTTCTGAGGCATTATCTACATCTCCGCAGTTAAATTACGAGAGCAATCCCGTCTCGCATCTGCGAAGGGACGAAACGTTGTGTCGTCATAGGAGAGGAATGTGGACAAATGTTGACACAACATATTAAAGGTTGGCTTGCTCATCCTAAAATTTCGGACCGACCGCTCCTCGTTAAAGCCAATATTTTAAACACAATATGCTCCCACGAGTCCTGAGATCTCTCTCATACTCAATAACTGAAGCATGAGCACAGGCTGCAATGATGGCTCCTTTCGTCCTCCGCCGCCTCAAAATCATGGTGATGTTTGGTGAACTTCGCATCGCAGAGCTAGCATCAAGCATATTTCGTGTTTGTCCATCTGTGCAAGAGAATTTAACCCTTTAAAGGACAAGTTCGGTATTTTACACTTAAAAACCATGTTTACAGATCGTTTCTGATGAAATAGAACGGTTAAGATTAAATTTTGGACACATGCTGCTGTCCCGAGAATTTTAGGTTTCTTTCGCCCCCCCCACCTCCAGAATGGCTGCAATCCTTCCTAAAACGCATTAAACTTTAGTTTACAAAGACGTGAAACTCACCGAGTGGTCAGGGGTGTTCACTGATATGCTCACACAAAAATTGCTGCAAAAGATTCTTTCCAACAGGTTTTATTGTAGTTTTTAATCCAATACAAGTCAATGGAATTGGACAAAAACTACGATAAAACCTGTTGGAAAGTGCAAAGTGTTCTTGCCCTATTTTATACACGAATCATTCTCTTCTTTTCAAGCATTCTCAGTGTATCTTATATTCACTACTTAGAGCACTTGACCTCTCAGACCTGTTTAAATTGTTAGACATGCTCTACATGATTAGAATTTAAATTCATGAAACTGAACATGTCTGTTCAAGGTTAATGACTGAAATGATATGAACTCTGCACACACATTGTAAATAACTAACACAAATCCATTTTTTTGTTTTGTTGATCAGGTGGCGCTGAAATTCGCTGACAAAGTGGGTATAGAATGGATCGACATTGTAAGTACTATGTTTCTCTCAGTCTATTTTTCAATAGACAAACTGGTATTGTCAGTAGTTTAGTAGTGGTCTACCATCCTTTCTCCATGTAAGATCATAACAATTGACTTTCTTCTAGGAGGGTCATCCTGAACCCGTTCCACAGGAGATCGGTCTGCTAATTCTTGCCAACAAAGGCCCCAGGGTTCCCCAGATCATCCAGCTTCTGGACTGGGTCGAAGAGGCAGAACGATACATTATGGTTCTAGAGCTGCCTACACCCTGTGAGAACTTGTTCGAATTTCTAGACCGCCACAAAGGCACCCTCGAAGAGAACGTAATAAAGGCTATCATGAAGCAGGCAACACTCGCAGCTCAAGCATGCTGCCAACGTGGAGTGCTGCACCGCGACATAAAGCTGGAAAACCTGCTGATTAACCCGGACACCCTGGAAGTCAAACTGGTTGACTTTGGGTGCGGCGAAATCCTGACCAATGCGGGATACACGTCCTTTGTTGGTATGTATTATTCCTCAGAGCTGTAAGGTGGGTCTCAAACTTTGATGACGAGTTTGAGACCGTTCGCCTTGAATGAGTCAAGGTCTTACAAAGCATCATGTAATGGAATCCACCATTGTGAATCAATAGCATCAAATTATTCCATCCATGCTAATGATTACCTAGTCAAAATGTTGCTTTAAAACAAGCTGATAAATCAGACAAAATGTCTTTCTTCCAGGCACAGAACCGTACTGCCCCGCTGAGTATTATTTAAACGGCAAGTATCACGGGAAACCAGCGACAGTTTGGTCACTCGGGATACTCTTGTTTGTGCTGCTGTGTGGGAATTTTCCAAATTCAAAAGACGTGGACAAGCTCAATGATAACATCTGGACCAAAGATGGCTTGTCACAAGGTGAGATCTTAATTTCAGCAAAGGAAACTTATAATTCTAAATCATACAAAATAGAACAAAGTAATACAAATGGTTGTGTGGGTAATGCAGTAATATTTAGATATTTCAGCTTAATCAAAGAGAGCGAGTGTGAAGTTTAAGGTAATAATAGGACTTTTCTTCTCTTTCTTCACAGAATGCTGCAAATTACTTTGCTCTCTCTTGCAAATAAACCCAAAGAAGCGGCTTGAATTGGACAATGTCGATCTCCACAACTGGTTTAAGTATTTTAATTGTCAGCCTGAAGAAAAGATTATTGGTAAGTTTACTGTCAAAACTCCAACATAACACAAGACAAACACACGTTTGATACAATATATGTCTCTACTCAGGCACAAAGCAGTTTTCATGTCAACTCTTCTTATTTTTCTTTTAACAGACGTCAGTTTCTCCAGATATGAAATCGTCAGGAAGCTCGGTGAAGGAGCCTTTGGAAGCGTTTATGCAGGGGTTCGCTTAATAGATGGCCTTGAGGTATTACTTATTTTACTTGCATTATTTATCTATCAAAGTGTTCTTGCCCTATCATATACTCGAATCACTCTCTTCTTTTCAAGCGTTCTCAGTGTATCTTATGTTCACTACTTAGAGCACTTGACCTCTCAGACCTGTTTAAATTGTTAGACATGATCTACATGATTAGAATTTAAATTCTTGAAATTGAACATGTCTGATCAAGGTTAATGACTGAAATGATATGAACTCTGCACACACATTGTAAATAACTAACACAAATCCATTTTTTGTTTTGTTGATCAGGTGGCGCTGAAATTCGCTGGTACGCTTGTTTGTGCTGCTGTGTGGGCAATTTCCAGACTCAGAAGACTTGGACGAGCTCAGTGGTAACAGCTGGACCAAAGATGACTTGTCACAAGGTGAGATCTTAATTTCAGCAAAGGACACTTGTAATTCTAAATCATACAAAATAGAACGAAGTAATACAAATGGTTTGTGTGGGTAATGCAGTAATATTTAGATCTTTCAGCTTAATCAAAGAGAGCAAGTGTGAAGTTTAAGATAGTAATAGGACTTCTCTTTTCTTTCTTCACAGAATGCTGCAAATTACTTTGCTCTCTCCTGCAAAGAAACCCAGAGAAGCGGCTTGAATTGGACATTGTCTGTCTCCACAACTGGTTTAAGTACTATTTTTATTCATTTAATTAATTAACAATTTGCAGCCAAGGACCGGGTGGGCCACCCCAGCTCCAGAACTCCCTGTCCCCACACACCAATGCACACCCTGTTTCAGGCAACATTACAGGTCAGAAGTCAGATTGGATTAGAACATTCAGAATATTTATCAGGGGTGGAATTTTTCCAGATAAATCCGGAAATCCGGCTTTTCAGACCTGAAAATTATGCTCTCGTAAATCGGCGCGATGCGCACGCAAGGCACACGCAAGGCACAGGTCGGGTATTGCTAAACATAATGACCGCTCACCACTGTCAACGTTTTTTGTGCCTCTGATTCATGTCTTCATGCGTGCACGTGTGTGTGTGTGTAAAGAAATGTGCTTGTGACATGGATCTACACAAAATAATACACAAAAAGTGGTGCTGTCGCCGTGTCATGGTAGGTGCGGCGTATATTTTCCTGCTTTTTTGTCCTTTGCCAATCACATCTATGATTTATCCAGTTCCATCTGGTTGAAGATTGAATCATTATTTACTATCATTCCTTGTTGTTTATACTGCTAAATATAACTTACTCAACATCACACATTAACCTGACTTCGCTAGCTTCAATCAGGCTAGTAATTCGCTAGCCTGTTGGCGTGCCATCTGTGCGCTCTTTATTTCTTTCTTTCTTTTTTTTTTGCGCCTTTTACGAGTCCATCAAACAATTTAGGTGAGTAAGATCTGTCAACAAACACGGTAAGTCATGTCATCTTCTCCTCTTATTGTTACTTGCACCTAATGCAACATGTTTAGCATATCCTTTTCTGTCAGCACAGGATTTACATGTGATAAATGCAGGGAGATAGTAAAGCTGACGGGGAAGATTTCAGAACTAGAGAGCTTTAATCAAGGTTAATTGTAAGAGTGCAAGGGCTTTAGATACTGCTTTGGATGCGACTAGCTTAGTGAACTCTTTACATTGTTCGGTTCCGGCTGAAGTAGAGCCCGTGCAGAAGAAAAATTGGGTGACGGTGAGACGCTGTAGTCGCGGGACAAAACACCGCCCTCCCCACGATTACAACTTCAAATAGATTCTCCCCAATCAGTGAAACACCCACTGAGAATCCTGTTGAATATGCCCTAGTTATTGGCGATTCTATTACACGGAACGTGAAAATAGAGACACCAGCCACCATAGTCACATGTTTGCCGGGAGCCAGAGCGCCTGACATCAAAGCAAATTTAAAAGTGCTGGCTAATGCTGCCAAAATGTTAAATACCCTTTGACTAGTAACCAAAAGTCCAAATCATAGTCTCTGCTGCACCAATTTAACTGATATAAATACTAGTGTAGAACATTGCATAGAAACCGTGTCTATTCCTCGTTTAGTGAGATCAAATAATAAATCTACTGCAGGATCTAGGAAAAATCTAATTGTTATTAAAACAGAAAATGTTGCTATTAGTAAACAAAAACTATTTCTAAAGCTAGGTCTTCTAAACATTAGATCACTCACACCTAAGGCAGTTATTGTAAATGAAATAGTCACAGATAATAGCTTCGATGTACTTTGCCTTACTGAAACCTGGCTTAAACCAAATGATTATTTCGGTATTAATGAGTCTACTCCTCCTGGATACTGTTATAAGCATGAGCCCCGTCTGATTGGTCGTGGCGGAGGTGTTGCAACCATTTATAGAGATATTCTAAATGTTACTCAGAAAACGGGTTATAAGTTTATTTCATTTGAAGTACTTGTACTAAATGTTACGCTCTTAGATGTTAGAAAAACATCCCTATTATCTCTAGCCTTGGCTACCGTATATAGACCGCCAGGGCCTTACGCTGATTTCCTAAAAGAGTTTGCAGATTTTCTCTCAGACCTATTAGTCAATGTCGATAAAGCATTAATTGTTGGAGATTTTAACATACACGTAGATAATCCAAATGATGCGTTAGGGGCTGCGTTTACAGATTTATTAAATTCATTTGGGGTCAAGCAAAACGTCACCGGACCGACACATCGTCTTAATCATACACTCGATTTAATTATATCACATGGAACCGATCCAACCGATATAGATATCATTCCACAAAGTGATGAAGTCACTGATCACTACATGGTAACTTGCATATTACGTACTGCTGTAATATGTCATGCGGCGTCGCGTTATCAACCAGGCAGAACAATCCTCCCATCCACCATAGATAATTTCTCAAATTGCTTATCTAATCTGTCTCAGCTGCTGCCTGAACCCAAACAAACAGATGAACTAGAAGAACTAACTAGCACTATGAGCACCATTCTCTCTAGAACATTGGATGTGGTTGCACCTATTAAATTAAAAAAGGTCAGAGAGAAAAATAAAGCACCATGGTATAACAATACTACGCATGTTTTAAAGAGAGAAACCCGTATTTTAGAGCGTAAATGGAAACAAACTAATTTAGAGGTCTTTAGAATCGCGTGGAAAGACAGTATGTCACTTTATAAAAAAGGCCCTAAAACCGGCCAGGGCTGAGCACCTCCGCAAACTAATAGAAAACAACCAAAACAATCCAAGGTTTTTATTTAACACCGTGGCTAGACTAACAAATAAACAGACGTCACCCGAACAAAATATCCCGTTACAGTTCAGTAGTAATGATTTCATGAACTTCTTCACTGAGAAAATAGAAAGCATCAGAACCACAATTGTAAACGTTCAATCTTCAATCGCGCCTTATAATTCAGCTTCAATTATCACCCCGCAAGAACAATTACAGTGCTTTACAACTATAGAACAAAAAGAGTTCAATAAACTTATCACTTCATCTAAAACAACAACATGTTTATTAGATCCTATACCAACTAAACTACTGAAAGAAATGTTACCTGTTGTGGAAGAGCCTCTCCTCAATATTATTAACTCGTCTTTATCTTTAGGTCATGTTCCAAGAACATTTAAACTGGCAGTTATAAAACCTCTCATTAAGAAACCACAATTAGATCATAATAATCTAGCAAATTATAGACCCATTTCAAATCTTCCATTTATGTCTAAAATATTAGAAAAAGTGGTGTCCGCTCAACTGGGCTCTTTCTTGCAACAAAATGATATCTATGAAAAGTTTCAGTCTGGATTCAGACCGCATCATAGCACTGAAACTGCGCTCGTTAAAATCACAAATGATTTACTTTTAGCTTCTGACCAAGGCTGTATCTCAATACCAGTTTTACTTGATCTTAGTGCTGCGTTCGATACTATAGATCACACATTACTCTTAGATCGACTACAAAATTATACTGGTGTTCAAGGACAAGCACTAAGCTGGTTCAAATCATACCTATCTGACCGCTACCATTTTGTCTATTTAAATGGAGAAAAATCGATCATAACTCCAGTAAACTATGGAGTGCCGCAGGGATCTGTATTAGGCCCTCTGTTATTTTCCATATATATGATGCCACTTGGAAATATAAGGAAACATGGAATTAGTTTCCATTGTTATGCTGATGACACTCAAATATATATTTCATCACGGCCGGATGAAAACGCTAAATTTTCCAAATTGACAGAGTGTGTTAAAGATATAAAAGATTGGATGACGCGTAATTTTCTTTTATTAAATCCAGACAAGACAGAGGTAATACTTATCGGTTCAAAAAAACGCCCACAAAACCTCGCACAATACAACTTTAACATCATAGGATGTCCTGTTACTTTATCCTCTACAGTAAAAGACCTGGGTGTTATACTCGATTGCAACCTGTCTTTTGAAAATCATATTTCATATGTTACAAAAACAGCCTTTTTCCACCTTAGAAACATTGCTAAGCTACGTAATATGCTATCAGTTTCTGATGCAGAAAAGTTAGTTCATGCATTCATGACCTCGAGACTGGATTACTGTAATGCTTTATTAGCTGGTTGTCCTGCATCCTCAATAAACAAGCTACAGTTAGTCCAAAATGCCGCCGCTAGAGTTCTTACGAGATCAAGAAAATATGATCATATAACACCGATTTTATCATCACTGCATTGGTTACCTATAAAGCTCCGTATTAATTATAAGATATTGCTACTGACTTATAAAGCCCTAAACGGCTTAGCTCCAGTCTATTTAACGGATCTTCTATCACCCTATAATCCATCGCGCTCTTTAAGATCATTAAATTCAAGGCTTTTGGTCATACCTAGGATATCCAGAACCACCAAAGGAGGGAGAGCATTTTCACATTTGGCTCCAAAACTCTGGAATGGTCTTCCTGATACTGTTCGTTGCTCAGACTCGCTCTCCCAGTTTAAAACTAGATTAAAGTCGCATCTCTTCAACCAGGCATTCATATAATCCTACAGTTCAAACTACAATCCGGCCTCTAGCTCATAAATGCCAGAGGAGAACTGGCCCCCGACTGAGCCTGGGTTCTCCTAAGGTTTTTTTTTCTCCATTAGGTCACCTGATGGAGTTTTAGGACACCATTAGGTCACTTGATGGAGTTTTTCGGTTCCTTGCCACTGTTGCCTTTGGCTTGCTCAGTTGGGGATATTTTGGGGATATTTAATTAAATTTTATCAATCAATAAATTCCTCTTGAAACAAACTTTGTTGTATTATTTTAATTTAATACTGTGAAGCTGCTTTGATACAATCTGTATTGTGAAAAGCACTATACAAATAAACTTGACTTGAAGTTTATTTGTATAGCGCTTTTCACAATACAGATTGTATCAAAGCAGCTTCACAGTATTAAATTAAAATAATACAACAAAGTTTGTTTCAAGAGGAATTTATTGATCGGCAAGGAACCGAAAAACTCCATCAAGTGACCTAATGGTGTCCTAAAACTCCATCAGGTGACCTAATGGAGAAAAAAAAACCTTGGGAGAACCCAGGCTCAGTCGGGGGCCAGTTCTCCTCTGGCATTTATTAGCTAGAGGCCGGATTGTAGTTTGAACTGTAGGATTATATGAATGCCTGGTTGAAGAGATGCGACTTTAATCTAGTTTTAAACTGGGAGAGCGAGTCTGAGCAACGAACAGTATCAGGAAGACTATTCCAGAGTTTTGGAGCCAAATGTGAAAATGCTCTCCCTCCTTTGGTGGTTCTGGATATCCTAGGTATGACCAAAAGCCTTGAATTTAGTGATCTTAAAGAGCGCGATGGATTATAGGGTGATAGAAGATCCGTTAAATAGACTGGAGCTAAGCCGTTTAGGGCTTTATAAGTCAGTATCAATATCTTATAATTAATACGGAGCTTTATAGGTAACCAATGCAGTGATGATAAAATCGGTGTTATATGATCATATTTTCTTGATCTCGTAAGAACTCTAGCGGCGGCATTTTGGACTAACTGTAGCTTGTTTATTGAGGATGCAGGACAACCAGCTAATAAAGCATTACAGTAATCCAGTCTCGAGGTCATGAATGCATGAACTAACTTTTCTGCATCAGAAACTGATAGCATATTACGTAGCTTAGCAATGTTTCTAAGGTGGAAAAAGGCTGTTTTTGTAACATATGAAATATGATTTTCAAAAGACAGGTTGCAATCGAGTATAACACCAAGGTCTTTTACTGTAGAGGATAAATTAAAGTTGTATTGTGCGAGGTTTTGTGGGCGGTTTTTTGAACCGATAAGTATTACCTCTGTCTTGTCTGGATTTAATAAAAGAAAATTACGCGTCATCCAATCTTTTATATCTTTAACACACTCTGTCAATTTGGAAAATTTAGCGTTTTCATCCGGCCGTGATGAAATATATATTTGAGTGTCATCAGCATAACAATGGAAACTAATTCCATGTTTCCTTATATTTCCAAGTGGCATCATATATATGGAAAATAACAGAGGGCCTAATACAGATCCCTGCGGCACTCCATAGTTTACTGGAGTTATGATCGATTTTTCTCCATTTAAATAGACAAAATGGTAGCGGTCAGATAGGTATGATTTGAACCAGCTTAGTGCTTGTCCTTGAACACCAGTATAATTTTGTAGTCGATCTAAGAGTAATGTGTGATCTATAGTATCGAACGCAGCACTAAGATCAAGTAAAACTAGTATTGAGATACAGCCTTGGTCAGAAGCTAAAAGTAAATCATTTGTGATTTTAACGAGCGCAGTTTCAGTGCTATGATGCGGTCTGAATCCAGACTGAAACTTTTCATAGATATCATTTTGTTGCAAGAAAGAGCCCAGTTGAGCGGACACCACTTTTTCTAATATTTTAGACATAAATGGAAGATTTGAAATGGGTCTATAATTTGCTAGATTATTATGATCTAATTGTGGTTTCTTAATGAGAGGTTTTATAACTGCCAGTTTAAATGTTCTTGGAACATGACCTAAAGATAAAGACGAGTTAATAATATTGAGGAGAGGCTCTTCCACTACAGGTAACACTTCTTTCAGTAGTTTAGTTGGTATAGGATCTAATAAACATGCTGTTGTTTTAGATGAAGTGATAAGTTTATTGAACTCTTTTTGTTCTATAGTTGTAAAGCACTGCAATTGTTCTTGCGGGGTGATAATTGAAGCTGAATTATAAGGCGCGATTGAAGATTGAACGTTTACAATTGTGGTTCTGATGCTTTCTATTTTCTCAGTGAAGAAGTTCATGAAATCATTACTACTGAACTGTAACGGGATATTTTGTTCGGGTGACGTCTGTTTATTTGTTAGTCTAGCCACGGTGTTAAATAAAAACCTTGGATTGTTTTGGTTGTTTTCTATTAGTTTGCGGAGGTGCTCAGCCCTGGCCGGTTTTAGGGCCTTTTTTATAAAGTGACATACTGTCTTTCCACGCGATTCTAAAGACCTCTAAATTAGTTTGTTTCCATTTACGCTCTAAAATACGGGTTTCTCTCTTTAAAACATGCGTAGTATTGTTATACCATGGTGCTTTATTTTTCTCTCTGACCTTTTTTAATTTAATAGGTGCAACCACATCCAATGTTCTAGAGAGAATGGTGCTCATAGTGCTAGTTAGTTCTTCTAGTTCATCTGTTTGTTTGGGTTCAGGCAGCAGCTGAGACAGATTAGATAAGCAATTTGAGAAATTATCTATGGTGGATGGGAGGATTGTTCTGCCTGGTTGATAACGCGACGCCGCATGACATATTACAGCAGTACGTAATATGCAAGTTACCATGTAGAGATCAGTGACTTCATCACTTTGTGGAATGATATCTATATCGGTTGGATCGGTTCCATGTGATATAATTAAATCGAGTGTATGATTAAGACGATGTGTCGGTCCGGTGATGTTTTGCTTGACCCCAAATGAATTTAAAAAATCTGTAAACGCAGCCCCTAACGCATCATTTGGATTATCTACGTGTATGTTAAAATCTCCAACAATTAATGCTTTATCGACATTGACTAATAGGTCTGAGAGAAAATCTGCAAACTCTTTTAGGAAATCAGCATAAGGCCCTGGCGGTCTATATATGGTAGCCAAGGCTAGAGATAATAGGGATGTTTTTCTAACATCTAAGAGCGTAACATTTAGTACAAGTACTTCAAATGAAATAAATGTATAACCCGTTTTCTGAGTAACATTTAGAATATCTCTATAAATGGTTGCAACACCTCCGCCACGACCAATCAGACGGGGCTCATGCTTATAACAGTATCCAGGAGGAGTAGACTCATTAATACCGAAATAATCATTTGGTTTAAGCCAGGTTTCAGTAAGGCAAAGTACATCGAAGCTATTATCTGTGACTATTTCATTTACAATAACTGCCTTAGGTGTGAGTGATCTAATGTTTAGAAGACCTAGCTTTAGAAATAGTTTTTGTTTACTAATAGCAACATTTTCTGTTTTAATAACAATTAGATTTTTCCTAGATCCTGCAGTAGATTTATTATTTGATCTCACTAAACGAGGAATAGACACGGTTTCTATGCAATGTTCTACACTAGTATTTATATCAGTTAAATTGGTGCAGCAGAGACTATGATTTGGACTTTTGGTTACTAGTCAAAGGGTATTTAACATTTTGGAGATGTTATCTGACAGAAGATCCGCTCCGAATCTGCTTGGGTGTAAGCCATCAGCACGGAAAAGCCTAGGACGCTCCCAAAACAGATTCCAATTATTTACAAAGAGCAGTTTCTGCTCATTGCACCATGACATTAACCATTCATTTAGCGCAAATAATCTGCTGAACTTTTCATGCCCTAATCGGTACGTGGGAAGCGGTCCTGAAACAATGATCGTTGTTTCAGGCGATGTGCTGCGTACCGTATCGATTAGATTCCTGATTCTTCAGAATCTCCGTCCGGCGCAGCCTGATGTCGTTCACTCCCACGTGCAGGACCACAGTTCCGACGCGCTCGTCACCGTTCAGGATCTCGGGAACACGAGCAGCGATTTCAGAAACACGAGCACCAGGAAAGCAGTGACTGTGCACCTTACTTTTACCTAACGTAGCGTGTACGTGCCGAACGATGGAATCGCCGATGATCACAGCATCGCGTTCTGTTTCGCGTAGAGGGGAGAAGCGGTTTTGTGTGGATAACTCAAAAACCGGGAGGGTCGGAGAAAGTCTTGGTCTAAACCTGACTCGCGTCTTCCGCTGCGGAACCACCCAGGCTTCGTGGTGGCGTGTTGGAGCCGGAGTGAACGAGACCATGGCTGATTGCGACCGATGCTGAGGAACGCACGGAGTAGACGCGGTCGGAGTCAGCGGGTTAGTAACGTTAAACACTGATTTGTGTGCATTGGCGCGTGATGTTTCAAGAGCCAAACACCGGTCTCTCAGCTCGGCTTGTCTCAATAAAAGGTCGTGGATCTGTTTCTCAACAGCTTCCAGCTCAGACTGCAGTGCGTGCAGCTCAAATGTGTCCTCACCTGCACCAAAAGGTAGACTACTTACATCTGATATATTCGCCATTTTAACAGATGGACAGTGAGTTAGCAACGAAGCTACCAGTGATGCTATCAATATTAATACTAATTTATGACTGAAGTCTTGGATATAATCCGTTTATTTTGAGGAATATTGAGGAGATTCCCCACTTCTATGTAAAGCGCTTTGAGGTCTCAGAAAAAGCGCTATATAAATGTAACAAATTATTATTATTATTATTTTATTTTTATTTATTTTATTTATTTTATTTTTATTTATTTTTTAGTGGTAGGGGTGTAGAGTAGACGCACGATAGGCGAAAAAAATAAAATAAATGTTTGTTTGTAAGTGAGTGTGGAGAAGACGCGTTCAGCCGTGATCCACTGGAGTAACCTATAAGAGTATCCGGAGTTGGATCACTAACTCGCTCTCCCAGTTTAAAACTAGATTAAAGTCGCATCTCTTCAGCCAGGCATTCATATAATCCCACAGTTCAAACTACAATCCGGCCTCTAGCTCATAAATGCCAGAGGAGAACTGGCCCCCGACTGAGCCTGGGTTCTCCCAAGGTTTTTTTCTCCATTAGGTCACCTGATGGAGTTTTAGGACACCATTAGGTCACTTGATGGAGTTTTTCGGTTCCTTGCCACTGTTGCCTTTGGCTTGCTCGATTGCAACCTGTCTTTTGAAAATCATATTTCATATGTTACAAAAACAGCCTTTTTCCACCTTAGAAACATTGCTAAGCTACGTAATATGCTGTCAGTCTCTGATGCAGAAAAGTTAGTTCATGCATTCATGACCTCGAGACTAGATTACTGTAATGCTTTATTAGCTGGTTGTCCTGCATCCTCAATAAACAAGCTACAGTTAGTCCAAAATGCAGCCGCTAGAGTTCTTACGAGATCAAGAAAATATGATCATATAACACCGATTTTATCATCACTGCATTGGTTACCTATAAAGTTCCGTATTAATTACAAGGTATTGCTACTGACTTATAAAGCCCTAAACGGCTTAGCTCCAGTCTATTTAACGGATCTTCTATCGCCCTATAATCCATCGCGCTCTTTAAGATCACTAAATTCAAGGCTTTTGGTCATACCTAGGATATCCAGAACCACCAAAGGAGGGAGAGCATTTTCACATTTGGCTCCAAAACTCTGGAATAGTCTTCCTGATACTGTTCGTTGCTCAGACTCGCTCTCCCAGTTTAAAACTAGATTAAAGTCGCATCTCTTCAGCCAGGCATTCATATAATCTTACAGTTCAAACTACAATCCGGCCTCTAGCTCATAAATCCCAGAGGAGAACTGGCCCCCGACTGAGCCTGGGTTCTCCCAAGGTATTTTTTTTTTTTCTTCATTATGTCACCTGATGGAGTTTTAGGACACCATTAGGTCACTTGATGGAGTTTTTCGGTTCCTTGCCACTGTTGCCTTTGGCTTGCTCAGTTGGGGATATTTTGGGGATATTTAATTTAATTTTAATTTTATCAATCAATAAATTCCTCTTGAAACTAACTTTGTTGTATTATTTTAATTTAATACTGTGAAGCTGCTTTGATACAATCTGTATTGTGAAAAGCGCTATACAAATATACTTGACTTGACTTGACTTGACTCGGGCCCTTAAGAGAGCAGCCAGAAAAATGGAGTGCAACTGGAGGAAAACTAAATTAGAGGTATTTCGCATTTCCTGGAAAAAGAGCTTGATTGCATACAGAGAGGCCTTAAAAGCTGCTAGATCTGCTTATTTTTCAACCCTATTAGAAGAAAATAAGCAAAACCCTAGGTATTTATTTGAAACAGTGGCTAAACTAACAAAAAATAAAGCTTCAAGCCCAGAAGTTTCCAAGCAGCACAGCAGTAATGACTTTAGGAACTTCTTCACTTACAAGATTGATTGAAAATTATAACTATGCAACCGTCTACTACAGTATCGCATCAGGCAGTGCATTGTAGTGTCCCTAAGGAAACATTTTATTCATTCATTGCTATAGAAGAGAAAAAAACGCAACTTGATCGTACAGAATTAGTCAATTACAGGCCGATCTCGAATCTACCTTTTCTCTCAAAGATACTAGAAAAGGCGGTATCCTCACAACTATGTTCCTTTTTAGAAAGAAATTATATCTGTGAGGATTTTCAGTCAGGATTTAGACCGTACCATAGTACTGAGACTGCTCTCATTAGAGTTACAAATGATTTGCTCTTATCATCCGATCGTGGTTGTATCTCTCTATTAGTGTTACTCGATCTTAGTGCTGCATTTGATACTATTGACCACAACATTCTTTTAAAGGGGACATATCATGCTAAATCCACTTTTTTAGCCCTTAAATGCATTTTGTTGTATATTTGGAGTGTTTAGAAGTACAGAAAAGTTGAAATTATTCTCTTCAGGTGCTTCGTTGATATCTTTATATTCTGTTTTGGTCATATTTTTCAACCTGTTCCGATTTTTCTGTTCTCTATGACGTTTTTTTTTACTATTATGTCACAGTATTTGCAGCGGAACTGCCAAATAAGGACATTGACTTCCGGCCCACCACTTCGAGCAATCCGCCATTTTTATTTCTCGCTGCAATTTTGTAGTCCAAGCTAAAGGATGCAGAAGTTACGAGAGGGTAAGTTAAAATGTTCGGTTGTTGGATATAGTAACCCGCACGCTTCATTACACCGTCTAATGTAGATGAACAGCGCGCTTGTGACAGGGCGCATGTTTAAGTGAAAGAACGAGCAGAGAGAGAGACACGGCACTCTCTCTCTTCGGAGCCAGGCGAAAGTGTAAACAAGACTTCACCGTCTCCAAACTAGGCGCTGTCTTGCTCTCTCTCCCTCGCACATATTAATCAAAATAAATCAACACGGTGGTAAAAGGTCGGAAGACCAAAGTTTCATGTGTAAATACAGTAACACACTATTGCGATACATACATCCATATGAAGACGTTGTTCTGCAGGTTCGTCGTCTTCATTTTCATCTCGCTCCGGCTCCGACTCTGGCTCGAACATGTAAAGCTGGCTGGACAAGTCTTCCGTTGTTGACATTTTGTTAATAACGTGTGAATAAAACGTTTCTGTGCCGCTAGATAATCGTATATCTGCTATCAAACTACAAAAATGGCTGAACGGGGTGGAGTTGAACCGAGTGTCGCCTCTGCAACCTGGAGAGGGGGCGGGGTATGAAGTGTCTCAATTGTATTTAAAGAGACCGCACCAAAACGAGTTGCTCTCAGACGCACATCAGAAAAGGGGTAGAAAAGGGGCCTGTGGAGCTATAATAATGAGGAATTCAGACCCAAGCATTGCAGTTCCGCTTTATATAGACTACAAATGTATGATTTATATGTAAATAGACTCGAAAATGATGTTGGCATAATAATCCATGAGCGAGGGCCCCAAAATTGGTCTAATGTAAAATGTTTAATATACCCATACTATGTATTTGTGAGAGCCTTAAAGGTGATCTAAGTAACTTTTTTACCTTAACTGAACAGCTTCGGAGTCATTGGAATGGTTATATTACTTATTTCGGGCTGAATGGTGGTCGTTTCGCACCCCCCTGGTGCCCGTGAGCGGAAAATACGCACATGCAACTTTGAGCCGGCGGGCCAGCGGGTCGCCGGCCGCCGCGTCAGGAAGTATCGCGTGATATCAGGTCTCGCGATGTAAACAATTGCTTTACGGCCAAAAGAAATCTGCTAAAATGCATTTCATTATTGCGCTCCCTCACGCTGTTTGAACCCGAATGAAGAAGACGTTTTAAAGAATGTCCCATCTGCTTTGATGTCGTTGATCTACTAGCCTCTGGTGTCTAAGAATCGCTAACGAGTTTTTACAACAGTGTTGTCAAATATCTATTCCGAAGCTGTGGGGGGAGCTCTAGAGAGAAACCTGCGAGTAAAAAGCGAGAAAACAGCAAAGAAATCCCGAAACTACTGAGCCCTGCTTTAAATTAGACTTGTGCAGCCAGCACAAGTCTTCAAAATAGAATAGAGTGAATAGAATGGACAAATAGGATGGAGACCTATTAGTTGTAAAAGTCAATAAAGAAACAGGTTGTAAAGTGAATATATTTAATCAAAGACTGGTTTGTATGTTGATGTCCATTATTTTATTATCTAATCATCATCATTTTCCATGTCGTCCTCGTCTTCATCTGAACTTTCTACACAGGTCACCTGGTTTTCTCACACTGTCAGTTTACACATGTCTGTACACCTGAGGCCATTTGCAAGACACATACATCGTGGGAGTGAAAAATGTTTTGTGCAGTTGCAGGCGAGTAGATCCAGGACAGCTTCAGGTGCTGGCTGGCCTTCCATCCAGTGCAGCACCAACTGTTCACCTTCCTCCTCTGTCTCCATCTTCCATCCTCTGCCAACAGGGCTTGGCACTTGTGGGTCCTTTTCTAAATATCTTTTCCAAATACCAGCCTGATAGTTAGCTCGCAGTGTGTGTTGCCTCAAGCTATCCTTGCACGGGGGGAATCGATGACTCTTGATTTCACCTTTCTTTGCACAGAAAAGGTGGTACCTGAGCTTGTTGATCATGGTGGTTGATGCTTTTGGGGCATAGAGGACACATGGAAATGCCTCCAGTTTGTTGCTCAGTTCTGGTGAGAGGTCCCATTCCTGGCCCAACTTCAAGAATGTGTCTTGTGTTTCTTTGTTGTTCATCAGGAGTGTAAGAGCCCTTGTCTTCCCTTTGCCTGCAAAAGCGCTTACAGTGTCACATCCTGTGTAGGCGTGCAACCCAATGAGAGCCCGACAAGTGTCCATGCCAACAGTGGCTGCAACCTTCCTGATAGCTACCAGCCTTGTACGGGTTCTTGTGCCACACTTCAGGAACAATGGGGCCTCAATCTTGTCACAGAATGCTAAAGACATGATAAAGACATCTGTGTCTTCTGAACAGATAACTATAGATTGGTATCCCTCTCTTGCGGCATGGAGAAGTAGTCGTCCATCTGCTTCTTCTTGTTGACATTGAAGAGTTGACACCTCCTCACTGTCTTGATATGTGATTCTGTAACATTTGTCAATCACAGTTGCATATAGAATCTTCTCCTGTAGCTTTTCTCTGTATTCTGGCTTCCTCCATTCATTCACTATGAAGCTAATGAGACTAGTTTTGTTATTGACTTTGGTCTGGAAGTTCCTCCACTGCCTCACCATCTGTGTGCTTATGATATCCTGCAACTCATGACCAGTCTCTTCACCCCGTAGAGATCTTTCACTATTTTTGATTGAGTTCTGCTTGTATGTGTCGAACACAACATCTATTCTTCTACTCTGACTGCCTTCCCTCAGAGCCATACCCAGGATTGTTGTGGCATTATCTCTGAAAGTAACTTCATCACCTTTCACTCGTTGGACTAAGTTCATCCCATCAACCACTGTGGCAGAGTTTTCTGGGTGTTTTTCCTGTAGTGCTAAATTTTTCTGCAAGGCTGTGGCCATAGTAGCTTTGTTTTGTTTTTCTCAGCAATCCATCCGGTGTGGAGAGTGCCCAGGGCAATGGACCAAGAGGATGAGAAAGGATTTCCTCCATGTTAAGACTACGTACCGTTGCCATCACTATGATGCGTCCAAACAGAGACCTGTCTGCTTTCAAGATGACTGCCCTCCCACTTGATTTCACTTCTCTCTTCTTACACATATCACTGAATGTTTTCAGCTTGTTGGTTTTCATTAACCAACAAGAAGTTTATAACCTCTAAAAGGGTAAAGGGAAAAGGGGTATAGCACGTCAGAAATTAACATTCATTTTGTAATAGCTTTGTCCATCAGGGAGACAGAGACATCAAACCAGTGTCATTCAGTAAAGGGGGAAAGGGGACAACTTTCACAACTTCCCCTTTTACCTCTACTGGCTGAAATGGGTATTGCATGTCTAAAATTAACTTTATTTTATGGCGCTTTTCCACTGCATGGTACGGCTCGGTTCGGCACGGTACGGTTCGATTCGGCGCGGAACAGTTCGGCTCGCTTCGCTTTTCCACTGCGTGGTACGACTCGGCTCGGTACGGCACGGTTCGGTTCGCTTTAGCTCGGTTGCTTTTCCACTGCAGTTAGTACCGCTTCAAAGTGGGTGGGACTGATCGTTATAGTTGCCGTCTCTACTGCCATGACATCATCATATTAAATGCGAATTTTTCATTCCGTGTTTCCCCATCCGCTCCTCTGCAACCAACGAGAGGAACGTCTGCACCTCGTCCACTGACCACGATTCAGCCATTTCTTTTTTGAAGTTTATACTCTTTTTTTTTTTTAAGCAAATACTTTTAAAACAGGCGCTACAGCGTTGGCTGTTGTCTACTGGCTATTTAAATCTAGCGGGTTTAGTGTCTCGTGTCGTAAATACAATGACGCTGGTAGTGATGATTCTGTCTGACCAATCAGTGATCTGCAGTGTTTTCACGTCACATTTTAGTATCGGTACGGTACGCTTGGAACCTCAACAGAGGTGGTACCATTTAAAGCGAGCCGAAGCGAGCCGTACCGTACCGTACCATGCAGTGGAAATGCGCCATAAGTGAGCCGTACCGAACCGAGCCGTACCGTACCATGCAGTGGAAAAGCGCCAAAGCGTGCCGTACCGAACCGAGCCGTACCGTACCATGCAGTGGAAAAGCGCCATTAGTAATAGCTTTGTCCATCAGGGAGACAGAGACATCAAACCACTGTCATTCAGTAGAGGAGGAAAGGAGACAACTTTCACAACCTCTCCTTTTACCCCTACTGGCTGAAATAGATATTGCATGCTAAAATTAACATTCTTTTAGTAACAACTTTGTCCATCAGGGAGACAGAGACATCAAACCACTGTCATTCAGTAGAGGAGGAAAGGAGACAACTTTCACAACCTCTCCTTTCACCCCTACTGGCTGAAATGGGTATTGCATGCTAAAATTAACATTCTTTTAGTAACAACTTTGTCCTTCAGGGAGACAGAGACATCAAACCACTGTCATTCAGTAGAGGAGGACAGGGGACAACTTTCACAACCTCTTCTTTTATTCCTACTGGCTGAAATGGGTATTGCATGTCTAAAATTAACTTTATTTTAGTAATAGCTTTGTCCAACAGGGAGACAGAGACATCAAACCAGTGTAATTCAGTAGAGGAGGACAGCGGACAACTTTCACAACCTCTTCTTTTACCCCTACAGAATACTATTACTTTATTACTAAAGCTATTACTTTATTTTAGTAATAGCTTTGTCCATCAGGGAGACATAGACATCAAACCACTGTCATTCAGTAGAGGAGGACAGGGGACAACTTTCACAACCTCTCCTTTCACCCCTACTGGCTGAAATGGGTATTGCATGTCTAAAATTAACTTTATTTTAGTAATAGCTTTGTCCAACAGGGAGACAGAGACATCAAACCACTGTCATTCAGTAGAGGAGGACAGGGGACAACTTTCACAACCTCTTCTTTTACCCCTACTGGCTGAAATGGGTATTGCATGTATAAAATTAACTTAATTTTAGTAATAGCTTTGTCCATCAGGGAGACATAGACATCAAACCACTGTCATTCAGTAGAGGAGGAAAGGGGACAACTTTCACAACCTCTCCTTTTACCCCTACTGGCTGAAATGGGTATTGCATGTATAAAATTAACTTTATTTTAGTAATAGCTTTGTCCATCAGGGAGACATAGACATCAAACCACTGTCATTCAGTAGAGGAGGAAAGGGGACAACTTTCACAACCCCTCCTTTTTCCCCTACTGGCTGAAATGGGTATTGCATGTCTAAAATTTACTTTATTTTAGTAATATCTTTGTCCAACAGGGAGACAGAGACATCAAACCAGTGTAATTCAGTAGAGGAGGACAGGGGACAACTTTAACAACCTCTTCTTTCACCCCTACTGGCTGAAATGGGTATTGCATGTCTAATATTAACTTTATTTTAGTTATAGCTTTGTCCATCAGGGAGACATAGACATCAAACCACTGTGATTCAGTAGAGGAGGAGAGGGGACAACTTTCACAACTTTTCCTTTCACCCCTACTGGCTGAAATGGGTATTGCATGTCTAAAATTAACTATTTTAGTAATATGTACAATATTTGGTGTTTGGCTGGTTAAGGATGAGTGCTACCAGAATGGTGTGTCGATTAGAACACAGGAATGAGTCCAGAAGTTACTTCTCAATTGATTTATTCATTTATTATTCATGATTCATTTATCCTGTTACTTTATCCACTACAGTAAAAGACCTGGGAGTTATACTAGATCGCAACTTGTCTTTCGAAAATCATATTTCATATGTTACAAGTTTCTGATGCAGAAAAGTTAGTTCATGCATTCATGACCTCGAGACTAGATTACTGTAATGCTTAATTAGCTGGTTGTCCTGCATCCTCAATAAACAAGAATGTACAAAAGCGTTAGTCCAAAATGCAGCTGCTAGAGTTCTTACTAGGTCAAGAAAATATGATCATATAACACCAATTCTATCATCTCTACACTGGTTACCTATTAAGTTCCGTATCAATTACAAAGTATTACTACTGACCTATAAAGCCCTAAATGGTTTAGCTCCTGGGTATTTAACGGAACTTCTATCGCCCTACTACAATCCATCACACTCTTTAAGATCACTAAATTCGAGGCTTCTGGTCATTCCTAGGATATCTAAGTCCACTAAAGGAGGGAGGGCGTTTTCACATTTAGCTCCTAAACTCTGGAATGGCCTTCCTGATATTGTTCGAGGCTCAGACTCGCTGTCCCAGTTTAAAACTAGATTAAAGACGCATCTCTTTAGCCAAGCATTCACATAATACTTACCTTTTATACTACAGTTGAGTAAAATTGAATGCATTAATATTATGAACAGCAACTATGCTAATTATTTCCCATCTGCTTTTCTGTCGTTATCTCGGGACGCTAGTCCCGAGGTAAATAGAGTTCGTCAGCTCCAGTTTGTATCCAGCCTCTCATGGAAACTTCAGATGCCCCAACACCCGTGAAGAGATGACTCGACGCCCGTGATTGTCTAAAATTAACTTTATTTTAGTAATAGCTTTGTCCAACAGGGAGACAGAGACATCAAACCAGTGTAATTCAGTAGAGGAGGACAGCGGACAACTTTCACAACCTCTTATTTTACCCCTACAGGCTGAATCGGGTATTGCATGCCAAAATCAACATTCTTTTTGTAATAGCTTTTTTCATTGGGGAGACAGAGACATCAAACCACTGTCATTCAGTAAAGGAGGACAGGGGACAACTTTCACAATATCTCTTTTCACCACTACTTGTGTTTTTGTACAAATTGTACCTTATTTATATTACTATATGATCATTGATTTATATCAATGACAAAATTTGCTGAATTTTCCTGTTAATACCATAAAGCTGCTTTGAAACAATCTGAATTGTAAAAAGTGCCATATAAATAAAGGTGACTTGACTTGATATGAAATTAAAAATGAAAAAAAATTACCATATGTTGTTAAAAAGTTCCGAAAATTATCCGGACAACAGCCATTTTGACAGAACTCATGTTTATGCAAAGACATAGGAGGAGATTGAACAAACTGATCAAACAAAATAAAACATTTAAAAAACATAAAAGAGTAAAACAATATTTTTTTACAGCGACAATTTCAAATGATTTTGTGGTTTTTACCTACAGAATACACACAACCACAGCGTTTTCTTACATTTTCGAATGTCTCTTTTTGGAATGTTGACACAGACAGAGTGGTACCACCTTTCACAGTTGCTGCACTGAATCTGGTGAGGGAAAATTGTGACAATTAAACTTTGTATACTTTTATATTAAATCGAACATATTAAGTTACAAATAAACTTTAATCGTTTTTTTATATTTTTTTTTATCCTACATGAATAATAAAGTAATATTATTTTCAAAATGAAAACATCTTATTAAATAGTAATCCAATGTACAGTACAATAATGAAAATATTTGATCTTTATTTACTTATTAGAAAAGTACTACAGAGCTTTTGCTATAAAGTTATTTCAAAGTTAACTGCATAATAATTACATCATTATTTGCATGCTAATTATTTAAGTACTTTTAATAATTTAACACTTGATATCTATGTCTAATAGCTCATTTAATAAGAAAATGTACAAAGAAAAGGACACAAACCCATGTGCATGTCCAACAGGAGACTCTTGTCCACAAATGGAGCAATGATCCTTGGGGTTGAACACTGTAATTACATTTTCACAAATCAGTGCTCTATTTTAGCTGATTTTTAACAGACAGACAGACAGACAGACAGACTAGATAGATAGATAGATAGATAGATAGATAGATAGATAGATAGATAGATAGATAGATAGATAGATAGATAGATAGATAGATAGATAGATAGATAGATAGATAGATAGAAAACAAAAACAAACATGCTACAAAAAACGAATGCATCTTCTTTGGTGAATGTTCTAACATGTCCAATATGAATTGGCTATATAAATAAAAATAAAAAACGGCAGCCAATCAAATTTCTTCCAGTAAGTACATAAAACTGAAATGGCCTACAATTACCAGACAAGAAATAATCTTATATTATGGTAAAATTAATATTTGTACAAAGATTTCTGAAAACTGTAATAAGCTGTAATTCAGCTACTTTTTTATTATTAGTATTTTTGTACTCAGAAACTGAAAAAAAAAAACACTTTATAGTAAGTATATATAGTAATAAAAGTGTTTCCAAATCAATTGGAAATTTTACAGTTAATTCATGGTTTATCTATTGTAGTGTCTTAACTGTTTATGTATAAATAGATTACTATATACAAATAGTGAGTTCTTCATTCTTTTTCAGGGTAGAAATCTAAATATTTTAATTAGGTCATATGTAAATACTAAGATGATGGTTTTTATTCTTTGTTAACAACATAAGTAAATAATTATCACTGTACATTAGCTCATGGAGAACTATGACAGTTACTTGTGGTTAATACATTCTTGACATACACTATGAGCTTTTGTTTATAGTTAAATTGTAGTTTATTTATTGTATTCTCTACATTGTTAATATATTAATAGGAGTTGTATACTGTGCAGAGTATGTTCTTTCCCATATCCCTAACTCTACCACTAAACCTAACTGATGTATTTTAATGTTATCTCAGGAGAATTAGTATCTATTTTTCCTTTCACATGTACCTTTCCTTGCATTTGCATAGACATAAAAACATAAATTGTTAACACATTGAAAGGATTGCGTTATATACGTATAGTGAAGTGAAGTGAAGTGAAGTGAAGTGAAGTGAAGCATGGTGATGGTCAATTATGGTAAACCATACTCGGAATTTGTGCTCTGCATTTATCCCATTCAAGTGCACACTGTATATACTGTATTTCTTTTCTAAATACTCCCTTCAGTGTGCCAATATATGGTTTTATGTCTATATGCTTCATGCATTTGTAACCATTTTAAGGACAACTAAGTTGTAGTGCAGTTAATGTCCTTTAAAGTTTTCGGATTTTCACCTAATCTGAAGTTGAGAACACTTTGCGGTTAATGAGTTTATTAAACTCAGAATTATCAAACTCTTCATATATGAGCTAATTAAATAAATGTAATTAAAACAATCTTGTTAATTGCAGTGACAAGGAATAAAATCACTATTTGTATATATCCTCTTCTTAGTATATTGACAATGTACATAATGAAATATATAAAATGTGATTTAACTATATTTTGCAAATGATATGTATGTGCTGTACTACTATATTACTTATGACATTTTACCATGTTTAAAGTTTTATTACAACATCAACAATGACTGAGTAATGGGGTTGATTTGGATCCATTTAATCAACTTTGAGAAAATGTTTATGGCTTAGGTCTCTGATGACAAAGAATTTCTGCAAATACAAAAGGTTTTCAGTACGTTTGATGCTTGGACCCATTATAATAACCAATAAATATATAAACATTATGTTTTCAGTAGGCTACCATTGTAAAGCCAACATAATAATAAAAATCAAACTCACCACTCAAAAATGACTATAGATCAGTTTGTGGGAACCTTGGCTTTTCATGTCCATGTGTAGTAAAAGAGCACTCACACTCAGGGTTGGGGAGTAATACATGTAACGGCGTTATGTAATCAGGATACAAAAATCCAGTAACTGTAATTCGTTACAGTTACGTCAAAAAAACGTAGCCTAGTAATCAGATTATAGTTACATTTTGAAAAAAAAAAATTACTTTCAGGATTACAATGGTTTAATTTAAAACTTAATAAATCAGTATGTTGGCATAATAACACTGTATATTAAGCGCTGCTTGATTATACAGTAGTTCCTGTTTCTGTTGACAGTAATGACTCATGTGCGCTGGTGCATGCGCAAATAACAGCTGTCTACAATCTCCTCAGACGCTGAATGAATCACTGCTGCTAGTAGAAACGTTGCCCGCGGGACAAAAACGCTTTCAAATAATGGAAACTCCGCTGACATTTTGTTTTCAAAGAAGAAAATGCAAACAACATGGTTGTACCAAAATGTCCTTTCTTAATCTCTTCTCACTTAAAGGGATGTTCGCTGCCTAGGTAACGTAGGGTAACTCCCACTGCCAACGCCCCAAGTTTAGTCAGGCAAATTAAGAAAGATCACGGCTTTAGTCAACATGTAGCCTAGGCCTATTTTCAAATAAACTAATATTTAGATTGTGTAGAAATTTAAAATGTTGTGTTTTTTGTTTTTTCCTTGTTAAAAATAAAACAAAAATAATCTGTAATACCTTACAGTAGCCACTAGATGTCTGTATAGCCCTTTACATAAATATTCAGGGCTGTGTGTTCCCAAGTTGTGGAAATGAGACATGATTGCTTAGTTTTAATAGGTTTTTAGCTACAACATAGTTACTTACAGCTATAAGACGTTTTCTTAAATAGTTTATATTTTGCAAATATTTTACACAGGACCAAATTCTTAATAAATAAAAGGTTTTCAAAAAAATTATATTTCTTCTTGCTTGACTTTATTTATATATGTGACCTTGAAGTAATCCAAAAGTAATCAGATTACATTACTTTCATATTGTGGTACTTGTATTACGTTACTGAATACTTTTTTCATTAAGTAATTTGTAACTGTAACGGAATACATTTTTAAAGTAACCCTCCCAAGTCTGCTCACACTGAAGGATCAGTGCAAGATTCTCCTTAATTGTGTGCATACCTGATGCTTCTAGGATTGTTACAGCCACCCCCTTACGCAGCTCTGACAGGAGACGCTTATGGGACGGTATCATTATTTCAGATGGTGTCACTGGAAAGGCCTCCACTACCTCCTTAGCCATCTGTTTGGTAACATAAATAGCATTAAATAAACTTGCAAAATACATTAGCCATAGCAGAATAAGAAATTGAAATATTACACTGTCAAGGTTATGTAAAATTTTGTCTTGTTCCAAGGTTACATAAAATTGTTACCTGCATGACATAAACTCCACAGCTGTAACCATCTTGCTGTATGTATATGTTCAGTAATCCTCATCTCATGTTGTCAGATCGTTGTGGCTTCCCCGGTGTCGTGTGCTGTTCCTGTGTGGCTCTCTCTTCTCCTCGTGTGGCTCTCTCTTCTCCTCGTGTGGATTACCTTTCTTTGTGGATCATCATCGTTGTACTTCACTCTGTATGGATTGTTTATTGTTCCTGGTTCCTGAGCACATCGATCACCACACGCCATCTCTGGGTTGCCCATCGGAGTCCCTGCGTCACCTCACCATCTGAGTGTTTGTTCCCCGACCTGTGTACTCATCTGACCAACTTCTAATAAACACCTTTTACTTGCATTTGTACCCGTCTCTGTTTCACAACAATAACAGCCTCAAGTACAGTAGTAAACTCTTTTGTAAATGATGACCTGGTCAATATTGTGTTTGCCTCTGGAGGGATGTAGTCGTCCACTGCCTGCTTCTCATCCAGAGCGTCTTGTGGAATTTTTATTCCACGAATGTGGTCATGGAGTTTTTGAAGAAACTGATTTACAAACTGTGTGTTTGATTTGGTATAAAAGACATGGCACATGCACTTGAAAATGTCTAATGCCTGCTTCAGACTTGTGGTGTTCATTAGTTGTGCCACACAGTGAGTAGCGAACTCTTTCAAGCCCTTGTCTGTTGTTCTTCTGCCAACTGCTCCATGGACTGCCTTAATTATATGGGCAGAACATAGGTGAAGAATAGTTAGTCTGCTGAAGTCTGTCATGGTGTCGTTTCCTGTAACTAAATTGTAGCTGTCCTTTAGGTAGGCATGTATATCTTGTTTGTTGAAAGACAATAGAACACTCTGGATGAGTGCCCAACTATAGTCGGTTTCAACCCCGTGTATGTTGTAGAGAGTGAGTTTCCGTAACTTTGTTACAGTCTGATGCAACCAAAAAGAAATGTTTGGGATCATGTGGTCATTTGTTATTTCAGACACAGGAAGAGGAGGCTTGTTTTTTCCATGTCCTGGTAGGTTGATGCTGTAGTACAGCACTCTCTTTGCCTGACTTGGAACTCGACTCACAACCCCTCCAGTAGCATCCAAATACAGGGTAACAGGATTTCCTTTTCTGAGATGTTGTACAAGAATGACCAGTCCTGTCTCAGTGTAAAGATGCACTCCAAATGGATCCACCTGCAGATGTTGGACATATCCTGGGCAAAATCTGTATGACAGATCTGTGTCTTTCATAATTTTCTGAGTCAACATCAGCTCCAGGATCACATCATCATGCAGTCTGCAGCTTTTTTGAATTTCTCTAGAAATGACTTTGAGTATGTTTTTATTTAAACTTCTAGTAATGTTTCCAGCCATCAACTCAGGAAATGAAGCTAGCGTAAGTTCTGCCAGGAAGACTCAATCGTTCACGTCATGTATTACCTTCTCATCTATCCAATCATATCCTAATAGCCAGTATAAAAGGGTGGTACTTACACATGTCTGAGTTCGCAGATGCTGTCGCTTCAACCACCTCCATCCTCCCCATCCACCACCAAGACGGGACTTTTCCTTCATCTCCCTAACATTTCTATGCTGGGTCCTCTGATCACTTCCCCTATTTTCCTACCTAACGAAGCATCTCTCTCTTAAGCCTGGTTCAGGACTCATCTAGTTTCTGTCCTCAAAATCTGCAGTTATCTCCCTCCCAGTATACTGGTCATTCCTCAGGATCGGGACAGCCACTTCAGTAGATGAACGTGGCATTTCTTCTCCAGCTATCAAGATGCTGGGCAAATGGTCTTCCACTGCACTTGAGTCCTAAATAAGACCAGATTTAAAAACTATCCTCGAAGCTCAGCAAGCTCTCCAGTAACAGTCCAGGTAAATATCTATTTAAACACTGGTGGTGGTGTCTGGCCAAGTGGCTTTGCATGTATTATGATGGCTGTGGTTCATCGACTGGACGGCCAGCAGCCACGTAGCAAATTAAATTGCTGCGATCAGACGACAGATCCAAAAGTGGCTGAGACCTACGCGACAGAACAAAAAGATGGCCTGTGGCCCATGTGACAGATCCAAAGGTGGCTGTGGCTCACGTGATCGTAACAATATAATGGACAGTGGTCCATATGACAGAACTAAAAGATGGCCTGTGGCCCATGTGTCCTATCAAAAGATGGCCTGTGGTCCATGTGTCTTATCAAAAGATGGCCTGTGGCCCATGTGTCCTATCAAAAGATGGCCTGTGGCCCATGTGTCCTATCAAAAGATGGCCTGTGGCCCATGTGTCCTATCAAAAGATGGCCTGTGGCCCATGTGTCCTATCAAAAGATGGCCTGTGGCCATGCGTCCTATCAAAAGATGGCTTGTGGCCCATGTGTCCTATCAAAAGATGGCCTGTGGCCCATGTGTCCTATCAGAAGATGGCCTGTGGCCCACGTGACTTATCAAAAGATGGCCTGTATATAAAAAAAAATATATATAAAAAAAACATGCATAAGTTCTAATATTTTTTCTTTCTATTTTAGGAACTTCAGGATTCACGACGGGCGGGTATACTTCCTCTACCGTTCTTTGGGGATGGGCCCCGTCTCGGTGGATTATTACTCCACCTAATTTTTGGGGGTGAGCTGCGCCCCTGCCTTCGTCTTCAGGCAGGATATGCAGATTCCGTACCCTCGGAATGCGAGTTACGGACAGGGCCTACGCCAAAGAATTTGATTGTTTGCTGAGCTCTTAAATAAATGTTCATTGTCACAGTATTAATTCTCCCGAGTCTTTCTGGTAGAACTGGTGTTTCCCTCAGATTTTTGTAGTACACATTACTTACTCCTTGTACCACTTCTTTGGCAATCTTGCCTCTCTTCTGGTAACTAGCTGGCCGGGACCTTATCTCCGGTTTCAAATGGGTTACCTTACCAATTCTTGTCACCTGAATTGGAATTCGTTTGTCACTGCTCAATGGTTTGTGTGTAATATGGAAAATATAATGTGCATTGAAAGTTTGAAAGGAACATGATGCCTTGACTGTCATAAATGGACACCGATACTTTCGACTATGAGTGACCTTTAAGTGCTGGTATGTAAAAACCAGTGTGCAGCAGGGATTTGCTTTACGAAATATTTCATAAATTACACGTGTCCATGATTTCTGCAATTTTCTGCTACCCGGCAAAGGCCTTATCTTTTTCCATTTCCGTGTGGATATGTACATTGTAAAAGACTTGGGTCCTGGCCTTGTGGTTCTGTATGGCTTCTTGTGATGTTGCTGTTGGTCCGCAGATGTTGGTGCCACGTCACGCTCTCCATCGCTGTCTGTCAGACCCACAGGTGAGAGATGGTCCGCAGATGTTGGTGCCACGTCACACTCTCCATCACTGTCTTTATGGACCCCAGGTGAGAGATGGTCTGCAGATGTTGGTGCCACGTCACGCTCTCCATCGCTGTCTTTATGGTCCCCAGGTGAGAGATGGTCCGCAGATGTTGGTGCCACGTCGTGCTCTCCATCGCTGTCTGTTAGACCCACAGGTGAGTGATGGTCCGCAGATGTTGGTGCCACGTCACGCTCTCCATCGCTGTCTTTATGGTCCCCAGGTGAGAGATGGTCCGCAGATGTTGGTGCCATGTCGCGCTCTCCATCGCTGTCTATCAGACCCACAGGTGAGAGATGGTCTGCAGATGTTGGTGCCACGTCACGCTCTCCATCGCTGTCTTTGTGGTCCCCAGGTGAGAGATGGTCTGCAGATGCTGGTGCCACGTCACGCTCTCCATCGCTGTCTGTCAGACCCACAGGTGAGAGATGGTCCGCAGATGTTGGTACCAGGTTACACTCTCCATCGCTGTCTGTCAGACCCACAGGTGAGAGATGGCCCGCAGATGTTGGTGCCACGTCGCGCTCTCCATCGCTGTCTGTCAGACCCACAGGTGAGAGATGGTCCGCAGATGTTGGTGCCACGTCACGCTCTCCATCGCTGTCTGTCAGACCCACAGGTGAGAGATGGTCCGCAGATGTTGGTGCCACGTCACGCTCTCCATCGCTGTCTGTCAGACCCACAGGTGAGAGATGGCCCGCAGATGTTGGTGCCACGTCGCGCTCTCCATCGCTGTCTGTCAGACCCACAGGTGAGAGATGGTCCGCAGATGTTGGTGCCACGTCACGCTCTCCATCGCTGTCTGTCAGACCCACAGGTGAGAGATGGTCCGCAGATGTTGGTACCAAGTTACACTCTCCATCGCTGTCTGTCAGACCCACAGGTGAGAGATGGCCCGCAGATGTTGGTGCCACGTCGCGCTCTCCATCGCTGTCTGTCAGACCCACAGGTGAGAGATGGTCCGCAGATGTTGGTGCCACGTCACGCTCTCCGTCAATGAATCTGGATCCGGGACTTTCTTGTCCAGCTCGCGGAGGAGATCGGCCTGGAGGATCTGAAGCACAGCCATGGAGTGCAGGGCGGAAGCGGCCTGGCCGGCGGCAGCGAAGGCGCGGCCGACGAGGGCTGAAGTGGTCCTGCAGGCCTTGGACGGCAGGGCAGACTTTGAGCGCCATCTGGCGGATGGCGGGCAAAGGTGCGTTGCCACAGCTTCCTCAACCGGGGGAATTTGTGTGTATCCCTTCTCGGCGGCTCCGTCCACTTGGGAGAGAGTTGAAGAGGCCGGAGAGCGGAGTCTAGCGGAGAACGGGGCGTTCCACGACTTAGAGAGCTCAGCGTGGAGCTCGGGCAGGAAGGGTGCTGACCTAGAGGCAGGCGCTTGGCGGCGGCTAGGCAGAAAACACCCGTCGAGCCTGTTGGGCGCGGGCTCCTTCGGTGGGGACCAGTCGAGTCCCAATTGTTCGACCGCTTTGGTGAGGAAGCGGAGAAGTTCCGCGTCGACACTGGAGCGGGACCGGCTAGACTCCTGTGTTGAGGATGAGGAGCGGTGAGAACCCGACCACTCCTCGCTCTCCGAGTCAAGGATAGAGCAGCTGTCTGCGATAGCAGCGTGGTCCGCTTCATCCTCTGAGGCGACGGCAGTGGGGGCAAAGGCCGGCCGCTGCGCGTCAGGAAGGAGAGGAGGAGAAGGGGATAGCGAGGCTCGCGGGAGGGGCTCCGGCGAGCGCTCAGCTACTGCTGCAGGTTCCGGTGGCCTCTGAGAGCGGCGTTTCTTCTTACACGGCCCGGTGGAGGCAGACGGAGAGACAGCGGGGGCGTCGAACAAGGCGCGTCGAGCCCGCAGGGTCGACATCGGCAGTTCTTCGCACAGTTCGCAGCCACCCGAAGAGAGGGCGATGGCTGCGTGGTCCGGACCCAGGCAGAGAGCGCAGATAACGTGGCGGTCTCTGTCGCTGAGCGGAGCTTTACATGAAATGCAAGGCATTTTACAGTATGCAATGAAAGGATATAATCGCCGGATAGCGAAGCAGGCAGGGATGCTGAAGGCGGCGAAGACGGCCGGCTTCCTCAGGCGAATCCTCGGCTTGCAGGTCGCTAGATTCGACGGCGGCTTCCTCAGAGTTCAGCGATGCGGAGAGCTTCGCTGAAGAGACAAAAATCAGAGAAAGCAGCCTCCGAGCCTCCTTTTATAAGCTAAGACACGCCCCTCTTTCGGGCCGTGACGCGTGGGGGCGCTGAGCGCTCCCATTGGGCGTGACGTCACGCCAGGCTCACTGGTAGGCTGCTGCAGTTGCGGAAGGGCAGCCAATGAGCACGCTAGTTAGCCTGCTCTATAGGTCTGCGTGCTGCTGCACTGTGTTGACAAGATTATAAAAATTAAGGATCATTTTTTGGCTTCATATCTCGAGAAAGATGACTTTTCCCGCAGCGTAAGCTACTTACGCAATACGAGAGAACCTCTCGTAAGAGAACTATTATTTTTTAAATGTGTAGGCTACATAACTGTATATTGATCGTATTTATTTCAAAATATAAATATTTGTAAAAATTCTGTAAGATCTGTTAAGCGCAATTCCAAATAAGGCCAGTTAGTGTCACCAACACAATTAGAAGTGTGCGTGTGTGTGTGTTTGATACTGGTGTTCCCTAAGTTATGGGGTCCAAATATCCACAGAAATATAGTAATACCAGTCAATTTTGACCTTGTGGAATTTTTTTATTTTTTTTGTGTGTGTGTTTGTTGTGTTTTCTGAAAATGTAAAAATGCAGAAATTGTTGTTTGATACGTAGGTTTAGAGGTAGGTTTATTGTAGTAGGACAGAATATACAGTTTGAATATATGCCTATGGAATATCCCCTAAAAAAACATGAAAACCCAACTTATGCTTGTTAAAACTTACTTATACTCAACACCTTATTTTGAAATTTCATTTTCATTTTTATTCATTGGAACCCAGTGGGTACTTGGGAGAAAGCTCTCAGTATTGATGATGATTAGGTTTAGTTAAGTCAATTAGAAATATACTGACTTGCAATGGAATGGTTTGAAAAGTCATAGAAAACTCTCCTGAGTCTCTGTATTTCCCTAAATATTCAGAGTAAGATAAAATAAGAATCACTGTTCATTTTGCAAGAAATACCATAATTAAAGGGTCTTTGGCATAAATTGTCATTTTTAATTAGCGGGTGCATGATCCAGTAATAATCTATATTTTAAAACAAATGACGGTATTGTTTTTTAATATGTTTAGTATTTTGAATTTCCAAGATATACAGTTTGTAGTAAGTGACATATTTATTTAGATACTTATTTATTTTATATACAAAATCATGAATATTTTTATTGTGGTGTTTCTATTTTTTTCTATTCTGCCACTGGCCAATGCATATGGAAAAAGGACCAAGTCCAAGCATATTTAAGTGCTTCCCTGATGTTGTAAGAAATACAGCATTTTAATGAACAAGTAAAAAAAAAAAAAATTCTTTGTAACATATTTAGAACTCATATTTAACTCTATTTTTGCATTCTTGACAGTTATATTTGAGGATTGGTTACTAAGATCAGTACTTAGTCAATAAAAAAAATAATCCTGACATTAAATTGTAGTTGTATAAATATGTATAGGCCTATTTATCAACTTTTTAAAAAAAAATATATTTGAATCTTGCAGACTTCCATATAAACAATGCAAAACCACAAGTGTGTAAACATTTTATTTAACATTTGAACATAGTAACATATCTAACACAGACAAAACATGACATTTAGTTTTTGTAAAAGAAAAAAGAGAGTTTGTCTTATGTCAATTGCCCCCCTCTACTGAGTTTTACATCTCTCTCTTCCTAATGGATAATAAATAAAGTAGCTATTGGCTTGTCAATAAAATGTTTTACATTTTGTAAAATAAATGGCTATTACAAAAATAAAGTTTAATTTGGTCATGAATTTTTCCACCAGTAGGGGTAAAAGGAGAGGTTATGAAATTTGTCCCCTGTCCTCCTCTACTGAATGACAGTGGTTTGATGTCTCTGTCCAGGCACGGCGCCAGGATTTTTTCTCTACTGGTGCTAATGGGGAGCTGGACCGATACGTGGGGGTGCTAAGAAAACAATTGATTTTCATTACTTAAGTTACTCTATAATATAGAGGTTCTCGTTTTTTCAATAAAAGCAGCTATGATACACAGCACATTAACTGGATTTGGCCAAAGAATAGTCAACAAAATAACTAAGCCTAAAATTAAAAACGTTAAATAAAAAAATAAAAAACGTTATCCAATCACTGCTTAACTGCTTAAAAAATATTGACTAATATTGTTATATTAACTGTGCGTATACATAATATAGATTTTAATAGCTTGATACTCTTTAAATATTTTGTTACATTATTAAAAGTTTCGGTGCATAGGACAGACCTATCCGCGATCGCTCTCCATGGTTCTGACCAAAGAAGAGAGCTTTGGAATCTCCATTACGCATCATACCTGGGCTGCATTTTCCGATAACATTGTCTCTTAGCGCGCTACAAAGACTCTTAAGGTATAGCTTAACTAAAGGTATACTACCACTAAAGGTATATCATTGCTAGGCGTCTTCAGGGCTATCATCCACTCGCGAGGCAGAGGCGCTGAAAGGCAGAGGCGCTGGCGCCCTCCTAGCAACGGCGCTGTTTTTGGTAAAACATGATTTTGACCACTTCATTAAGTTTTGTTTTATAGAAAACTCTTTTTAAAAGATTTTCGTTTTGTATAAATTGTATCTTAATTTTGATCAATGTTTTATCAATCAATTGCCCGTATTTAATGAATAAGAATCAAATATATAGCAGACAATGTAATAAGGAGCCTTAATTGCACGTGAACCGGAGGGCGCCGAAACTCAGCTTGTGCCTCACAGATTTGAGAAATATAGGCTATATATTACAGAAAGTTTGAAATGTCTACTTTTAAACGAAAATGTTCAAACCAAAATAAATAGGCTACTCTCTGATTATGTAATCCAAATGAAATGTGCATTTCTCTGGCGTTCATGGCGAGTCCGCATCGTCAACTTCATCTTTGCAGCGACACAGAGAACACCAGTTTATTACTAAACAATTAAATGTCTCCTTGCTAATTTAGACACATTCATAATCATTACTTTAACCGGTTCTTTGTGGCAAGTTTTATGCGTGCGGCTTATTATCCTGTAGGCTAGCCTATTTAATTAAATTAATATAAAGGGGCGATTTGTCCACGAATGGCTTAAATGAACAACTACTAGTCGACTAGAAAAAAAATTAGTCGGAGGCTCCCTTATTCCACATATTTTCGAACCAACAGGCCATTCTGTGTTGGGGGAGCGACCGTGAGAGGAGCGTAATATTCAGAAATGCGCTCTCCGCTCACGAGCTCTGATCGGAACAAACCCGAACCACACTGTCTGCTGAACTTGCGCAGAAACATCAAAATAGACATAGCCAGCGGGTCAGGAAGCGGGTCGGGTAACCTACAATATTTTCTTTTTCTTTTTTTGCGGTCCGAGTTGCGGGCGGGTTAGTTGAAAACGTCGGTCGGGTGCGGGTTATTTATAGAGTGTACATTGACCCGCGCATCACTGGTGTCTAATGATTCGGATCACAACGTCAAAAATAGAATTAATAATATACAACGCCACAGCAAGAAAAACAAACACCCTGTACCTGTTAAAAATGAACTGGGCAAAAAACAGCTAGGCCTATCTGTTATGCCGAGTTCTGTAAAAGAACATTGTAATTAACGTTATTTCGCATTGTTTGTAATTTCTTGTTGTTGACTCAATAATAAACTGCAATTTCAGAGTTGGATCTGTTTGTTTGTGTTTCATATTAATATTACATTATGTAAAACGTCCAACTGTTTACGAATCAAAATCCGGACATACTGTGATGCATGTATGAATTATCTACTAAGTTAGTAATGTAATAGCCTCTATAGAGCCCGAATTTGCTTTTATATAAGTTAACCTTGTTTACGTTACTTTACGACCTGCAACATATCATGACTGCACTCTGCACACATATAACGTTACTTTACTGTAAATCAAAGATTTGACGATGGATTATGTGGGAAGCCTTAGTAGGCTACCTCTGACCGTGGCGATTATATTAAAAAACTTACTCTCAGCAATGGTGAGATCTTGCCGGATCCCTATACAATAATACCTGACGATCTTTGGATTGTGGATGACAAGAAGTGGCCAGCAATTGTATGGCCTGATATATATAATTATCTAATTCAGACACCAAGTGTGTATACAAGAGAAATGATTAGAGCGTACAAATCCCTTGATGCATGCATACAACTACGCGCTATGTGGTCATGTGGTCATGTGCAGCTCGTCAAATACTTTGATGCTGCACCGGATTTTTGCGTGTTGAGGTCAGATGTACTCCGGTACGAACTAAGAGCGCGGGTCTTTTGCCCCCTGGTTGCGTGGGCTTAACTGGGGCTACACAGATTTTTGACGGGGCTTTAGCGCCCCCTAGCCCCGGTGTAGCGCCGTGCTTGTCTCTGTCTCCCTGATGGAGTAGTATGAAGCTGCAGACTCGGAGCCTGCTGCATCTACAGTCCCGCACCCAGAGTCCCGCATTCTCAGACCCCTCGTTTTTCGAGACAGCGCCTCCTATCAAATTAGATCGGATAAACATGTGAAGAACTTAAGCCGAAACGTGAGTATCGTCAATTTTATTTAGCGAATCATACCTCAATCGATTTCCTTTTTAATCAAACTACTTTATAGCTCATCGATACACCAACATATGAATAGTCCATTTAATATTTGTAAAGTAGTTTGTAACTAAATTTGAGCCGTTAATGTATGTTTTTTCGCCTTTTTTCCCAGAAAATATTTTGATAGCTTACGTTAGCCTTTAACCTTGGACTTTTGGTAGACAAGCCATTGTAAAAATTTGATTAAAATTCGTTGACATTAAAGTAGACCAATTAAATACATTAAGTGTGTTAATATCAAAGAATGTCATCATTAATTATTTAATCAGATTCACCATTTTACCTTTTTTTTTAATTACCGGACCTTTTTTCCTTAAACTATTAAGTTGAATTAATTAATGCCGGAGTAATTATTTTACTTTATATAATTTATGTAGATTACTTAAATTAGTTATTATAAAACGTAGTATTAAAATGAATCAATATTAATTTAACTGATTGTTATCCGGCCATTTCCTCCGTGGCCCTACTTATCACCCTAGGTATGCTTGTAATTTGCATTTGCAAAAAAATATTATTTATTATTACACAATATTTTTGACAATGGCATTCATCTTTTATTTTAGTGAAGTCGAGGAATTTGACAGAGCGATTCCAAAAAGAAGGAACATTCGCCTACCAGAAATTATTTTACCTTATGCATTTACATTTTACATTTATTCATTTAGCAGACGCGCTTTTATCCAAAGCGACTTATAAATGAGTTTTTTTTTTTTTTATGCAACTGAAGACGAAAAGTAAAGTCACCAACACAATTCTTTCCTTTTTTCTTTCCTTTGTCCTGTTTACAGCAAGATGATGCTTAGGTGATCGTTAAATAAAGTACAGAATTGTTTATTATTGGTGTTTTGTCTATTCTTATTTGAGTTTTGCTTCGCATTCAAAATATCAAAAAACAGGTTTTGTAATGTTAGCATGGTATAATGTTAATTAGACCATTATTGAACTGAAAGAAAAATTGGAATTTGAATAAAAAAAAAAAAACATTGTAGCAATACAGTATAATATCACATAATATTTTTCAGAAGATAGTTCAATATGCAATTGCGACTTTATTTCTCAGAATTGCGACTTTATATCTCGCAATTCTGAGAAAAAGTCACAACTCTGACTTGATGCAATTGTGAGAAAAAAAAATCAGAATTGTGAGATAAAAAGTCGCAATTATTATTATTTATTTATTTATTATTCAGTGGCGGAGTCAAGCTTCCATAGTAGGCTAATTGTATCCCTTCCATCAGTAATTTTCTTTCAATTACACCCACGCTCAAAAAATAACTACTGGGTAATTTGTTAGTCAGAGAACACAATGAGTTTTTTTTTTTTGGCACATGCATTAAGCAGGGAACACAAATATTTATTTGGATAACTTTAAATAAAACGAGACCGTATTGCATCCTATTGTTTTCAATGGCATTTGGATAAGGGTGTTATACGATTTTCCGAACAGCAGGAGGCGCTGTCTCGAAAAATGAGGGGTCTGAGAATGCGGGACTCTGGGTGCGGGACTGTAGATGCAGGCTCCGAGTCTGCAGCTTCATAATGTTGCCCTGATGGACAAAACTATTAAAATTTTCAAGACATGCAATACCCATTTCAGCCAGTAGGGGTAAAAGGGGAAGTTGTGAAAGATGTCCCCTCTCCCTCTTTACTGAATGACAGTGGTTTGATGTCTCTGTCTCCCTGATGGACAAAGCTATTACAAAATGAATGTTAATTTCTGACGTGCTATACCCCTTTCCCAAAGAAGGGGTAAAAAAAAAAAGAGAGGTTGTGAAAAATACCCCTCTGTTAATTTTAAGTTCGGCACCTCTACCGAACTGCACTGGTCTCATGTCAATGGGCCCTTTAAAATAAAAAGCTGTAACAAAAACACACCCTTTGCGTTGTTACAGTTAGAAACGGAGAAAAGTTGCACTTTCCGGATTTAAAGGGACATTGTGTAGGAATTTCTCCCATCTAGTGGTGAAATTGTATTTTGCATTCAAACGAATAATGCTCTCCAGCGCCTCACTTTTTCAAATGCGCGTTGCATCTACGGTTGCCGTTATGTACCAAAAAGCTATGACAGGATGTCTTATAATAGCACTTCGAGTTTTTCTTCGGGTGAACATGTTTGTTATTTAAAACAAACTGAAACTTGAAACAACGAAAAAAAGAATGTTACAGTATGAACTACTGACTGTCAAAAACATTACTATGGTAATTAGTAGTAATGCCGCCTTTACTCGTTATATTTTTTGAAGTATGTGCATTGTTAGATATCATCATCATCAGAGCCTTCTCTAACGTTACTTTACTCAATAGCTGCTATTCATCAAAGAGCCTGTTTAACTTTTAACTATAAATGTTCGACTGTCTATATAATAAAGTACACAACCAAGCAATGAAAAAAAAGCTTGTAATTAAGACTGTAACATTGACTTACCTGTCGAGAAGAAAGCAGGCAACTTCAGGGTCTCTTTTGAAAGCTTTCTCCTGCATTAGCTATCCTGACAGTAACCCTTGTTTTTGTAATCTCCGGTCACGTTTCCTTTTACGATCTATTTTGGACTTTTTCGACGACGAGGACTCCTTATCCTGTGACTCATATGTATGTATGAATGAACGGTGTATAAATAACCGTGCAGTGCAGCCTTTTAAACTTGCCGCGGCAGTGACAAGCGCCTCTCTCTGCTCCTCCGCTTCTGCTGGCTTCAGTCACGTGACGCTGGCTCTGAACGAAATGCGTTGTGGAAACGCGTTGGCCTAGTACTTTTTGTCCCTCTCTGCTATTATAGTTTTTCAAGATGGCGGAACTACATGGAAGCCTCCGTGGACTTACCCGTCCCATGTATATAAAGATAATAAATTCTTCGTTTACGAGGATTAGTCTGAACATTGGCATAGGTATTTGTACACCATTGAGGGCATATTTATGAATAAAAATATAGATTTTAGATAATAAAATACCTAAAAAGCTACACATTGTCCCTTTAACCTGGTGCGTTCAAGCACCCACTTCAGCAGTGACACGAGTAGCGTAATGACGTACCTCTCTAGGCCCCGCCCACTCGCGGCCAACGGAAGGCGGGCAGTTGGAAAAGCAAATGCGCTCATTTTATATACTGTCTATGGGTCATTCGGCGGTAGCATTAAACACGCGGAAGAAGAAGTATTAGCAACATCGTACATATGCTGTTCAAAAGCAGTGTATATACATCCACACTCTCTGTCTGTCCTCCTAGACCTGAACATACCTCTGTCGGCACTATCTGTTTCTCTGGGTTAAAGCCTAACAATTATAAAATTAGATCCTTGTTTTTAAGAGAGATTATTTCTACGCCTTATGTTATTTCAACGCTATCTCACGACCAATTCGTACGAATGATAAAAAGATGGCTAATTTGTACGATTTGTCTAAACCCACGTGATGGGTAGGTTTAGGGGCGGGGTCAGGGGTAGGTCATTCGTATGAATTCATACGAATTGGCCAATTCGTAAAATATGTACGATTTTACAAAAATCGTACTAATTCGTACGAGTGAGGTCGTATGAATTCGTACGAATTAGCCACTTTGTAAAATTTGTACGTTTTCCCGTGAGATCGGGTTGGTTATTTTCTACTGGAACAGTTTCTTTAATAATGTAAATTGTACTCAAGTTTAGTCATTACCTCAAAAATTCCTCCTTACAAATAAGGTTAAAGAAATCTCATAAATTAATTCGTAGAGTTTATCCTACAAAGGTATTCCTACAAAAATTTAAAATTGATATTGATTTAAAATGTTCTTTCTGTGAATGCGCCACTGAAACAATTTCTCATTTGTTTTGGTCTTGCCAATATACCCAGTATTTTTGGAATAATGTGGAGGTTTTCATTGCTGATAATATTTATCTTATAAACATGTGATTTTGGGTTATCAAGGATCGCTCTTTAAAGGATGTTGGTTTTATTATACATTTTATTTTATTTTTATGTAAATTTCACATTCATAAATGCAAGTTTAAAAAAGGCAAACCTCTTTTTATGGTGCTTGAAAAGGAGATTAAAATGTATGTAGATGTGATGTCAAAATCTAAAAATAGTAAAGCAATTAAAACAATTAATATATGCTCCTCCTTTAACATTTTCACATAATATAAAAAAATTCAATATAATGAATGGTGTTGACCTGCAAAGTATATTTTCTGTCTTTAAATTGCATTGTGATATCCTATGGAATTGTTATATGTATAATGTATATCTGTTTGTAAACTGATGCTTATGTACCCTCTCGTCTTTTTATTATTATTTATTTATTTATTTTTAAAATTATTATTATTATTTATTTATTTTTTCCTCTCCCTCGTTCCTTCTTGTTGAGGCATGTGAAATATTTTCTGTTATATGAGATATGGCACTGTACATGCTACCTGCTGTTGACAATAAAGCATAAAAAAAAAAGTATTAGCAACTATAGACAGTAATAATTATGTAATTCAAAACTACATATAATGTGTACAAAGTCTGTGCAATCAATCAAAGACTAAAATAAGTTGAAAGATGCCACACAACAAAGTAAGGTCTATTTAATTGAATGGGGGAAAGTTTTTATAGAGAGATTTTTTAATATTTAATTTAAAATTTTAGCTGGCCCAATTTTGTGTTTTTGTAATTTTATTTATTTTCTGTATTTTTTAGATTTAGTTACTTTGGGCCTATATAAACTAAAATGAGAAACGTTGCCTAGGCAAACGTAGCTGAAATAAATTTAGTTTAACTTTGTATTTTATCTCAATAAATGAAATGTTTATGGTTTTAGTTAACAATAATAACCCTGATCTCGATAGGCTACTGAAAAAGCAGTCATACTTGTATTTGCAGTGCTTTATACAATATAGTAAATAGACCATCAGTGTGAGTTTCTCAAAATTCAATTAGCTACAACTCAGAGGATATTGACAGTGAATTAAATTTCTTAGGAAAAGTAGTTTTACAAACATTCTATAAACATCTTAAAGACATTTTCATAACTACCGTATTTTCCGCACTATAAGGCGCACTTAAAAGCCTTTAATTTTTTCAAAAAACGACAGTGCGCCTTATAATCCGGAGCGCCTTATATATGGATCTGGCGCCTTATATTGATGTCTGTAAAACAACCGCTGACTTAAACCTTGTTTATACTTTCGCCTGGCACCGGAGCGCGAGCCTCCGCTGACTGCGCGCGCACCTCCCCAAACAGACGAGGCATTTATACTTGACGCAACTGTTTTGTTTTAGACTGAACACCAGACCATACAACTGATTTAGACGCGCAAACTGGGTGCCGGTGTGATGAGATGTACTAATATCCGTCTGCTCGGGCAGATTCGGCTCAAAGTCGTGCATCTTCGGATGCGGAGGCGCGCGCGCTGTCACAATGACGTCATTTTGCCGCGCGCGCGCCTCCGCCTCCGCATTTTTTATTACCTTCGCGCTCATGCGGACGCGTCGAGTATAAACAAGGTTTTACAGCTCAGCCACTTGTTTTTTCATATTTTTTTGCAAGTGGTAGATCTTGGTTTACATTTGGACTTTGGGTGTGATCTTAGGCTTGAAAAGGTTGGTGACCACTGCATAACGCAAACCCAGTCAAACGTTTGACTGCAGTATCTTCTATTCTATGCGCCTTATAATCCGGTGCGCCCTATATATGAAAACAGTTCTAAAATAGGCCATTCATTGAAGGTGCGCCTTATAATCCGGTGCGCCTTATAGTGCGGAAAATACGGTATTTCTCTAATGTCTGAAAGGAACATTATTGCAGATGAGCGAACACTTGCAGATGTAAATGCAGGCATCAAGAAGTCTCCGTGATGTATAGCCTATACGTGTGCTATCCGGGACAAGTCACTGGAATCTGAAAACAGGATAACATTAGAAGTGATCAAAAATATAATTAGGCCTATGAACACTTTGTCAGTGGCAATCCCTATTAGGGATCTCCCAGTCACGTGACCCCTAGCCGCGTGTCAGCCATTTTGACGGAATACTATTGCACAAGCGCACATACATGAGAATGCGGATTGTCATGGGCTATGTTCCATTCAGCTTAAACACTCCCAAGAAACTCCAGGACACAGTTGAATCATTTCCATGAAGTTTACTGGGAATTTTGTGAAACTGCAATACAGTACAATGAGATGTCAATATTATTAATCAAACCCAGATACACAGTAACAGTGTAAATAGCACAGCTTAGCTAACATAGCAATGTAGCCTATATGATAAACGCGATCGAGCTAGTCAAAAAAATAACCAGCAGCAATAAACAAAGCTAACTTAGCCTTCTCAATAATCTTACAAAATTAAAATAAGCAGTAATCTAATGTTAAACAATGATAAATACTCACAGACGTTGCCTTAGCAAAAAGGGAGAAGGAAAAGCGATCGACACAGAAACTGACGACTGATAGAGCTCACGCATTACTGTAGCTGATTACCGTATGACGATATCATTTCCTGTTTCCCTACGTGCACGGGTACTGCGTTACTATGGTTACAAATATAATCGAACCACACCGAACTACTGAAATAAAGTAGAAACGCATTTCAAGCGGCATGACACTCCCCGCTTGGGATCTTTAAAGAGCCCACATTAATTAACAGAATCAGTCTTTGGAGAGAGAAGCAGAACCACTTCTGTAATGGGCCGAGAAAAGGTCTTTCTGGTTCCATCCTTGACGACTTCAACTTGAACCTTCCGAACCAATCCATCTTCTCCTGGAAGGGTTTTTGTGATGATGCCCGTAGGCCATTGATTTCTCTTCGCCTGATTGTCTTTCAAGAGAACTATGTCTCCTTCTATAAGGTTCGGCCTTTTTCCTTGCCACTTGTGCCGAAGCTGCAATGTTTTGAGGTATTCATGTTTCCACCTGTTCCAAAACATGTCTGCTAGGCCCTGAACCCGCTTCCACTCCTCTCTGACGAGATGCGCTTCCTCAAAGCTTCCTGACGGAGGAGGTGGTGCAGAGCCAGTCTTAAGAGTCAGAAGCATTGCTGGCGTGAGGATGACAGGCGATTCCGGATCCGATGATACTGGGATGAGCGGTCTAGCATTCATGATTGCAGCTACCTCGGCCATAAGTGTGGTCAGAACTTCATGTGTAAGGTGAGACCTCCTCTGCTCAAGCAGCATGCAGTCCAAAATACGGCGGGCAATGCCAATCATGCGTTCCCACGAGCCACCCATATGAGACGCGTGGGGCGGGTTGAATACCCAGGTGCAGCTCTGGGTGTCCAGGTACTCTTTCACACTGTTGAAGCCTGGATTAGTCTTGTCCATCTCCAGCTCACGAGAGGCGCCGACGAAGTTAGTTCCGCAGTCAGAGCGAATCTGCTTTGCAGGGCCCCTGACTGCAAAGAACCTCCTCAAGGCGTTGATAAAGCTGCTGGTACTCATTGCTTCAATTACCTCAATGTGAACTGCCCTTGAGCACATGCACGAGAACATCACAGCCCATCGTTTAGAGTTGGAGACTCCTCCTCTTGTGCGGCGTGAAACAACGTCCCATGGTCCAAAGACGTCGACACCTACGTAGGTGAAAGGAGGTGCTACTTGTAGCCGTTCTGCTGGCAGAGCTGCCATCTGCTGATGTTCGGTCTTCCCCCTCAGCCTTCTACAAGTGACACATCTGTGAAGCAGACTGCTGATGCAGCGTTTAGTGCCTACCAGCCAGAACCCTGCCGCTCGAATGGCACCTTCGGTCAGATGTCTTCCTTGGTGTTTCACTGCTTCATGATAGTGAGACACAAGCAGGGTTGCGAGATGATGTCGGCCAGGAATGATGATGGGGTGAGCCTCGTCCATCCTCAGATCTGACTGTCCAATCCGACCTCCCACTCTAAGAAGTTGATCTTGGTCCATGATGGGGTGCAATTTCCACAGGCTGCTGGAAGATGGGATGTTAGATCCTGAGTTGATACACTTAAGTTCCTCTGTATAGCACTCATTCTGGACACTCTTCACAATGCACACTTTAGCCCTTAGCAACTCTTCCTCTGTAGAGCGACAGATGTGCCAGCCCTGACATTCATTCTGGGTGGAGTGGGCAAAGGAACGAGCCACGTGGATGAGGTGTGCTATGGCTGTAAGGAGAATGCTGAACTTGGAGAAGCGTTCAAAGCGTTGTGGGTGTACCACATCTCTGGTCACATGTGTGAGACTTGTCACCACCTGGGGACGCACTTCAGAGTCAGTGTCAGGGTCAATAAGGTTATAAGTCTCTTGAAGCTCAGGTGAATGCGAAGGCGCATCATGGAGAAAGGCTGGTCCTTTGAGCCAAGTTGTGCTGCTAAGCAAAGCTGGTGTCACAGTTCTTGACCCAATGTCAGCTGGGTTGAGGTGCGTTGGGACGTACTTCCACTGGCCGGAACAAGGTGATTGATGGATTCGTTGGACCCTGTTGTGTACATAGACATAGAATCTCCTTGATTGGTTCTGGATGTACCCCAATACAACCTTGCTATCCGTGTAGTAGGTGATGTTGTCGAATGTTGTGTCCATCTCTGTGACTACCATCTCGGCGATCTCGATGGCGAGTACAGCCGCACAGAGCTCAAGTCTCGGGATAGTCAAACCAGGCTGGGGGGCCAACTTCGCTTTCCCGAAGACAAAGCCAATCTCAGTCTGTTCTTGGTGGCTTGTCACCTTGATGTAGGCTACGGCTGCTATTGCCTTGATTGATGCGTCTGCAAAGACACAGAGTTCTCTTCTTAACGCGCCCGCGGTGGAGAAGGACGTGTAAGGGCGTGGTATCTGGAGCCCCTCTAGGTCTTGGAGTGACTGTTTCCATCTAGTCCACTCAATCTCCATGTCTTTGGGAAGAGGTGAGTCCCAGTCCTTTGATTGCGTGGTGAGTTCCCTGAGTATCAGTCTTCCATGAACCGTGATGGGTGCAAGGAACCCTAGAGGATCGTAGAGGCTGTTCACGGTTGAGAGTACCCCTCTGCGAGTGAATGGCTTCTGATCATCTTTGATTTGAAACATGAAGGTGTCTGTGCACATGTTCCAAAACAATCCGAGGCTACGTTGGATGGGCAGATCATCAACAAAAAGATCTAGGCTGTTGACGTCCTTGGCGCGATCTTCGGATGGAAATGCTTCGATGACTGCTGGTCGATTTGAAGCAATTTTGTGCAGCCTGAGGTTAGAAGCTGCAAGCATTTTCTGTGCACGCCCGAGGACGCTGATGGCCTCTTCCTCGGTGCCGAAGGACTTTAAAGCGTCGTCGACATAGAATTCGCGGTCAATGAATCTTCTTGCATCACTGCCATAGTCAGCTTCTGCTTCCTTAGCTGCCCGTCGCATACCATACACTGCGACGGCAGGCGAGGGACTGTTCCCAAAAAGGTGAACCCGCATTCTGTAGTCCACGATGTCGGAGGTAGGGTCGTTATTCCTATACCACAGGAAGCGGAGAAAATCACGGTGTTCCTCCTTAACGACAAGGCAGTGGAACATGTGCTCGATGTCAGCGGTGATCGCCACCTGTTCCTTCCTGAACCTCATAAGAACACCTAGCAAGCTATTATTAAGGTCGGGGCCAGTGAGCAAGATGTCGTTGAGCGACACTCCTTCACATGACGCGCTGCTGTCGAAGACCACACGGATCTTATCTGGCTTCCTAGGATGGTACACACCGAACAGGGGCAGGTACCAGCACTCTTGTCCAGGCTGCACTGGCGGGGCAACTTCTGCGTGTGCCTTCTTAAACATCTTCTCCATAAACTCTAGGAAATCGGCTTTCATCAGTGGTCGTTTTTCCAATGAGCGCCGGAGTGAGACAAGACGGTCGAAAGCCTGTTTCCTGTTGTTAGGCAGCCGCTGTCTTGGTGACCGGAAGGGTAAAGGAGCAACCCAACTTTTGGAGCTGTCCTGATAGCACTCAGCTTCCATTATCTTCAGAAACTCTAGATCCTCCATGGATGGACCGAGTCTGTGGTCGTTGGGAGTACGAGCGAAGACAGTCTGCCCCAAGCAGTCTCCACTGAGCATCATTAAGCCACGGGTGGAGGTAGGTGCTGGATGATGCTGAGGTTTAAACACTTGACCAAATACCTCTTTCACTCTGATCTGGTTGTTGCATGGCTGAAGATAACTCGTACGACCGTTCTCTAAGATGGCTGTTTTGTAACTCCGCACTTCAAGTGGTCTGTGGGCACCTCCAAGACACACATCACCGACGACAACCCATCCTAGGTCAAGCCTTTGAGCAAACGGTGCATCTCCTGGGCCACTTATCTGCTCTCTGACCTTGTGTGCCTGTAAGATGTCTCTGCCCAGTAAAAGGAGTATTTTGGCGTTCGGATCCAGTGGTGGAATCTTATTGGCGATGTGCTTCAGGTGGGCATGATGGTAGGCTGCTTCCGGCGTAGGAATCTCGGAGCGAACGTTAGGGATTTGGTTGCACTCGAGGAGTGTAGGCAGAGGAATGCTTAATTTCTTGTCCACCGACTCCACAGTGTAACCACTGGCTCTCCTCCCCGCTGTCTCTGAACGCCCCGCACAGGTCTTGAGTGTATATGAGTAGGAACTTCCGGAGATTTTAAAAACCTCAAAAAACTCTGACCGCGCCAGGGAGCGATTGCTTTGCTCGTCCAGTATGGCATACATTCTCTTGGACTCCTCCCTGCATCCGTTTGGGAACACACTGACAAGGCAGATCTTAGCACATGCTCTGGAACTCAATCCTTCACCGCATACCTGAGTGCACGTCGACTTGACCTCCTGGATGTCTGCTCTGTCCTCCTCCCCGCCATCCTCTGAAGTGGAAGGGGACGACTTAGATTTCCAGGTAGGTGGGCAGGGGTGGAGCGCTGTCACATGAGCAGTGCTCTCACACTCTGTACATTTTAACTCAGCAGTGCAGTTTTTTGCAAGATGCTCTGTGGAGGAGCAACAGCGAAAGCAGATGTAATGCTCTTTCAAAAGCTGTTTGCGATCATTTATGCTCTTCTCACGGAAGCCTCTGCATTTCCTCAGAGGGTGGGGCTTTTTATGCAGAGGGCAATGTTTATTTGGATCAATGCGTTCCGTACTTTCTCTACACTCAGCTTTAGCAGTTCCTGAGACCTGCGTCTTGTGAACATAAACCGATGTCTTTGTAGGCCTCTCCCATTTACTCTTTCTCTCTGCAGGAGCTTGCGAGAAGAGGTTAAAGCTTGGGTCTGTGCGAGCCCTTGCTTCTGCTGCGATGAAGTTTACAAACACGGAGAAAGGTGGGAAGCTAACTAAATGTTCCTGTTTGTATCTTGTACCAAAGTAAAGCCACTTTTCTTGCATGTTGTATGGCAGTTTCTCAATGATAGGCTTAATTCCTCTGGAGGTATCCAAGTATGACAAGCCTGCAAGGTAGCCGTCTTCCTTGGCGGCTTGTAGCTCTGACAACAGGTCGGCTAGATCCCTGAGTCTCTGTGGATCCTTAATGTTGACTGTTTTTATCCTTCTTACTTGTTCTGCTGACTCTTTTCCCAGATACTTGGTGAGGAGGTCGAGTTCTCCTGCAGCAGACAAGTCTAGATCGGCGATAGCGTTCAGGAACGATGTTTTCCAGGCCCAATAGTTCATTGGCTGGTCATCATATGTGGTGATGCCTGAAGTCACCAGGCGGCTGCGAGCTAGGTATTTGATGAGGTCTCCAGTGGACGTAGAATGGTCATAGCTACCTCCATAAGGCGTCCTGTGAACAGGCGGGTGCGCAGGAGATGAGGAATCCTGTTTGATGTTCTGTTGCGGACGATTCCCACCAAGCTGAGGAGCTGGAGAGGTGTTGAGGGGCTGATTGAAGCTTTGTTGTGGCGGTGCCCCACTGGTCTGAGGAACTTGGTGTGGCATAATGTCAGCGGAAGCAGCAGCTTGGGTTTGACTTGCATTGAGTGGGTGGGGTGATGAAGGGATAACATTGATTGGTTGGTGGTGTGGAGGATAAAGCGTTGGCGAAGCATAGTCACTCCCTCTTCTGACAGATAGACCCCTGCTGCATAGGCTGGCTTGTGTCGACACATAGGCGGCGACGCGCTGGTCTTTGACCGATTGGGGGACTGGGCTGTTAGCCTTACTGTTTACTTCAAAGCCCATATCTTGTAAACCAGCCACGAGAGCATTTGCCTCTGCTATGGCAGCATCCTTTTCTTTTTCTTCATTTAAAGCATCAAGATTAGCTTGAACTCTTGCCTGCTCCACTTTAAGTTGAATTTCTTTTAGCGCATGTGCCGCTCTAGCTTGCGCTGCTTCAGCCTTTGCCTTTGCCATGGCGACGGCCATGCTAATTTTCGAGCTGGACGATGTACCAGATGAGCGACTGCTTCTTGAGCGCACAGTCTCAGACTGGTTATCTCCATTTCCTTTTTTACTGTTGCTACGTTGTGACATTGTGACTCACCGCGTTTTCAATATCAGGGGAAGAAGCTAGTTTGAAGCTGACAGGGCGCTGTAGTGTTAGCCGCTTATCACTTGATATTGAGTTGCTCCGCAGGATGGCAATCCTTGTGTCCTTCGTTAGCTGTGTTGCCGTCTTTTCACTGTCATGGGCTATGTTCCATTCAGCTTAAACACTCCCAAGAAACTCCAGGACACAGTTGAATCATTTCCATGAAGTTTACTGGGAATTTTGTGAAACTGCAATACAGTACAATGAGATGTCAATATTATTAATCAAACCCAGATACACAGTAACAGTGTAAATAGCACAGCTTAGCTAACATAGCAATGTAGCCTATATGATAAACGCGATCGAGCTAGTCAAAAAAATAACCAGCAGCAATAAACAAAGCTAACTTAGCCTTCTCAATAATCTTACAAAATTAAAATAAGCAGTAATCTAATGTTAAACAATGATAAATACTCACAGACGTTGCCTTAGCAAAAAGGGAGAAGGAAAAGCGATCGACACAGAAACTGACGACTGATAGAGCTCACGCATTACTGTAGCTGATTACCGCATTTCCTGTTTCCCTACGTGCACGGGTACTGCGTTACTATGGTTACAAATATAATCGAACCACACCGAACTACTGAAATAAAGTAGAAACGCATTTCAAGCGGCATGACACGGATTATCACGTTATATGGCTGCGAATTGATTAAAATAATGAATAATGGTCACTGTATAATTATCTTGAGCCTGCTGAAATGTTCCTATAAATATATTTTCTTTCCAACTGTGCAATCTTAATAATAAATAGGCTAAATATATTTATCCACTAAGCTGCAGCAGTCCTATGCTCGTCTTCCCATTAAGTTTTTTTTCTCTTTCTGACATTTCATACCTGTTGTTACATTTTTTTTTATTAAATTGACTATAAAAAAAGATTGCTTGTGTGTGCTGGTGTTCATTCCAGTCTTTTAAAATAGTTGAATGAATGAATGCTCGCGAGGTGCCTGTAACGATTTTAAATAGGCTAACGTTAGGCTAGTATTTAATCAATAATGTACACAGGGTAGAGGAGAACGACAGTCAACTACTTTGAATATTATAGCATTTTGGGCGTAAACATGTAAATAGTGAAAAGACTGACATTGAAAAATGACACAGAATGATTAAAATGTAATATTTCAATATTTAATCCAAATAAATAAATAAATGTTCGTGGTTCGCACTGATGTTATTCATTTGTTCTCACACACTTCAGCGTCGCGGTCACTGGCCACTAGCCTATCTATTATTAGCGCAGCGGCCGTCAGCTAACTCTTCACGTCATTGTCATCATAAAAAGAAATATACAAGAGGAAGATAAAATAATTAGGAATCATAGATCCATATGAAGCACCACGAGTTCTTTTTACAGGCATTAAATGTGTAGAAAAACTTCCTGACATTGAGTTCGGTGACATTTACAGCTACCTTATTCACTTCCCATCACGCTACACCGGAGCTTCATTAAAAGCATACAAATGCTTAGCAGGCTATCGGTATCACGAGTCCGGATGGGTCAGCAACTCTTTGATTTGGACGCCAGCGGGGAAGGATTTTTCAATCATCACCGCAAAGGTTGGTAAATAGATGAATATTTCGCGACGAGCTGTATTATCACCAGCGGTTTAGCATTTTCTATTCCGTCAAGATGGCTGCTCTAAATGGCGTGACGTCACGCGGGACGTCCCTAATAAAGATGGATACAGCATTTTGCTCCACAAGGTGGCGATATGGCACTCTCTCAATGTAAATCTTCTTTGTCAAAAAATATTATGTAAAATATATTATATCTCAGTAGTAAAATGGAGTGGAAAAAAATTAACAATGGCGCAGCAGTTTCTGTAAATGATTGTACAGAAGACACCAGAAAATAGTGCCTGTATTTGTGCCTGTCTAAAAGTAATGGCCTATAGGCTACAGAGTATTTCAAAGACATAATTGCAAACGATATACAGTTCTGCTATCTAGAAAACTAGTCAGAAGTACCAGTCACATCCACCCCGATATCTTTAAAACAGGATTGTTGGTTAATTTCAGCCAAGAAGCTCTAAATTGGTTAGGGTTAGTGTGAGCTAGTTCCAGCCAGATGGTGTAACTAACATTAGCCTATGCAAGGCCAAAGAATCTTTTTTTCTATTGACGACCAGGGCTGGAAATCGCTGGGGGGACAGTTGGGAATTTTATATATTTTTATTAATATTTTTATCACTTTCAATGACTTTTAATTTTCAGATGTATTAAATATAAAATATTCTATAATCTTATTACAGTTTTTCTCAATTGCTAAAACACTAAAACCCATTGGCTGAACAAAGTTCTCAGTTGCCTGAACTCATTTAGCTAATTGTGCAGTCTTGTTGTCAATACCTTAAACCATTTCACATGGTAAAACACAATTTGCAGATCTCACTTAGACTTTTCAGCAAAACTCTAAACACTTTCTCATTCTCAAAACACACTCTAATGCACATGTCATCCACACTGGTACACAAGTGGCAACAATCAAATACAAATAGAGAACACGTGTCATTGATTGAACACAACCACTCAAAACTGATTTAACCTGTGTCAAATGATGCCCAAAGACAAGAAGAAGCACACTGATCACATGTTTACTCCTTTGATTTTTGTCCCTTTTAGTATTGTATTCTGTAGTACAGTGCATTGTGGGCTGTATACTGTACAATGAACACATTGTATGTCCCTGAACATTGTGCTTTCCATTTTTTAACAGCACTGACTGCTCAATAGATTTTGACTGGTTGCAGGTTCATATCAACAAAGAACAAGAATTACAGTATCACAGAGACAAAGGACAAGTTTGTGAGATGCAGGGTACAGTACTGTAAAAATAGGGGTACAAGGAGGAGGAAGAACAAACACATTTTGCAAAGAGCAAAGCAGAGTTGTAATTTCTGATCAATTTTGAGCTACTATGATAGAACATGTTTTCGTTCATCAAAAGACAATGACGGAAACATGATGTTTCCTGACAGATTTCAAATAGACGTTAAGATCTAGATGTTTATGATTTAGAATGTATGTAAAACTGACATCTTAACGTCTATCAGATGTTAGTAAACAGACGCTTTACAGGTGAAATTATCTTTAACTTCTTTCAGATGTGCTATAGCAAAACACTATTGTAGTAGCACATGAATTGTACTTTTATCAAGTCACCTTTATTTAGCACTTTATACAAATTTAGACAGATTTCAAAGCAGCTTTACATGATAAACAGGAAAATAATGATTCAGTGATGCAAACAACAGTTCAAGGCTTAAGAGCTCTAAAAAGACAATTAACCGTGTCATCATTGTTCAGCTGTTTAGAGTGGCTCAAATCCGTTCAATAACTGTGTAAAGTTCATTTCGGTTATAACATCATTGTTTAGTAGTAGCCTATGATCAATTGAACCCTAAATTAACGAGAGCCGTAGACCACTATATTTAGACCGTAGCCTACGTTCAAAATTAACGTATCTCTTTCTTTCTCATTTTTTTTGCGTCCTCATCCCGAGTTAAACAGAGACAATTACCCCAAAATAAACGATAGTAATGGTTTACGATCTATGCAACAAGTGTATCCGTAGTGGCCATACGTTTTAAGGAGCACAGATATTGGCTTGGAACAGAATTATAGGGGTTTCTTTTTGTTATTAAAAACAAACAAGCAAGCCCACCGTATATTGCAGCCCACCCCAGGTGAGAAAAACTATAGGCTAACACAAACATAACGCAACGCATTACTTTCCATAAAAAGTGATTAAGGCAACTCGCCTACTTACTTTTTAAGGAGTAAAGCAACAAATACATTACTTTTAAAAGCAATTTTTTCCATCACTGACTATGTTTATGCCAGGTTGTCCAAGAAACATCCAATTAACCAACCAAGCATGTTCAAATAATGTCACTCTTGTAGAAATGTGGCTGCTCTGCTCTTAATATTAAGTAAATGTAAAAGTCTGCAAAAAAAAAAAAAAAAGAAGAAGAGTCCTGATCTTCCTTACACACACACACACACACACACACACACACACACACACACACACACACACACACACACACACACACACACACACACACACACACACACACACACACACACACACACACACACACACACACACACACACACACACACACACACACACACACACACACACACACACACACACACACACACACACACACACACACACACATATATATGTGTGTGTTTTGCCGTTATTGGTTATTAGCATATACTGTCTATTAGCCACCACGCGCCCCCTGCTGGCAGCAACTTTACACACACAGCGCATGCGCCAATCGGTTCACACGTGTGAAGAAGGCAAAACATCGAACCGGATTTTACTATTTTGAAGCTGCGGATGTTTTTTTATCTTATAAGCAGTGGTGTAGTGGTAAAAAAAGAGGTGGGTAAACTGTAGCGTGGCCACATAAGGGGAAGTATATTTATAGTAGATCGACCTATAAGAGTGATTGGTTGATCAGGTTGTTTTATATGCTTTCTCCTGTGTCTGTATTTTCTCCCTAACCTGTATGTGTTGTTGGTCTGGATCTCCCGTCTCGCGAGATGCGTTCCGAGCGAGACGGGTTGTCACGTGATTACACGTCACCCAAACAGGAACTGAGAGGGTGTTTTTAAATATATAGGACCGGTGTTACAATATATTCAGTTCCTGAAATATTTGGTTCCAATGGGTGGAGCTACCATGAATATTTACGAGACCATAGCGTGGGCGGGGCGACAAATACAAGCGAGTGGAACGGAAATTATTAGTGTGAGCGCCTGCTCGTTTTGTTTTATGGATTATTTATTTCAAACAGGTAATAAAGATGAACGAAGTTAATCTTAAACTACTCGTATATATTTTATAAATAATTCATCGTTTTGTAGCATGTGTTTCAGTACTCTGAGTTTACCTGAACTGAACTAATCCTCTAGAAAGCGTTGCAAGACCTACAATAAAGGCATATTTCTCCAAATTTTCCCAGATTAGTTGTTGCTGACATTATAGAACTGTTCGTTTCTCTTGAATTACTGAGATTAGGATTTTTAAAGGTGTGTGATTGCTGGTTAAATAAATATTTACAAATATATTCTTGTGTCTTTATTCTGTCTTCCAAAGTTGTCTCCATATTATTAAAATAGCCTTTAAATTATAGGCTGATAGCTCAAGACGACATAAGAACTTGGAGTTGCATGTTGCATGCTTTGGATGTTGCTTTATACTGACTCAACTGAAAATCTTTTTGATACACAACCTTTACTTTATCAAAGGTTATCATAAATGTTAAGCTTCAGATGCATTAACAGTTGTTTTCTCTAGCAATGCTTTAGAACAGTGGTCAAATTAATTGATAATAATGACTAACCATTAATCATAAAAATTAGGCCTACATCTTATCAGTTTAGTAATGTTATCATTCTTATGTAATCTTTTTGTAAACAAGTGAACAGAAAAACACACTGGTGTAGAAGGCATGGGTATACTAAAATATTAAGGAAAGGTATATTTATAAATACATATTTGAATAATATAGTAAACATTTTATTAGTCCTGCTGTATTAATTTTCTCTTGTCTAACATTCTTGTTTTTATAGCTGAATTTGAATAAAATATGTAATTTTAAGACACTGTATCTTACTATAAAAATAATTTCGAGTTAATGAATGAATGCTTTAAAAAAAACTCAATAAATGCTTTAAAAAAAACTCAATAATTTTTTCACAGAAATATGTTGAGGCAGATGTTTTTGTTTATCAATTTTAAACAGTCTAGATCATATTTAGGATAGGTAGATAACTTTATGCATATAGTTTTATATTATAAAAATTATATGTATTATATTCTTTAACTGAGAATACTTTTTAATTATATGTCCATATCCCACCACACCTGAGAAACTGACCTCTATTTCTGACCTCTATGTCTGTGCAATTTACTATTGTACACAGCTTTGGCCAATAAATAATTGGTTCAGTACATATAGTTTGTGAAGCATTCAACATCCAGTTAGCTATGGTGATGTTTTAAAATAATAACGAGTCTCAACCACAATTCATATAAATAACCTACCCATCTTTGTTGAATTTGTCACTTGGGCTGTCAATATAAGGAAATGTTTAAAACCTTGTATGAATTGAAAGAAAATCTGGAAAGGTTCCTCATGGTGTTTCTAACATTTTTTTAAAATATGTCCTTCTTAGAAGGGCACATAACTTCACAATGAGAGGTGAGTTAAGTAACACTTAGTGATTTCTGTCTCTTCATGATCAAAACATACTACTTTTAGATGAAGTCTTATTCTAATCTATAGTATACAGTGAGGTTTTTATTTGCCCTAGATGCAAACACCCTTAATGTTGTACTCCCATGCATGATATCAGTGAAAGAAAATTAGAAATTTGGCATTGCCAAATAAAAAACTACATTAAATGAATCAATTTGCTAGAGTTTTGTCTCTGTTTTATTACAATTAAGTGCACTTACCTTTGGAATGGTAGTGATTCAAAACTACAAATTGCACAAACTGAGTATAAAATTACTTTAGTTGGACCTTGCTATGTATACATCAATACAATTGAAATAATTATCACTTAATTTGACCAATGTTCTAAAGCATTAAAACAACAGCAACTGAAGCTTAACATTTATGATAACCTTTGACAGTTGTGTATCAAAAAGATTTTCAGTTGAGTGTAAAGCAACATTCAAAGCATGCAACAACATGCAACTCCAAGTTGCCTATGTTGTCTTGAGCTATATCATCCTATAAAAGCTATTTCAATAATAGCCTATACAGACAACTTTGGGAGACAGAATCAAAACACAAGAATATATTTGTAAATATTTATTTAAACATGCAATAATAGACATTTAAAAAGCTTAATCTCAGTCATTCGTGAGAAACGAACAGTTATGAGTAGTTTAAGACAGAACGCGATCTGAGGCGCTCACGCTAATAATTTCTGTTCCACTCGCTTGTATACGCCCCGCCCATGCACGCTATGGTCTCGTGAATATTCATGGTAGCTCCACCCATTGGAACCAAATATTTCAGGAACCGAATATATTGTAACACCGGCATACCGGCGATGGGGAGGGCGCTCATTCATTCACGATACGGACACGATCGTAGTGGATTACCTGTTTTTGTTGCCTGGCTGTTTTTGGAGTGTGGACTGCCGATCCTTTGTGGAGTATATCCTTTCTTTGGAGTGTGGATTACTCATCCAGGGACTTTAAACAGCTGGAGACACACAGATTCTGCTCACGGATTTACCATCCTTGCCGGTGAGGCTGATCTGACTTTGTACATAGTACACGCTGGACTGAGAGACTTTCACACACACACACACACACACACACACACACACACACACACACACACACACACACACACACACACACACACACACACACACACACGCACACGAACCTTTATTCACGAGTGTGCAATTGGTTTACTGGGTTTATACTGTTGTCTTCTAAATACACTTTCGGCTGTTTTTGCTATTCTATTTGTCTTATTTTGTGTCTATTACTCCTCCATTCATTTTGATTTATTCCAACTGGACGATAGTTCTCCTTTTATAGTGTAAACTCCTCTTAGTTGCTTAGGGGAGTGTTACATATTGGTGGCCCGTACGGGGACTGTTCTGTTTCTTTTTGGATGTTTTTTTTTGTAAAAGTCTGTAAATATGGAGGAGGAGACAAATGTAAATGCTGAAAATGTTACACTGGCTGCTTTTGACACTGATAACCCTGACCATAATGTACATGAAGAAAATAAATCTGGAGAGACACCCAGTGCAGATTTTACTGCAGGCCCGTTTGTCACTAGACGCAATCCAACTGGTGAATTAACGTCTATGCTTAGCTCATTGTATATTTCTGATGAGGATGATGATGATGATGATGATGATGATGATAGTAGTTGTTTAGTGAATGGAAATGTGGTACAAACGATGCAAACAGAGATTGATAAACTCAAAGTGGATTTATTGGCTCTTAGTTCAAAAGTTACATCAGTTGAACAGGAATGTAAGCACTCGGCTGACAGTTCACTTAATAGGGAAACTAGTTTCCGGGAGGCAGTGGACAATGGCTTAGCAGAGTTGGAGGATTATTTCCGTCGCTCCCTGGAAAAGTTGGAGAGATCTATCGCTGATTGTTTCCTGAGAAGAGATGAAAGATGGGAAAATAAGTTGAAAAAATTACGTTTCACCAGTACCCCTTCTCTCTCTAGATTACCGCCATATACACCAACTACCTCCATTTCATCCATTCACGATCATAGGACTCCGAGACCAGCAACTAGAGTTAAATTCCCTCCAACTAAGACTGTTAATGCTACGTATGATGTCTCATGTATCTTCTCCTCTTACTGATGTGCTTACACCTCCTGTTGTTCCAAGTTCTTCGTCCTTCTGCGGGCGGCCCCCGATTCGGCTGGAGTTTCCCTCCTTTGGTGACTCATGTGAGACTTCGGATGTGCTCAACTTCATAGAACAATGCGAAAACTTTCTGGATATCAGGCCACTTCCCAGTGTGGAGCTTGTGGGCACCCTGAGCACGGTTCTGAGAGGACCGGCTCTGAGCTGGTGGAAGGCAGAGAAGAGCAAGGTGACAGATTGGCAATCTTTCAAAGAGGCTTTTATGTGTGCGTTTCTTCCAGATGATTACCTCACGGAAGTGGAAGATAAGCTGAGGTCTCTGGTTCAGCAGCCACGTCAACGTCTGAGAGATTTTGCCTATGATTACCGAGCACTTTGCCTCAAGTGGAAGTCTGATATCACGGAGGAAGAGATGGTGAGCCGCATCCTTAATAACATCAACCCCAGAGTCGCGGGCTGTCTAAGAGGGACAGTGAGGACGGTGGAACAACTGGTGAAGGTGGGCTCTATGGTAGAGAAGGATTGTATGGGGGCGAAGGATTACTGGCAGAAAGTGGACAGTCTGAATGGTAAAGAAAAGGCCAATAAAAAACCACCGGAACGTCATTTTCCCAAAAACTTGGCAGGACTCTCTGTTGCTCAACCAATCTTTTCAGGTGCATACGGATGCCAGTGATGTAGGTTTAGGAGCCATTCTCACCCAACAAACACCTGAAGGAGAAAGAGTGATAGCTTATGCTTCTAGGACTTTAAGAGGAGCAGAACTAAATTACTCCACCTCTGAAAAAGAGTGTTTGGCAGTGGTCTGGGCGGTGGAAAAATGGAGGCATTACCTTGAAGGGAGTCAGTTTGACATTTACAGCGATCATGCTGCTTTAACATGGGCTTTCAATAGTCCCAAAACTTCCTCACGACTAACCCGATGGACTCTTAGGTTGCAGCAATTCAACTTCCAAGTACACCATAGGAAAGGATGTCTCAACCTGGGTCCAGATGCCTTGTCTAGAGTCAGTGAACCTGAGGAGAGAGAAGAGGCTCATTGTATGACCATAACAACTACGAGGTGCTCATCAGACATACCACACACACTAGCAGAAATTTCACTAGCACAAAGTACTGACAGCACTGTTGCTCACCTGAAGTCAGACCCCAAAGTCAGAAAGGTACAAGACCAACAGATTACCTTCGAGGTCCAACAGGGGGTGTTGTATCGTCGGGTACCGGTAAAGAACAATGGAGACAAATTCCAATTGGTTGTTCCTCAGGTATTAATTCCGGGCTTTCTACACTACTTTCATGACAACCCACTAGGAGGACATCTGGGTCGACTAAAAACGCTATTGAGACTCTTGGAGGTGGCTTGGTGGCCGACTGTCCGCAAAGACGTCTGGCAGTACGTCAAGGAATGCAATATCTGTCAAAAGTATAAACATGACAACACTAAACCCAGTGGTTTTTTACAGCATACCCAAGTGACAGAACCAGGGCATACATTGGGCATGGATTTGATGGGACCCTTCCCCAGCAGTAAGAAACAGCACACATACCTCCTCGTGATTGTAGATTACTACACCAAATGGGTAGAGATGTTCCCCCTTAGGGATAGCAAGACACAGAAGATTGTTAAAATTCTAAGGGAAGAAGTTTTTACTCGTTGGGGGGTTCCCAAATACCTGATATCAGACAGGGGAGCACAATTCACCTCCCACATACTGGCTGAGTTATGCAAGACCTGGGGAAGTATCCAAAAACTCACCACCAGTTATCACCCTCAGACAAACCTGACAGAGAGAATAAACCGGACATTAAAAACTATGATTGCATCATATGTGGGACAATACCATCAAGCCTGGGACCAGTGGTTACCTGAGTTAAGATTTGCTATTAATACTGCACACCAAGAAACCACCGGTAGAACACCGGCAGAGTTGATGCTTGGCAGACAGCTTCTCGGACCGCTGGAGAGGTTAATCCTCAAACCCCCCACACCAGACCAAACCTCGTACAATCTACTGGAACGACAAAACATCATTGCAGAGGAAGTAAAGCAAAGAGTGGGTATGCAGCAAGCCAGACAAGCTAGATATTACAATTCCCGTCGGAAAGATGCGCAGTTTCAGCCGGGCGATCTAGTCTGGATAAAAACTCATCCTCTCTCTTCTGCCTCTAATAAATTCTCTGCTAAGCTAGCGCCCAAGTGGGAGGGACCAGCGGAAATAATGAAAAAAATGGGGCCAATAAATTACACAGTTAGTTGGGGTGACCCCCCTAAAACAGATATTATAAATGTGGTTAACCTGAAGCGCTGGTTTGGACGTTCTCCTCCGATGCCGATGGCTGGGGGGGGGGATCTATGTAGCGTGGCCACATAAGGGGAAGTATATTTATAGTAGATCGACCTATAAGAGTGATTGGTTGATCAGGTTGTTTTATATGCTTTCTCCTGTGTCTGTATTTTCTCCCTAACCTGTATGTGTTGTTGGTCTGGATCTCCCGTCTCGCGAGATGCGTTCCGAGCGAGACGGGTTGTCACGTGATTACACGTCACCCAAACAGGAACTGAGAGGGTGTTTTTAAATATATAGGACCGGCATACCGGCGATGGGGAGGGCGCTCATTCATTCACGATACGGACACGATCGTAGTGGATTACCTGTTTTTGTTGCCTGGCTGTTTTTGGAGTGTGGACTGCCGATCCTTTGTGGAGTATATCCTTTCTTTGGAGTGTGGATTACTCATCCAGGGACTTTAAACAGCTGGAGACACACAGATTCTGCTCACGGATTTACCATCCTTGCCGGTGAGGCTGATCTGACTTTGTACATAGTACACGCTGGACTGAGAGACTTTCACACACACACACACACACACACACACACACACACACGCACACGAACCTTTATTCACGAGTGTGCAATTGGTTTACTGGGTTTATACTGTTGTCTTCTAAATACACTTTCGGCTGTTTTTGCTATTCTATTTGTCTTATTTTGTGTCTATTACTCCTCCATTCATTTTGATTTATTCCAACTGGACGATAGTTCTCCTTTTATAGTGTAAACTCCTCTTAGTTGCTTAGGGGAGTGTTACAAAACTATAAATTCTGGTGGACCACGACGTGGTCACGGGGTAAGGTGGGCCACTGCCTACCGGTGTATGTATATCCTGATGACATCGCTATAGGCTATCATTTGATGGTACTACCAAGGGTATTACTGGTTGTTCCCTCATCATAGGTCACACAATCACTATTCAATTCATACATAAATGACTTAAAAGAACTTAAATTAAAGTAAAAATATGGCTAAAATCTATAAAGTTGACTAAATGACAAAACAGAGAGAACAAAAATATTTAAGAGAGAGAGAGAGGGAGGCTTATATCCAGGGCTTCCAATGCAATGCACTTGTGCATAATGATTAGGGATTTGGGATTATTTTCATAGTCGATTAATCTGTTGAATATTTCCTCGATTAATTGATTAGTTGTTTGGTCTATCAGAAAAATGTGGAACAGTGTTCAGGGAAAAGGCTTTAACCTGGTGCAGGCTTGATTCCCTCTGAATCTCTTGTACAGTTGGGTTTTGACATGCTCCCTACATTAAACCAGCTGCCTGTAATGAATCAAGTTTCATTCTCGCGCAGCTTGTTTAGTAACTTCACGAGCGTGTGTTTTCTGCTATGTGTGTGCGCCGTTCTCTTTGTTCCGTGTGTGTGTGTGTGTGTGTGTCGGCGCGCTGCGCTCTCGGCTCAATGTTCTGCTCCGTGTTTGCGCTGCGCGTTCTGCTGCTCTGTCGTTAACGGCCCAAATGCTCGAATCATGTACCGATCGGCAATCACGCACTGGAAAAGGAAAGTCCGCTCAAATAACGTGAAATTTAGAGGTGGATAAACGCACTTTGGAGGTGGGCAAACGCTATTTCCGAATTTTGGGAGGTACCTAAACGGCGTTTACGTGCGTTTAGCCTCCACTACATCCCTGCTTATAAGGGAGATGGCACATTTTTTGATAAGCACCCTATTGTCCCACTCTCCCGATCCCGAGAGTTTGATCAATAATTTGTGCTGGCCAAGCTCATCACGCCCCGAGATAGAGGAGATTGAAGCTTTAACTGTTTTGATCAAGCAGCTTTCCAATAAATCACAAGAGGAGCGCTTTATTTGTAAGGTGAAGTCAGTTATATGCGCCTGACCTGGACTATTGTCACTGCACTGACCACCTCTGCTGTCTGCAAGACGTTGAGAATACTGTGCGTGTCTGTGCAGCTGTTTTCGCGCCTGGTTGGATTACTCCTTTTTACACTGTTTAAACTCTGAACTGAACTGTTGATTAGTCTGCCATCGGGCTGCTGCGAGCTTTCTTCCCTGTTACATCTCTACCACACTCGGCTCCTCAGATGGGTGAGTTACCGCTCTCTCTGTCGGTTGCGCTGTTTGTTTACTGCTTACTATCTGGGTGCGTTGCCTCCTATTTAGTCAGCTGTTTTGGTGAAGTGACGTTCAGGTTTGGCTAACGTGGTTTTGCTTGTGATTGGGCTTTCACTTTCTCAGTATCAACATGCCTTGTGCAAAAACATTTTTCTCTTTTTTCCTCTGCCTTATTTTTTGTCTTACATCTGTGATGGATATTGAATATTCTCCATCACAACTGAGGGCCTTTAACTGCCGCCCGCATCTTGATTCGGTGACGTATGAATACTGTCAGAGACTAGGGATTCTCCGTCGCCCAAGATACATACACCGTTCGCGGCGCACACTCTTGAGTTCCTTTTGTTCAAAGCCTGACGCTCCTCCATGCATCTGGACCAACAATAGACTATCTTCCATGCCTAGACAACTGCCTGCCGGTCCCTCCATTCAGCGTTCTCTGATCTATCTCACTGATAGCGATCAGCAACATACACCTAATTCGAATCCCTCGCATCATCACTTTGCACTTTTGAACTGTCGATCAATTTCGGACAAAGCCCCTTATCTTAATGAAATGATCACTGACAATAACCTTGACATTTTTCTTCTCACTGAAACTTGGCAAGTTCCTGAAGATTTTCTACAGTTAAATCTACTTACGCCAGATGGATATAATTATCTGTCCAGACCGCGACCCTATGGTAAAGGGGGTGGTCTCGCTATCATCCATCGTGATAACTTCCGTATCAAGCAACTTGACTTTCATGACACCAATACATTTGAGTATATGGTTTTGAAGGCTGACTCTCTCATAATTATTTTGCTCTACCGACCTCCTAAGGTCCTGTCTAACTTCTTTTCTGAACTCAGTGAACTGTTGACCCTGGCCTGCTCATTGTCATTTCCCATTCTACTGCTTGGTGACTTTAATATTCATGTTGATGCTGTTTGCTCTAACACCAACCAGTTACTTTCTATCTTTGAATGTTTTAATCTAATTCAGCATGTTAATTTTCCTACTCATACGCGTGGTCATACCCTTGATTTGATTTGTACATCAAGGGCCAATATCTCTTCCATCACTTCTACTGACACTGGTATTTCTGATCATAAATTTCTTGATTTTAGCTTCAGCCTGCCTATGCATAAGAATTGTTCTACAACTGTCATATCTTACCGCAATCTCAAAGCTGTTGATACTGCATTATTTTGTACCTCCGTCTCCTCTTCTAATCTCTCTGATGTCTTTGATATCTCTTCACCCTCACTGATACTATCAAACTATAACTCCATTATCTCGGATATCTTAGATAAGCATGCTCCTGTCAAGACCAGAAGTGTCCCCTCCACACATTCGTCTCCTTGGTACACTCCTGAGCTCCGTATCTTAAAGGCAACTGGTAGACGACTTGAGCGTTACTACAGGAAAACTGGCCTGACTGTTCACCATTTGGCATTTATTGAACATATCAAAAAATACAAATCGGCCCTGAACCTGGCTCGTTCCAGTTTTGTATCTGCTACAATTAATAAATCAAGTAACAAGCCAAAAGCATTATTTAACACAATAAATAAACTTACCAAACCTCCATCTCATGTTGCTCTAGCTTGTGATGAACTTTGCACTTCATTCTTGGCTTACTTGCTAGAAAAGACAGATGCCGTAAACCAGTGCCTCTTTAATGATGCTACTAACATTAGTTATCTGCCGAATCAACCTGGTCAATCCCTGCCTCTCTTTTCTCTGTCTACTCCTTCTTCTGTCTCTGAGTTAATCTTGAAATCGAACCCTTCATCTTGTCATCTTGACCCTGCTCCTACTACTCTTCTGAAACTTTGCCATTCAGTTATTTCTGCACCTATCTCTCACTTCATCAATGCATCTCTTACCTCTGCTTCATTTCCTCTGTCACTCAAAACTGCAGCTGTTACCCCTGTTCTCAAGAAACCCAACCTTGATCCCTCAGTTTTATCTAATTATCGTCCCATTTCAAATCTCCCCTTCATAGCTAAATTACTGGAAAGTACTGTTGCCTCCCAGCTTCAGTCTTTTCTAGTTGAAAATAATCTTTTTGATCCTTTTCAATCTGGTTTTCGCCCTTTGCATAGTACTGAAACTGCACTAGTTAAGGTACTGAACGATCTGCTTCTCTCTGGTGATTCTGGTTCTCTGTCTATGCTCCTGCTGCTCGACCTCAGCTCTGCCTTCGATACCGTCTCCCATCAACTACTCATTTCGCGCCTTTCGGATGTGGGTATTTCTGGTGCTGCTCTTTCCTGGTTTTCCTCCTATCTCTCTGACAGACTGTTCTACATTTCACTTCAGAATTTTCGCTCACCTACTGTCCCCCTGAAGCAAGGTGTCCCTCAGGGATCCGTTCTTGGGCCATTATTATTTATAATCTATATAATACCTCTTGGTCAGATCCTCCGCCGCCATGGTTTTAATTATCATTTTTACGCTGATGACATTCAATTATATACTACCTGTACATCAACTTTATCTCTCACAACTGACAAAATCTCTGCTTGTGTACATGAAATAAAAGATTGGCTTCATTCAAATTTTCTAAAACTTAACATGGACAAAACTGAGATTATTTTCACTGGACCCTCATCACTCAATAATAAAATTCCTACCAACTTCACCTGTGAGATCGCTGGCTCTCTTATCAAACCATCTAGAACTATTAAAAATCTTGGTGTAATTTTTGACTCCTCTCTATCTTTCCACTCTCACATTAATTCTATCACTAAATTGGCATTCTTTCATCTACGTCGTAACGCTCAGCTCCGTCCCTTTATCAGTATCTCAGATGCTGAAACTGTCATCCATGCATTTGTCACCTCACGTCTTGATTACTGCAATGCACTCTTCATTGGCCTATCAGCTGGCTCCATTTCCAAATTACAATACATTCAAAACTCTGCTGCCAGACTACTCACCCACACCAAGCGTTCTGCACATATTTCCCCAATTCTGCATGATCTTCACTGGCTTCCTGTGGCTTACCGTATCAAATTCAAAATTCTCCTTCTCACTTTTAAGTCTCTGCACGGCCTGGCTCCCCCCTATCTCTGTAACCTGCTTCTCCCCTACACCCCTACTCGCTCTTTAAGATCCGCTGATTCCAGCCTGCTCGTCGTCCCTCGGCATCGCCTTGCTTCAATGGGGGGCAGATCATTCAGTGTAGTTGCGCCCAAAATGTGGAACTCTCTCCCCCGTTTAATCTGTTCTGTTAACACTATCTCTGAATTCAAATCCATGCTCAAAACTCACCTTTTTTCTGAATGTTATAATTCGTAATTATTTTTTATTATTTATTTTTATTTTTTATTTTTTATTTTTTCAAAGTTATATTTGTTTGTTTTCTGCTGGTTGCCGCCCCATCTACCTATTCTCATTTACCGTACTTGCACTCTCAACTGCCTGTTGTTGTTCTGTCTGCTGTCTTTGTCAACTGCATTTATTGTTGTTTGTTTATTGTAAAGTGTCCTTGAGCTCTGGAAAGGCGCTATATAAATAAAACGTATTATTATATGGGATCAATGCATGCCGCTACTGAAAATGATCTCCAGTGCAGAAGATGGAGGTAAGGATCTGCTCAGCTCTGTCTGTGGACTCTTTGCAGTCTGTGTCAGTACCTGTCAGGCTGACGATGTACCTGAGCAGGTAAGTCATGGTCTTCTGCAAGTGCTGATGACGAGAGATGATGGCAACAATGAAACCGGCAGGTTAGACGTAGATGTTGCCATTGAAGTCACTGCAGTGCTGTTATCTAGCATTTCATATGACGGAGACATCAAACTTACTCCACTGTTTCGTGGTACGGCTCAAATCTGCAGCAGAACTACATCCCAAAACTCACCACTCACTGCTTGAGGATCCTCAATGAACCTTCTGAACAATATTAACTGTTAAATGTGTTCAACATTGATAACAAAAATAAATGTTTCTTGTACACCAAATCAGCATATAAGAATTTCTGTAGGATCATGTGACACTGAAGACTGGAGTAATGATGCTGAAAATTCAGCTTTGACCTCACAGGAATAAATGACATTTGAAATATGTCACAATATTACTGTTTTTACTGTACTTGTCTTGGTGAGCTTAAGAGACTTCTTTCGAAAACATAAAAAATCTTACCAACCCTAAAATTCTACAGGTTTTTATCCCCAAAATGCTCTTGTGTATATGCTCTATTTCCCTTCACTTTTAAGTCAAATATAAAGTTAGGCTGTCGTTACAGAAATATTTAATTTAGATTCAAGTATTTAGAAGAACCATAAAGTAAGTCGAGCAGCACAACAGTCTTGTTTAATTTTTTTTCAAAGCAGATATTCTTTCCCAATTCTTTGAGCTAAACCTCAGTTGTGTTGGTTCATTTTTTTCCCAGTATATTTTCCATATATATATTTGTTTCAGTGTAATTTTGGATGTTTTTTGAAGTTAGCTCCTAGTTAGCAAATTAGACACCTACTAAAACATTTTGTAAGTGGATGGCAATTTCTGATGGAATGAGATCTAAACTGTGTTTTCCCAGAATCCCTCTGTGCCAGGGCAGGTTCAGAGAGCGGTCGGTATGGCCACACTTGCGCTCTTGTGTGATGTGGCTGATCGAGGTGTCCTGAAGTCCCAGTCTGAGGCCATGAGATCACTTTACTCGCTGACTGACTATTTCTACCCTTCATCATCATCATCATCCCAGCATCTCAACCAGACATTACTGAAGCCCACAACTGCGACAGTCAGGTCTGTTCAAGCTCTAAAACAATTTTGGTAGACCTTTGCAATAAGGCTCCATTTGTAATAAGGCTCCATTTGTTAGTTAAAGGGATAGTTCACCCAAAAATGAAAATTCTGTCATTAATTACTCGCCCTCATGTCGTTCCAAATGCGTAAGACTTTCATTCATCTTCAGAACACAAATAAAGATCTTTTTAATGAAATCTGAGAGCTTTCTGTCCCTCCTTTGACAGCTACTCAACTGACACTTTGACGCTTCAAAAAGTTCATAAAGAGATCATAAAACGAATCCATATGAATTGAGCGGTTTAGTCCAAATTTTCTGAAGCGACATGATCGCTTTATATGATGAACAGATTGAATTTAGGCTTTTATTGGAGGGACATGGAGGGACAGAAAGCTCAGATTTCATCAAAAAGATCTGTTCTGAAGATGAACAAAAGTCTTACGGGTTTAGAACTGCATGTGGGTGAGCAATTAATGACAGCATTTTCATTTTTGGGTGAACTTACCAATTTTACATTACATTACACACTACATTGGTTAACATAAACTAACAATGAAAAATAAGCATTTATTAACCTCAGTTAATATCAACATTTACCAAAACATTATTAAAATTTAATTGTATCTAATATTATGAACTAACAATGAAGATTTGTTATTTTTATTAACTAACCTTAACAAAGAGTGTTGCTCATTGTTAATGTTAGGTAATGCTAACTAGGATTTAACTAATGGGACCTTTTTGTAAAGTGTTACCAAAACATCTTAAATAAGCTACCTACTTATATCATGGCTGCTGTGGGTCTTCAATGAAAAGTTCACCCAAAATTTTCAATTCTATCATAATCTTCCACATCCATATGGAGGAGAACTTTTATCAAAGTATTTTTTTCTGAGGAGGATTATCACTTATTCATTTATGAATGTGTGTTTACTCCAGTCATCCAGAAGATGGCCTCTTGCTGAAGGACTGGGGGCGAATTGTGGCCCAGTTTATTGGAGATCAGTGGACGTGTCTGAGTTTCCTGCAGAAGTCTGCTGGGACCGTCCGGGCTCCTGAAGCTCCTGAGGTCCTGAGGGCTGCGGTGGACGCTCTGGCATTATTGCCTGGCCATCTCGTTCTCCCGGTGCTGGACTTCATGGCATCAGTCCTGCCACAGGTGGGGAAGCAAAAGAGAAGGACATAGACTGTACTCTTGAATTAAATTAAAAGGTTTCTTTTTGTGTTCAGTGCCAAGTTAAAAAGGTGAAAAATCTATATTTACAAGAGACAAATAACAACAATACAAATAACAACCTAAGATAGGAAGGCGAGCATGAGAGGTACCAAACAAAATAAATGAAACTCATCTAACTAGTTTTATCAACTAAACTGACAATTAAATAAAATGTAGAACAGAAAAGTCTTCAGCGTGAAACGCCCTAACTAAACTATTCTAAATATTAAAATAAACAAAACAAACAGGGGTGTGGCACTCTCTCCTAAACCTAGTGTGTCTAATACAACGGGACGTTCCTGTGTGGAGCACAATGAATGTTGCACGACTTGCTTACCTACTCGCTCCTCTTCAGCCTTCACACAACGTGACGACTTGAGAAGAGAGAAACTTGCACTTTAATTTACAGGAAGTGTTCTACACTGGGTAATGTAAGGTAACTACATGGGTTACAGGGATAGTTCATCCAAAAATGTAAATTGTGTCATGATTTACTCACCTTCAAGTTGTTCCAAACCTTTATGAATTTCTTTCTTCTGCTGAACACAAAAGAACATATTTTAAAGAATGTCGGTAACCAAACAGTTGATGGGCCCTATTGACTTCCATAGTATTCTTTCCCCCATACTATGGAGGTCAGTGGGGGGCCCCTCAACTATTTGGTTACCGACATTGCTCAAAATATGTTCTTTTGTGTTAAGAAAGAAATTCATACAGGTTTGGAACAACTTGAGTGTGAGTAAATGATGGCAGAATTTTCATTTTTGGGTGACCTATCCCTTTAAGGTTAGGTTTAGGGGTAGGTTCAGAGTTAGTACCTAGTTATTACCCAGTTATTTTAGTTACTATAATAAGTACATAGTATGAACATTTGGAACAGGACTTAAAGTGCTACCGACAGAACATACACAACTGGACACTTTACATCCACATATACATGATAACATTGAATGCATCGGGCAAGTACTGTAAAGGAACACATAATAAACTCTAGCAACAGCATGTAATCACAAAAACACAGATTCGCGCTAACAAGGTGTTCAAGATGGCAGCAGTCAAACAAATCTAGCAAAAAGCTTCCGGGACAGAGGAGATACGGGTATTTAAACGGGTACGGTAAAAGGTGATTTGCAACGTGAACCGGGCCGTCAACTTCTGTGATGAAAAATGACAAGCTGTTCGTCCATTGGAATCTGAAACACAAAACAGATGAACTCACACACACATACACATGCATTCCTCAGTGTACTTTAGAGTACGTTACAATTATCATTTCAGATTTAAAGGGCAACAAATACATATTCCACTGTTATCTAAGTAGTCTTCCTTAAAGTCAACTGATAATCTTAGTTGAGGTTTCTTGTGCCAAACAAGTGTCAGTAACATTATAGTCTCAGCCTCCGACGTCACGCCCACGGACCGTTGGCTAAACGTCTGATGCATATGGCACACTTTTCTGGAAACACTTCAGGAGTTTCGAAGTCGCGATCTGATTGGTTGAATTCTACAGGATGTCCGGGAGACGTGTGTGTCGCATTCTTTATCGGCCCGCCTGGAAACAAATGCCGTGATGCCAAAACCCCTCGTGGAAGAAGAAAGCCGTTGTGTTTACAACTGAGACAATAGCGCTTGCCAGGATCAATTAAACGCTGGATTTTCAAAAAGTATGTGAAGTTCGCGGCTCCATTGTTGCAGTAAACTTGCACAACGTTCATGAATGAATAATTTATTAGATGCACACCGGTCTGTTATTGTAGGGACATCGACATTATATTGCCACGCCCCTAAACATGACGCGGAACAAAACGAACTGTGATTGGTTGGGTTACATGTCAGTCAAACGTCCTCTTGGGCGGTCCTTGGCCAAGAAAAGCTCAGATAGAGTCCAGACCTTCTGCAGTCAGTCTGAAGGTCTGGCTACACGAGACTAGTAACATTATAACAACACCAGGAATTTCAGGGAATTTTACAATTGTAGAAATATGATTTTCTGTTGGTAAAAAAAAGAATATATTATGTGTGTATATTATTTTTCTGTGCCTTTTTACGGACAGGTTATGTTGTTGTGATGCGTGTTTAGTTCATGGGTGTATTTTCACCAGCAGATGGTGCAGTGTGAAGAATCTCTGTGCGTCGAGGCCGTATGTGCATCATGGAAGGTGGTTCAGGCTCTGAGCACAAACCCTCATGACTTCTGGTCCACACTGCAGGGATTCGTGCGCTTAGCTTTTGACCATGGGCTTCTGCAGCTCACAGAGGAACAGAACCCCAGCATCACGGCCTGCATACAACAGGTCAGGGAAAGATCTACAAGCACTTCGCCTTCTCCCTTTACATCCACAACATATTTTGATCAAAAATATATATAGCTAGTGTATATAATAAAAGCTTTCTGGTTTTTGACAGATTTTGAGTGAGCTCATGGAGTTGGCTCAGGTCCGATCAGGGGTGTTTAATGTTCTGATCCAGCATTGTTGTGAGACGTGGCTTCCAGCAGAGGGTGTCCAGTCAGACGCTGTGTTCAGTACGGCTCTCTTACACCTCAACATCCTGACTGAGGCCTGTGTGTACGGCCCAGTGTTCAGAAGAGACCAAAGGTCAATTTGAACAACATTAAGAAAGATATTCAAATAGTAAAATGTTTATATTAATATTTAAATAAATACAGAATAAATATTTTGAAAAAATACTAACAACTCTATATATACTGTGTATATATATATATATATATATATATATATATATATATATATATATATATATATATATACGCACCAACAGACTTTTTATATATATATATATAAAAAGTCTGTTGGTGCATCAGTGACTACTTCTTATAGAACCTGTCAATCACAGCTGTCAATCATGACGTTACACCACCGTTTTTATAGCATCACGTAATTAACTAAAAACAAGCTTATTTAAAAAACAGACACTTGAACTTACATCAGCGTGATAAAAAAAACTACAGTAAATGACAGAAACCACATTTGGAAAAAAGATATTTGAAGTGTAATTGAATTGTTTAGTTGGTCTCACGGGGGAGAATAACACGGGGAGGCGGGGCTTATGACCTTTACTAGGACCAGTCACCGGGGGGCGATCGAGACGTTTTGATCGTCAGTTCTAAAAGACCTGCTTTAATTTGTCATTGCACTAACGTAAAATGGTGTGTGAAATATTTATTGTCAGATGATGAATAAACTTGATGAAAAACATACAATTAGTTTGATAGTTTGTGTACAATATTTGTCTTAAATCAATCAAACAATTAGATGATCAGTTGATCCCTCCTAATTTCATTTAATTTACTTAGCAGTAAATCCGTTTTATGACAGTTGATAAAGATATTTTAAATAATTGAAAAAATGTAGAAATGTAAGTGCATAAAACAAAAATTGGAAACACTCATTAATTTGTCGCTCCAATATACAGTTTGTCAGGTTTGATTGTTTTTTGTGCCTAGACATTACAATTTAGCTGTGAGGACAACCTGTGTTTATAGTTCGGATACTGGCTATCAATGTGCATGACGGTAGGTAAAGTTAAGGATAAGAGCTGTAAGTTCAAAAACAAGTTGGTTATAGAACTGTTTATGAGAAATCTTGAGCACATAAAAATAATAATAAAAACGTTCATTTTAAGAAGGTTTACTACTGTTGTGACAAGGATTCTGAGATATATGCAAAATACTCGCGTTCTTGCCGAAATGATTGGCCATTTCGTTTGTCGTTGTTTACATAATGCCCCGCCCCCTCAGTCTGTCTGCAAATCAGAAGTGGGGAATGTCAGGGAATTAGATTAAAAATAAATCCGTTTTTTTTTTTTTTATGTACATCATTGTTTAGCGCATACAGTATTTAGAAAATAACATTATTTCATATTAATTCGATCTATTGTAAAATTATAATACATTTCATAATGACAGTTCAAAAAAGGCTGATGTTAGACTTTGTAATCATGCTATTTTCTTATTCCATATCAGTGATACATTGTTTAATTCTTTCTGGTTTGTCGTATGTATCAGTAGCTTTTAGGGGTGGAATGGTACATGTATGTTTTCGTATTGAACCGAAACGGTACGGGTGTCACGGTTCGGTGCTTAAATTTACACGGAGAATACACGGTATAAAAATAAATAAAACTCGCGTGCAAATTAATTAAAGGTATAGCGGAGGATGTTTTACTTCCTGGTGGGTAGTCTAAACTATTGGTACTCCTAATTGTCAATCATTCTGGTGAATCAATCAAACTTTTCAAAAAGTGGAGAGGGCGGGTCTTATCTAAAATTTTGAAAGATCCTCCGCTATACCTTTAATGTAATGCGGAACTACTGTTAGATACGCGGGTTCTTTAGGGACACCTAATCTGTAGCCCCGCCTTAGCTCTGAAGCAGGCTGCGATCATAGACAGTATCAGAGAATGTCTAATATAAAGAGAATTGGCACTCTCTGCTTACTTCCGGGTTCTGGACTGGTTGCAGTAACACGTCTCTATCCATGCGAGGGCGCTCGCGGGCGAGTGCAGAATGAATGGAGGTCTATGGCGAAATACCCCTCAAAACCCACTTTTCTCAGGATATAATTTTTTTTCTAGTAATTTAAATGTTGTATTCGAAAGGGGGGGCTAAGATAATACACTCAGCTGAAAATTGCATTTTTAAGTTCACTTATCTGCTCTAAAAAAGCGTTCAAAAATGTGATGACGTCATTCATTAGCAGAATGCTAGCTTGTTCCGGCCAACAACGGCCCAACCTGTAAGAAATCGAAAGGACATAAGTACTGGTTCATTCAACTTTCGACCTATAACCTATGTTGAACTTGCAAAACCTACAATAAAATCTGAGATTTCTCAACGGCAATCGGGTGAAAGAGACACATTTAGCCATCTAGCCCCATTGACTCCCATTCAATCTGCACTCGCCCGCGATCACCCCCAGTGGAATTCTAATGGTACTGCAACCAAAATCAATACAATGGGGCTAAATAGGGAGTGCCAAGGCTCTCCGTAGACGGGCTCTGACAGTATCAGAGAATGTCTAATAGGAAGAGAATTGGCACTCTCTGCTTACTTCCGGTTTCTGGACTGGCTGCAGTAACACGTCTCTGTCCATGCGGGGGCGCTCGCAGGCGAGTGCAGAATGAATGGAGGTCTATGGCGAAAAACCCTCAAAATCCACTTTTCTCAGGATATAATTTTTTGTCTAGTAATTTGAATGTTGTATTCGAAAGGAGATGCAAAGAAATTACACATTGCTGGGTGTTAGATTTTTTAGAGTCACTTATTTGGTTTAAAAAGTCTTTTAAAATGTCAATGACGTCAGAATGCTGACGTCATTAGCAGAATGCTAGCGTGTTATGGGCAACAACAACTCAACCTGTAAGAAATCGAAAAGAAATAAGTACTCGTTCATTCAACTTTCGACCTATAACCCATGTTGAACTTGCAAAACCTACAATAAAATCTGAGATTTCTCAACGGCAATCGGGTGAAAGAGACACATTTAGCCGTCTAGCCCCATAGACTCCCATTCAGTCTGCACTCGCCCGCGATCACCTCCAGTGGAATTCTAATGGAACTGCAACCAAGATCGATACAATGGGGCTAATAGGAAGTGCCAAGGCTCTCCGTAGACGGGCTCTGACAGTATATAAACGAGATGGGTCTGTCTGCGGACTGCAAGAGAGGGGAGTAACAGGAAGTGGGCGTAACTTGAAGTGGGCGTAACTTGAAGTTGTCCAAATCACATAGAACCACACGATATGTCAAACTCAAAATGAGATGTTGTCGGCAAGATGCCAGCTCGTATAGAGACATTTAGTAATGTCGTAAGTTTAACATTTAAACCACATTATTAGATTACCCTTTGACTTTATGAATACACATAAATGACAGCTTGGAAATATATTAAAGGTTTTAATTAAATATTATTTCAAAAAAAAAATTCAGCACATGTAGTCAGAGGTACAGAAAAATAATAATAATTCAGCAAATAAGGAAATTGTTTTATTTATTTTAATCATGTTTGTTAAAAGTATGTTGAATGATGTTAGTTCATTTGTGCAACCATGTATTTGCTATAATGATGAAAATATTTGAAAACCAGTTAAAATCAAGTAGCCTAATGATGCAATCCTTAGTTTAAATCTTAACTTTTGAGTGTATGCAGAATTAAATGGATGTAAAATGATCATGTCACATGTGATATTTTATTTCATGTGACAGAAAAAAAAAAGACAGTAACACCAGTGACACACAATGAATTACCAATGACATACATAAGACCAAAGATCATTATTCTTCAATAATAATAATATAATCATAAAGTTTTATTTTTATTTATTTTTATTTTTATTTGTTTTAGCACAATTCACACCCAGCGGTAATTCAGGAAAAAAATATCCGAATGCTCCACGTGAAACTTCGGTCTTCCGATCTTTTACCATCGTGTCAATTCTCAACTGATTTTGATTAATATGCGGGAGGGAGCGAGAGAGAGCCAGACAGTTTGAAGACGCGCGCGCGCGCGACCGGGGATTTCTCTCTCTCTGCTCGTTCCAATCGTATGCACAGCAGTCATCTACATTCTACATCATTTACCGATCAAATAAGGCAAGACAAAAAATCGCTTGTGAGAGAGACGCGTGAGTGACAGAGAGACGGAGGGAGAGCAAGGAAAGGAAATGCAGCTGAATGAATACGCTACGTGTTTTAAATAGCGAGCGTACTTTTTATTTATTTTTTATAACGAAACGCAATATGTTGCGGCCGGTGTTGATTATGTGGCGCACCGCACTATGTGTGGGAAACAGTTTGTTCTGTTCATGTTAAACTCGTGCAAGAGCGATTCAAAAGCATTCATAAGTGTCTGTTTGCTCTTATCGCTCTCGCGGTAGGCTACTTTGATATCATACACCGACCGGTCTGTGCAGCGCAGCTTTAAGTCGAAAAAAACAGTGAGCAACTTGAAGTGGACGTAACTTGAAATGACGTAACTTGAAGGGGCGTAACTTGAAGTGGGCGTAACTTGAAATGACGTAATTTGAAGGGGCGTAACTTGAAGTCTTGCAGGATGCAGACAGATTCTATTGATATAAACGGCTGCGATGTGCAACGCTGAGAGAGAGAGAGAGAGAGAGAGAGAGAGGGAGGCGCGGGCGCGTTCGAAAAGTCGCAAAGTGTTTACTTATATTTGTGTGCGTGTGTGTGTGTGTGTGTGTGTGTGAGGTGTGGGCGCGATCGAACAGTGGAAAATGAAAACATACTCCGTCACTTTTTTTATACAGGACATCATTCAAACTGCAAAGTGTTTAAGTTACTGTTAATTAAAAAGCAAATACATTTTCAATTCATTCAGGTACCATTACCAAACATATCTCAAGGTCTTTTTGTCTTTTTATTAATTTAATTAATAAACTAATTATATAAAACTATTGTCAGTGCACTACAAATAAACTGGTTCTATGCCTTAACTTTATTAATAAAACTTATTTAAAAAATACAAGGCTTAAGTAATTTATTTTCCTTTGGTGGTACAGCCTGAGACATGCACAAGCCTTCTGCATTTTTGTTTTGCTTTTCCCTCCATTGTACCGAGCTCGTACCCAACCGTGATGTCTGAACCGAGGTATGAACCGAACCGTGACTTCTGTGTACCGTTCCACCCCTATATATATATATATAGTAACAAAGTATGTAAGTTACAAAAGTTGCACAATATATCGAAATATCGCAAATGTATATGCATATCGCAACGGCTTGCAATAACTGGGGTCATGAGCAATAGACAAAAAATCACTCACTGCTCTTTGCTGCATAACTTTTGTAGCTTTAATAAGAATCAGTATACTATATAGCCGATATTTAATTCATAGAGTGAAAACTAAGCCGTGTTTTATTTTTAAATTTGATTATTCAGTTTCTGCTGTTAAATAAACCTAATGTAGGATAACCTGAAACCCTAAACCCCGTAGTTTACACTGATGTTAAAATAACACTTATACTTATGCTACAGTAAAACACTTGATGTTCACTTTCAGAAGTTGTTGGGATGTTTTCTTGTCACAAAAAGAATGTGAAACACGTATGTAGGTTATACCATTTTGAATATATTTTAAAGATCATTTAAATTAATTTTACACACTTTAAGCATTATCGTATCGAATATCGCATTTTCTTTCGATATCATGCAGCCGTAGTATTTGTCTTTTTATAATACCCATATCTTTTTATATAATATTTTATATTAATCTATTTGACTGCTCTAATACATACGCATATGTGCATAAATAAATCAATATATATATATATATATATATACACACACTATTATTATTTTATTCATTTATTTTCCTTTATTCTCTTGCTTTCAGGCTTGTTCAGGAGGTTCAAAGCTATGTTGAGCAATTTGGTGATACTTGTGCAGCAAACACAGCTGTCAGCAGGTAAACCACAACACTAGCTGTTTGTAATGTAAGATAGTTGTCACTTTTGATACACTAGTGAGTAATGTTTCATTAAAGCATTCCATAATTGTGAAGAAATGTTGTGGTATGCACATTTTAGAGGTTGGCATCATTGACTAAGCATGACTTTTATAAATAGACTGGTTCAAAACTACTTGAATTAAATATATTCATTGTACTTTTCCTCATACAGTAGCATGTCAAATACTTTGATGCTGATTTACATTTATTATTCTGAATCTCATTTCCAGTGATAACAGAGACGATCAGTTTCCTCGAGTGTGTGCTTTGGCTTTTCTCTGCCGCTTGAATCCATCTAATCGTCTCCACCAGCGTCTGATGGAAGAGCTCGTGCAACGATTACTGAGGAAGGTTTGTGTTCAGTTCTTAACTACAGCTCTTACTGGAAATTGGGTGTTCAATTCTTAAAGAAAGCACTTCCTGAAAACAATGAGTGTGTGTTTGATTCTGTTCTGTTCTTCTCATGGTTATTGCATGTGTTTATGATTAAAGTTCCCTCCTGTTTCTCTTTTCCTTCCCTCAGGATGCCGAGATTTCAAAATCCAAAGTACGTTACTATAGCAACTCCATCCAGCACAGAGTGAAGAACCGTGTGTGGCAGACGCTGCTGCTGCTACTGCATAAACTCAGACTGGTTAGATCTCTACACACACGCACATGCATATTAATACACTTGGATTTCAAGGATTTTGGCCGATACCAATTTGATAACAACCTCACAAAGTAATATTAACATTCAGTCATTTCTACTAAACATTACTCGATTAAATCTAGTGGATGTATAACAGGCCTACATAGTTAGACGGGCACAATGAAGAAAAAATATGAATTAATTAAATATTCTATAATGACGACTTATATATATATATAAAGGCTGTTATTTGTAATAGAGTGCAACAGTTGGGTTCCGGAAATACTTTTTCTATTCATTTTCTCCATAGGGAAACTGATTTTTAACAATAACTTATAAACCATTAAAGACAGCCTTACTGGATTGTAGTTCTCAGCCGTAAAGCCATAAAATACACAGTCTTGTACCGAAAGTTTTTATTTTTTTGCTTCAAATCGAAGTTTGTAAAGTTATGATTCACCTCATGGCTGATTGGCTTGGTTCATGGCTTATAATACTTTATCAAAAACTTTTTTTTAAATCCCTATGGGAAAAATGAATGAAAAAAATTCTTCCGGAACCAGCGCTGCTGAAAGAGTGGGCGGGCACTAATGCAGTCTATACTAAATAAAACAATCTTGCTATTTTTGTTTTGTTTGTAATCTTGCCAATAGCAGATGAAATAAGATCAGATTTTGTATATATATTTGAATTAGATTTTTTAATGTATAGATATATGTGATGTATAGATCATGTATGTGTGTGTGTATATATATATATATATATATATAATGCAATTTATTTTATATAAATTATAATACCTTTTTTTTAAAAATCAAACCATTTTCTATTTACACACACACACACACACACACACACACACACACACACACACACACACACACACACACACACACACACACACACACACACACACACACACACACACACACACACACACACACACACACACACACACACACACATACATATATATGTATGTATATATATATGTGTACATATATGTATATATATATATGTGTGTGTGTAGAAGAAATGTAAAAAAATTATATGTGTGTGTTTGTAAAAAAAATTAAATTCAGTTTTTCCATATGAAAATTAGTTATGTTTTTCTAGCAGGTAAGACTTATATAGTCACTTTAATAGTGTACTTTGTTATCTGCCACAGGAGTTTGTGTCGGACTGTGTGTTGAGTCACGTGTGTGAGGCCGGGTTCTGCAGTAACCAAGCATCCGTCAAGTACCTGATCGAATGGACCCTGATCCTGATCCTCCATCTGAACCCGTCTCGCATCCAGAACCTGTGGAACTGTTTCAGTCTGGTGAGTCTGAACTTATTAACTCACAAACCTCAATCTACAAACAGGTGCAACACATACGCAACAAAACCAGGCTTGAATGCTTCTCATTCCAAGTTCTGCGGTAGAAAAAAAGAACTAGATTAAACTCGGACAGGAGGAGGTATTTTAACACCTAAAATGTTACACACAGCAGCTTGAGTTATGTAGATATGTCTATTTACTGGTAAATAATTTGTTTTGCAGGAGCATGAGAAGACAAGAACAAGCATTTGCACTTTTTTCTCTGTCCTCGTGCACCTGAACGTCCTCTTCCTGAAACTGCAAGATAAGGTGCAGTTTTTATCATTTTAATCTAATTTCTTCCTCTGCGAACAGGAAGAAATCAACATTTATTTGTGTTTTCTCTCAGGAGGTGCAGTGGCGTAGAGCGGTGGAGGTGAGCCTGCAGTGGTGTTTCAGTCATAACTTCAGCGTTCGTCTCTATGCCCTGCTCGCCCTTAAGAGGGTGTGGGAGCTGGAGGACGCCCGTGCCCTGGAGGAAAACCTGGGTGGGCTGACCACGGTGGTCCAGGCCTGTTTACAGCAGGCTGAAGCCATGCAGAACACTGGGTGAGAAAAGATTCACTCATTAACCCTGTAAAGCGCACTTCATCTTATTTGATTCGGGAATTTCGAAGGCCTCTAAATTGTCGACATGATCAACTTTGAAAAATGCCTTCTGATGTCTAATTGATAGTTTATGCTTTTTTAGCAAGCAAAAGGCCTTTTAATAGAACTGTAAAAATGTCCCCCTTCAGGCCGTGGTAAATCGGAAATCTTTACTGATTTTTGTTTAGTAAATTTAAGAACTTTAATATTTCAAGATGAACACTTATTGGACTGAAGCTATTTAGGTTTAATTGATTATCCATACATAATTTTTTTTAGAAAGATCATATTAAATTGTGACCTTCAGGCTTTCAATGAACGTATATTTGTCAGTCATCATATGTTTTCCCCCCACAATAAAAACTACAGAGCTTTGATCAGAAAAATCTAACGCATATTATTGGGAGATACAGAGTGACAACAGATATTTATAACCATTTTATGTAAGTAGTCTGCTATACTGTGATACAGATCTCATTAATTTACATTAAAGGTGCTCTAAACGATGTTGGGTGATGTCACTTGTTGTTCGAAGTATTGTCAAACAAAACAGAGGCTAGCTTGATTCCACCCCCCCCCCCCCCCCCCCTTCCGTGCTTCCTGAAACAGTCATGAACCATTTAGAAAAAACAAACTGGATTTACCCACCTGTCCAGCAAAAACAGAGCCACCTGAATGTCGGATTGGAAGCCCTTCTGCCGGCGGAATTCTCGCCACCTTTTGAATGCTTTTCCTTTTCAGGACTTCACTGTTCCTTTTCCCTCTTCTTTGTTATTTGTTCATCGGAAAGTCGTCTCTTTGGTCGTGTGTCGGCCATATCAAAATTCTCAAGAATATACATTTGTAACGTTAGTCGTTGTCGTTGTCTAGGACATCTCTTCTCTAGCTAACTTCCCTCTACATGCTTCTCTCTCCTCCACTCCCCACACGTGCATGCGAACTAACCCCCAAACCCCCACCCCCAAATCATTCTAGTCTGTTATTGGCTGGAACACTGTTTGTTATGTTTCGTGGTCCAGGCTGGGCCAGTTTGTTTTTCTTGCCGTTTGTGGAGCCTGGGCTGTCTACAGAGACCGTGTTTTTTTTACAGTGTGTTCAGGGGACAGGCAGCTAGCGGATAGTGAGGAGATGTTTGCTGTATGTGACAAAAAATGTTTTAGCCTAAAAAACGCGTGACATCGCTTAGAGGACCTTTAAGTCTATCAGAATTTTTTATCAGCAAGTGCACCAAATTACATATTTTTTTGCTCAGTTTGGGCCTCTGAATAAAACTAGTGTTTTTTCCTCCTTTAAAGGGATACTCCACCGAAAAATGAAAATTCTGTCATCATATACTCACTCTCATGTTGTTTCAAACCTGTATGAATTTCTTTCTTCTGCTGAACAGAAAGGAAGATATTTAGAAGAATGTCAGTAACCAGACAGTTTTAGATACCATTGACTTCCATAGTATTTTTTTTTCCTACTATGGAAGTCATGGTATCTAAAACTGTCTGGTTACCTACATTCTTCTAAATATCTTCCTTTCTGTTCAGCAGAAGAAAGAAATTCATACAGTTTTGAAACAACATGAGGGTGAGTATATATGATGACAGAATTTTCATTTTTCGGTGGAGTATCCCTTTAATATGAACTCCATATCTGCTTTACAGGGTTTAATAGACCTGTGAATGCGATCCTAAATTATAGCGACAAATTTTGGGACTGGTTTTTCTTAGATTCTCAGAAGAAACCTGGAGATACCAGAGACTTGTAAAACCTTTTTTTTTTTTTTTTTTTCTCCACAGAAATGCAATGAAAAATTGGTCTAGAATCCAGGAGCATTTCTTCTTCAGTGCTTTCCACCCAATCAGGGATTACAGTGTTGAGGTGAGATCTCTCTCTCTCACACACACACACACACACACACGGTTTTGCTATCTTTGTGGGGACTCTCCATAGGTGTAATGATTTTTATACTGTACAAACTGTATATTCTATTCCTTTACACACACACACACCTTTTTTTCCTATTGTCTGTGTATAATGTCATTTGTTCTGACCTGTCATAATCCATCAGCATCACGTTCTCTGCTTCTCCAGACAATATTCCAGACCTTTCCCAGTCTCTCAGAGTTGTCAGAAGATGAGTGGCTTCCACTGTGGAAATTTGAGAGTTTTGTTGTCTTCCCGATGTGCGCCGCCCTGCCTTTGAAGAACCGTGTGAGGGATCTCTGTGAACTCCAGCCTGGTGACTGGATCCAGCAGGACAAAGGTAATCACCACATGAGGGCAGCAGAGAGCAGGAACCTCACCACACTTATAAAAACCATGAGAATCTTCAGCTATTTCCCTGGTTTCAATCAGTGTGAGGGATACGGTCTTGTCAGCTCTAATGTTCAGTGTTTTACAGCACCAGCTAATTTGTTAGAAGAAGAGTGAAATCATTACATTACAAGCACACATGTTATATGTCTGATATGTCTGACGAGCGCTGGGCAGAAGTTCAGAAGAAAATCACCCCGTGGAAGATGAGCATCCAGGAGCAGGAGCCTGAGCTCATGGCCCAGCAGAGGGCAGCACGCCTGGGCAAACTCACCAGCAACCTCCTGGTGGTCGCATCACTCATCGACAAGCCCACCAATCTGGGCGGTAAGACAAATAGACAAAATGAATGATAGTAATATTATATAGGAGAAGGGATCAATAAAATTGTTTATGATGGCTAAACCCTAGAAAACATCTGATCATATCGATGTGGATGTTTGAACGAGCTCAGCAATTCAGCACTCCAGTGAAGGCATATTTAATATAGCACTTTATACAATAGATTGCTTTAAAACAAGCAGCTTTACAGTATTGAATATAAAACAGTGTCATGTAGTCATGGATTGGACTATGCACTTTCTGTTTCTGTCTGTAATATATATATATATATATACACACATATATACACATATATACACTAGTGCTGGGCAACGATTAATCGTGATTGATCGCATCCAAAATAAGTCTGTGTTTACATAATTTTTGTGTGTATACTGTGTATAATTATTTTGTAAATACACACATATGCATGTATATATTTAAGAAAAATGTGTTATTTAGATATAAAATATTTATGTATAATATAAATTATGTATTTTTTTATATATATATATATATACACACATGCAAATATTTCTTAAATATATTTTTATTTTATATTATCTTAAACTTATTTTGGATGTGATAACAGGGTTCCCGTGAATCCTTAAAAAGTCTTAAATTAGATTTTTTTAATTTTAGGCCATAAAAAGTCTTGTGTTTTAAATTTTAGATGACACTTTGACTTAAACATATCTAAATGCTTTCCAAATTAAAACTATCTAATTCGCATACATATTATCTTTTAGAAAAAAATGTCCATAGGTGAAAATGCTCCTGGAAATCAATTTAAGGTGGCAAATATCGCCCCTTAATAAAAATGTTAATTTCTGTCACTTCTTTGAACTGACCACTGCATAGAATATGAAAAATATGAATTTCTTTGTGAGTCTGCTGTCAACAACAGGCCTAAACCAGCCATGGTACCAGTACAAAAATACACTCAGTAAAATATCATCTAATTATTATCAACAAAACTATATTGAAATTTCGCCCCTAATGTACGGTATTAATTTTGATTTCTTCAGGTATTAAAAAGGTCTTAGAAAGCCCTAAATTGGACTCTAAAAAGTGTGCAGCAACCCTGGATTAATCGTGATTAATCATTGCCCAGAACTAATATATACCTAAAGAAAATAGTGATTAGTGATATAGATATAAATGCAGATCCCACTGTTTTGATTAAATAAAATTAAATACGAGTTTTTGCTCTAGTTTTATGCATATAGGTGTTCCCTAAAATTTGATTCAACAAGAAATAGTGCAATATATTATCACCTTTCTTGCAGTACCACAATATATCAAATTGTGATGCATATCGTATCACCAGATTCCTGGCGAAACATAGCCCTATTATTGAGTGCATCCTGTTATGGTCTTCATTGTCTTTGCTGTGACAGATGCTAGTGTGTCTCACACTGTTTTCATTCTGTTTGATCTTTGTTGTTTTCTGAATGTCATCATTGCAACTATAACAGAGACATTCAACACACACATCTTCCCTTCTGAATCAACCAACAAATCTGTTTTAACACAAGCTCATCAAAAAAGGCTCATTCATCACATTCAAACATTCTGCACAAGCCAACTATTGTTTGTTTGATAGGCATATGGTTTTCATTCATGCTTTATCTCAGTCACATTCTATGAATAAATATCAGTGCTCAGTTGCCTTCAATAAGACTGATAAAAGAACCACAGATGAATATGAATGTCTGTATCATATAATATATGTGAAATGTTTTATTTTATATGTTTTTGAAAGAAATCTCTTATGCTCACCAAGACTGCATTTATTTGTTTGATCAAAAATACTGTAAATTTAAAATCATTGCAATTGTATTCTATTTTACTATATTTTACTATATTTTAGATTTTTTTTTTTTCATGTGATGAAAGCTGATTTTTCAGCATCATTACTTCAGTCTTCAGTGTCACATGATTCTTCATAAATCATTCTAATATTCTGATTTGATGTTGAAAACAGTTGTGCTGCTTTTTTCCCCCCTCTAAGGATTATTTGATGAATAAAAAGTCAAGATAACAGCATTTATTTGAAATATGAAATATAAAAATATCTATCTATCTAGACGTGTTACTATTAAGATTATCAGAGGACTAAACCGCAAGTGTTTGTGTGTCTTTTCCAGGTCTGTGCAGGACGTGTGAGATCTTTGGGGCCAAAGCTCTGGTTCTGGACAGTTTGCGACACATTAATGATAAACAGTTCCAGGCGCTCAGTGTGTCTTCAGAGTTGTGGCTGCCAATGCTTGAGGTGTGTTTTTATTTCTGGCCAGATATAGATTCTTTATTTGTATAGAGTATCAATTCTGTTCAGTTTATTTTGCAGCCTTTTTGACAAATATATCAGTTGCTCAAAACTAATCCAAACTGCAAAAATTGTGTGTTTTTTTTTTTTCAAAATCAATTGTTTCCACAATTGTGGTACTAGGGGTGCAGAAATTACACACTGCAGCTTTAAAGAAATAGTTATATTTTCATATTTCCTCTAAGTGTGAGTTGAAATAAGCCTAGAGATGTTATTCTTCATAATCATGCATTACATCAGCCAAATATGTACCACACAAAACCATCAGAAGCTCGGTTTTGTGGGGTGAAATGTAGAAAATGAGCATTCTGTTGATTGAATCTGTCATGATTAATGAAGCTGTTCAGAAATCTCAAGTTATCTGCCTTCATTTTCCAGGTGAAGCCCGCCGAGTTGTCAGATTACCTGCAGCTGAAGAAGAGAGAGGGATATTGGGTAATAGGTGTAGAGCAGACATCCAACAGCCAGAGTTTACAAGATTACACGTTTCCTGAGAGAAGCCTCCTTTTACTCGGGTAAACCAACACCTCCAACTCACCACCCAAATTCTGTCTATATGCAGTGGCCCCAAAAAGTGTTTGTACATCTCAGCCACACTCAAAAATATATGAATGTTCAATCATATTAGCAAATGTCCTAGCAGAGTAGCTACAGAAATGTTTGACAACCACATTTTAAGTTTTTACATTTTGTTATGTAATGCAAATATATTTATAAATTTTTAAGGATCAGTGACCCTAATAATTATTTGATGACTTTGATAAAAAAGGATGCGTCTTTTAAAAATGTAGCTTAAACGTACATTATGTAACTTTTTTCAATCCTTCTTCCAAAACATATTTTTTGTCTTACCCTAATTCACTATGGTAAGCCTATAAGTGTTTGTTTTAGACAGGTCGGGATGGTTTTCGCTGGAAATTGCGTACATAGGCCACTCGCCTGTGCATGTCTAGTCATATCTGTAAGTAGAGAAAAGATGCTATGTGGGAGTGACATAGGTTTGTGCATTATACCCGCCCGCGCTCTCAGATCACTTGGACGTGGCTGTGTACAAGAGGTAACAACGATATAAATACTGTTCGTTTTCTCACACAAACCGCTCGTTTCGTGTCTTAGGCCATCAATGTGTACTTACGATGTGGAATTGTTTAATTTGGACGACGGGGAATTGTTTTAATTTGGACTCTGTGCATACTCTTTGAGGTGGTGACCATAGACCTGCATTATATGACTGACAGACAAGAACGGTTTGACCTAAAAAGATCAAAATTGAAACTACTGCGGAAAAAGACACCTACATCTTGGATGCCCTTGAGGTAAGCTAAAACATATCAAAATTTAATTTCAAAGTGAACTATCCCTTTAAGTGAACATTAAGCCGTAAAACACTTAGAAAACAATTGAATAAAACAAGGATGTAAAAAGTAACCTAAAAAAATTTAAATAAATAAATATAAATAAATATGTATAAATAAAAAAAAAAAAAAAAAAATATATATATATATATATATATATATATATATATATATATATATATATATATATATACAGCGGGGAAAATAAGTATTGAACACGTCATCATTTTTCTCAGTAAATATATTTCCAAAGGTGCTTTTGGGGATATTTAATTTAATTTTATCAATCAATAAATTCCTCTTGAAACAAACTTTGTTGTATTATTTTAATTTAATACTGTGAAGCTGCTTTGATACAATCTGTATTGTGAAAAGCGCTATACAAATAAACTTGCCTTGACTATTGACATGAAATTTTCACCAGATGTTGGTAACAACCTAAGTAAGCCATACATACAAAGAAACAAACAAAAATAAGTTCAGAAATTAAGTTATGTGTAATAATGTGAAATGACACAGGGAAAAAGTATTGAACACATGAAGAAAGGGAGGCGCAAAAAGGCATGGGAAGCCAAGACAACTGCTGAAAACTTACAGTAATTAAAAAGCAATCCAGCCCCCTGTCAGTGGAAATTAATAACAGCTGGTTCAGTCCCAAATGATGGCCTACAAAAAGGTGTCATTGCCAAGGTGTCACACAAGACACATCTCATGATGGGTAAAAGCAAAGAGCTGTCTCAAGACCTTCGCAACCTAATTGTTGCAAAACATAATGATGAACACACACACGCACGCACGCACGCACGCACGCACACAAATATAAGTAAACACTTTGCTACTTTTCGATCGCGCCCACGAATATATATATTCCAGCATTGCAATCTTTACATCGCAGCCTGCTTCAGAGCTAAGGCGGGGCTACAGATTAGGTGTCCCTAAAGAACCCGCGTATCTAACAATAGTTCCGCATTACATTAATTAATTTGCACGCGTATGGCAAGCCGTTTTAACATTTAATCATTTTAACCGACTAGTCTCTATTTTCATGATACTAGTACTTATTTTTTAGATACTAGTATCTATTCCATTAAGTACTAGTACTTATTCATTAGCTACTAGTGCTTATTCTTTAGGTACTAGTGCCTATTCTTTAGATACTAGTGCTTATTCTTTAGGTACTAGTACTTATTCAATAGATACTAGTACTTATTCATTAGATACTAGTACTTATTCATTAGATACTAGTACCTATTAAATAGATACTAGTACTTATTCATTAGATACTAGTACTTATTCATTAGATACTAGTGCTTATTCTTTAGGTACTAGTACCTATTAAATAGATACTAGTACTTATTCATTAGATACTAGTACTTATTCATTAGCTACTAGTGCTTATTCTTTAGGTACTAGTGCCTATTCTTTAGATACTAGTGCTTATTCTTTAGGTACTAGTGCCTATTCTTTAGATACTAGTACTTATTCATTAGCTACTAGTGCTTATTCTTTAGGTACTAGTGCCTATTCTTTAGATACTAGTGCTTATTCTTTAGGTACTAGTGCCTATTCTTTAGATACTAGTGCTTATTCTTTAGGTACTAGTACTTATTCAATAGATACTAGTACTTATTCATTAGATACTAGTACTTATTCATTAGATACTAGTACCTATTAAATAGATACTAGTACTTATTCATTAGATACTAGTACTTATTCATTAGATACTAGTTCTTATTTATTAGATACTAGTACTTATTCATTAGTTACTAGTACTTATTATTAGATACTAGTACTTATTCATTAGATACTAGTACCTATTAAATATACTAGTACTTATTCATTAGATACTAGTACTTATTCCAATAGTGACTAGTAACTATTATTTTGTTACTAGTAACAAATATTTTTTTTGCCATTGACTTCTATGGGGATCTGTCATTCAGATATCAACTATTCAGTTCTGACTAGTATGTATTCCAATTGTGACTAGTACATATATATTAGATACTAGTAGTTATTAGGTACTAGTACTTATTTTTTAGATACTAGTACCTATTACTAGATACTAGTATGTATTCAATAAATACTAGTACTGAATCATTAGATACTAGTACCTCTTAAATAGATACTAGTACCTATTAAATAGATACTAGTACTTATTCATTAGATACTAGTACTTATTCAATAGATACTAGTACTTATTCATTAGATACTAGTACTTATTCATTAGATACTAGTACCTATTAATTAGATACTAGTACTTATAAATTAGCTACTAGTACTTATTGAATAGATACTAGTAACTATTTATTAGATACTAGTATTTATTCCAAATGTTACTAGTAAGGTTTTTTATTTTACTAGTAAGATTTTTAATTGAACTATCCAGTGGCCGTTCTGACTAGTCATAACATAAGACAAGTAAAAAAGCAGTTGTGACTAGTAAAATAAAAAATCTTACTAGTAACATTCGGATTAAATAGATACTAGTCACGATGCAGTTTAACATGAGGCTAATTGATGTGTCTCTCCCTGTGAGATTTCCTCACCTCTGAATGCAGAGAGAGAGAGAGAGAGAGAGAGAGAGAGAGAGAGAGAGAGAGAGAGAGAGGCATGTTCTGACTATGGGGCGCCGTTTGTAAAGTGTCTCATGCTGAAAATAACAGCAACATTTTGTCACATTTAGCTTCAAACAATGTTGTATTTAACTGGTATGAATTTTTGACGGTCACTTTTTACCACATTTACAACAATATTTGTCAACTTAGAGATATTTTAAATAGTTCAATCTAAATATTAAATGTTACACCTAAATGTTAAATCTAAATCTAAATGTTAAATCTAAATCTAAATGTTAAATCTAAATCTAAATGTTAAATCTAAATATTAAATCTAAATGTTAAATCTAAATGTTAAATCTAAATCTAAATGTTAAATCTAAATCTAAATGTTAAATCTAAATATTAAATCTAAATGTTAAATCTAAATGTTAAATCTAAATCTAAATGTTAAATCTAAATCTAAATGTTAAATCTAAATATTAAATCTAAATGTTAAATCTAAATGTTGAATCTAAATCTAAATGTTAAATCTAAATCTAAATGTTGAATCTAAATGTTTCGGGTGAAACTAAATATTTAACTAATATGCAAAATCAAAATGCCGGTAACCGGAAGTGCCAAAATAAAAGCTCGAGGAGGTCAGTGTGCGTTTATAGCATGGTTTAGTGTCAAATAACGAATAAAAACCATCTCATCCGAGGAAATGGACTCTTGGACTTGGATTATCGTGATAATAACTACCTAAAATTTTAAACACATTTGGAGAAACTGTATTTGAAGAGTAGGCTAGTGTCACTTTAATGAAAAGTGCGGGACTTATGACCTGCAGCCATAATAGCCAGCCACGAGGGGGCTCACTTTGACTGAATGTCATGTCATCACTCTCATCACGAAACTCTACAGTTTCTCCAAACGTGTTTATTATTTTAGGTAGTTATTATCGTTATATTATCGTTATTATTATGAGATGGTTTTTATTCGTTATTTGACACTATAAACCATGCTATAAACACACACTCGAGCTTTTATTTTGGCACTTCCGGTTACCGGCATTTTGAATTTGCATATTAGTTAAATATTTAGTTTCACCCGAAACATTTAGATTCAACATTTAGATTTAAATTTAGATTTAGATTTAACATTTAGATTTAGATTTAACATTTGGATTTAGATTTAACATTTAGATTTAACATTTAGATTTAGATTTAACATTTAGATTTAGATTTAATATTTAGATTTAACATTTAGATTTAGATTTAACATTTAGATTTAACATTTAGATTTAGATTTAACATTTAGATTTAACATTTAGATTTAGATTTAGATTTAACATTTAGATTTAGATTTAACATTTAGATTTAGCATTTAGGTGTAACATTTAATATTTAGATTTAACTATTTAAAATATCTCTAAGTTGACAAATATTGTTGTAAATGTGGTAAAAAGTGACCGTCAAAAATTCATACCAGTTTTTTAAACATTGTTTGAAGCTAAATGTGACAAAATGTTGCTGTTATTTTCAGCATGAGACACTTTACAAACGGCGCCCCATATCTGACCGGTTCTGACCATAAACTGGTTCTGACATGCCGAGCGCTCATCAGCAAAACCACCCAACATATTATTTAAAAGCTTGGTTTATTAGTTCAATCAGCACCTGCACTTCTTATCTGACCTCCTCAGCAGGCCTAGATTAAATTAGTTTTTCAATTTTTACAGAATGCATTTAAAGACCATGTAAATATTATTTTGTTTTATTAAGCTTTAAGGTCATCTATATGCTAGTGTAGACCTACTTCTATATTTACAGAATGCATTTTTAAAGACATTCAGATTTAAAAATTACATTTTTTATTTATTTTATTAATTAAGGTTTTTATCTATATGCTAAAGTTGACAAACTTTCAGTAGATAGGCTATACACATTAACATTTAGAGCCTTTCTCTTTAAGGAAGATGTAGCAAAAAAATCAGATGGCTGATCTTGTCCGAAGAGGCATATGCTAATTTTTGTCCAATATAATTCCCAAATAGCATTTCATTTTCCATGTGCTTCTTCCAAAAGGAAATACGGGAACCAAAAATGCACTTGTCAAGTAATTTATTTTTAGGCATTAAACAGGGTAAATGTTTTAAACATAAACATTATAGTATTGTAGAACTGTGAATGATGGGCGGGTGCCGATTTTGTGTGGGTCTGGTCAATGGCGTAAAAGTACCATTTTAAATGGCTTTATAAACTCATTAGCTTGACTTGAACATACCTTAGCATTCCATCGAATATTGATTTTTTTTTTTATTCTGCTTGGTGCGGTGCATGACTCTAAAGTGTCTGTTTGTCTCCAAACAGTAATGAAAGGGAAGGCATTCCTGCAAACCTGCTGCAGCTGGTGGACGTGTGTGTGGAGATTCCTCAGAACGGTGTCACCCGCTCCCTCAATGTGCACGTGAGCGCCGCCCTGCTGGTGTGGGAATATACCCGCCAGCATTTAGGACAAAACCCCGCAGCCCCTCGGTGCTGAATTTGCTGAGCAAGTCTTGTGTGTTTTAGCAGAAAACATCTGTCAGTATTTGGGAGATGCATTTTACACCATTTTTCTAAGGAAAAGTTGTGATGCATAAGATGCGTTTTGCATGACAAGACTCCCCAAATTTGATTAGAAATATAGAAAACTGCTTAATTCATATTTAAATATGTCTGTTGTTCCTTTTCCTTCCCTTTGAGTTTTTATTTTTTACTCTGTATTGACAAGTGTTGTTTGATGACTTTGTGTTTTATCTTATATTTTAAGAGAAGTATTTTAATATACATTTGAATTTAGATTAAATAAACTGTTTTCTCTCTCACAATGACTAAGTTGATATTTAATTCACATTTACACATCATATTTGTTCCCACGCATGTAGCATGGACAAATGCAATGCAAAAGGTCTCAATTAATCACATCCATAGCCGTTGTAATCCCTTGAGAAACTAAGCATCTGTGTAAATATAGACTGTTTAAATGAGCCACATATTCAAGCGGTCTGTTTTCTCTAGCTGTGTAATTCACAAGTCAAGCGTTTGATTTTTCCATGTTGTCATCGCTGTGGATAAACTGATGAAGGGACCCTGGAGATAGTAAACTGCACTGTCAGGTGCTCACAGGGCAAATGAAGAACCAGAGAGGAGTCAGAAGCAAACTGTCTGCTTTAAGTATAGGCAGGTTATTATATTTTGATAAAATACTGTAATTAAATTAGCTTTTTGCATTTTTTTTTTACTAAATGGCCAGGCTGCTTGTGACGCACCTGAGATCGGGATATCAGACTGAGTGTTTTTAAATGGAGTCCTCGGCTGGTGAGTGGTTTGATTCAGATGAGTCTGAGTTTCAGATGCGGACTGCACTGAGGAACTCAACCGTTCTGTCGCCTCGAGCGCGTCTGGTGCTGGAGACTCTGATGGTGCTGATGAGTCTGGCCGCAGTGACGGGTGAGCTTTACACTACGCTTCATTAGTGTGTGTGAATGTCAGAGATGTCGTGTGGACATGAGAAAGTTTTGCATTTGATGTCGAACTATATTTCAGATGTATTATTATGGTATAAGATCAAATGATTTGTGTTAAGTTGTATTAGCTGTAACATGCAAAAACTAATATTTTAGAAGAAAACATTTCTTGTGAATATTGTTTTGACTGGTATCTAAAACAGTGCTAACAAAATCCATAGCCCTAATGACATCATCCTGCAGGATATGACTATTTTTGGTGGGAAACGACAACCCAAACATCTAGTTTACCTCCTCTTTACCTACCTCCAGTTTGTAGTGTGTTGTGGCATTATGTGCTTTTGCCTTTCTCTAAAACATTCTATCCTGTAAGACATTAGTATGATCATTTCAGAAAAAAAAAAAAAATATATATATATATATATATAGTTTTAAACACATTTTGGTAACACTTTACAATAAGGTGTTGTTAACATTAATGTATTAACTAACATGAACAAATACAGTAACAAATGTATTGTTAGTTCATCTTTGTTAACATTAGTCAATCAAGACCCAGCTGTTTATTGTTTATGATATTCACAGTGCATTAACTAATGCTAACAAATACAACTTTTGATTTAATAATGTATTAGTAAATGTTGAAATTAACATTAACAAATATTAATAAATGCTGTAGACATGCAGCTGTAGATATTACTAGTTCATGTTTACTAATGTTGTTAACTAATATTAACTAATGAAACCTTATTGTAAAGTGTTACCTATATTTGGGGTGATGTCAAGAAAAATTGAAATAAAATGCATCAATCAAAACTTACTATGCTGCAAGATTCAGAACTGAAAACGCTTTACTCATTCCAAATAAACTATTGAAACTAAACTGCAAAATCATTGCAGACATCTGTGCTTTTGTGACGTCACACTCATAAACACATTGACACAATATATAACAAATATTGACATTGACATGATTTCTTTTTTTCTGACTATTTTATTTTATTATTTTATAATAGAATTTGTACAACATTAATACAAAAATGTGTTTATTCTGTTGTGCTTTTGTTCCTCCTTTTCAGGAAACTTTCTGGTCATTGTGATTGTGGCAGCCACAAAAACCTTCCACACCGTGACCTCCGTCCTGATCATCAATCTGGCCATTAGCGATTTCTTGGTGGGAATAGGTGTCATGCCGTTTGTGGCAGTTTCCATTATGAACAACGGATGGGTCAACTACAATGTTAGTACATAATGCTTTACATCCAACATTTATAACTTAAAGGTGAAGTGTGTGAGATGTCTGAACCACTAGCGAGACCAAACGGAATCGCAAAAGTAATGACCGTTTCCAAACCATCTGCCATTCGCTGACCAAGCCATTAGTCCCGCCCCCAAACTCAAGCCATTGGTTGAATTAATGTTGCAGGTTTAAGGCCTGTTCATAATAAAAATGATAACGGAGGATAACATTCTTTTTATTATAAGAACCCCACAGTTTTAAATGCTCTGAGCTCTTAGTGATTTCAGTTATACCGTTCCTCTATCGTTATAGTTGTGGTGTGGACTTCACTATTCTCTTATTAGAGTAAAGGGTTAGTTCCCCCAAAAATGAAAATTCTGTCAGTAATTACTCACCCTCATGTTGTTCCAACCCCGTAAGACTTTCGTTCATCTTCGGAACACAAATTAAGATATTTTTGATGAAATCTGAGAGCTGCCTCACTCCTTCATAGGCTTCTTTGTAATTGAAACTTGCCGGCCCAGAAAGTTAGTAAAGACAATGTTTAAAATATTCTAAGTGACTACAGTGGCTCAACCATAAGTTTATCAAGCGACGAGAATACTTTTTGTGCTAAAAAAATAACGATTTTATTCAACTATTAATTTTCTTCTGTGTGGGCCTCTGAGTGAGTTCACGTAGTGTAACAGCGCAGCGCTTCTGGGTTGTACGTCAGAACGTAGGCTCACTATTGGCCGACGCTGGTCATGCGTGTAATGCTGGCCAATAGTGAGCCTACGTTCTGACGTACAACCCAGAAGTGCTGCGCTGTTACACTACGTCAACATCTTGGGAGAGATGGTTGAATAAAGTAGTTATTTTTGGGGGGTTTTGCGCACAAAAAGTATTCTCGTCGCTTGATAAACTTATGGTTGAGACACTGTAGTCACCTGGACTATTTTAAACACTTTTTTTTTTTTTTACTAACTTTCTGGCCGGCAAGTTTCATTTACAAAGAAGCCTATGGAGGAGTGAGACAGCTCTCAGATTTAGTTTGTGTTCCGAAGATGAACGAAAGTCTTACAGGGTTGGAACAACATGAGGGTGAGTAATTACTGACAGAATTTTCATTTTTGGGTGAACTAATGCCTGTTCACCCAGATAACCGCAACTATAGCGATAACTATATTACACCAATGAATGACAAACGTTCTGTTTATTATAAGCTCTTTAAAGTCAGAAGGGTTCTGATTGGCTGTCAATGTTTTTAACATTCATCAGTAGGAAAAAAAAAAAGTGCAGAGGTACCGAAGTCAGTACTGAATTTTTAAAACTTCAGCATTTTCCTCTTGCATTTTGAGCGCTGTTGAACGGATTCTTAAACCCCTCTGATTGGCCATTGCGTTCATAACATATTTGTCTCTAAATTGGCCATTGTGTTCACACCGCTCAATCTGTGGTTGGCTACCATGATCAACGCTTCAAAAACATGTCGTCTTTGACGCTCTTCATCAAGCGCTGAGTGTTTGAAAACGACATATCAGTGGATCTGTCAATCAGTGGATATATTAGGGATCCGCTGATAGATGCCTGCTTTTAAACGCTCTCGTGTGTATCTATGTAAGCGCTCTATGAAGAGCGTCAAAGATGTCATTGTTGATCATTGTAGCCAATCACACACATATATCTTGAGTGCGTTATCACAATGGCCAATCACAGACATGTATGTTGAGCGCGTCAACACAATGGCCAATCACAGACATATATGTTGAGCGCTCAGCACAGTGACCAATCAGAGGTGTTTAAGAATCTGTTCAACAGCGCTCAAAATGCTAGAGGGAAATGCTGGTATCGTCACAATTTTAAATTTCAAAACTTGGTTCCTAAGTCGATACTTTTTGAAAACTCTACTAGGATGATTGACTTTCTGAAACAAACATAACAATGTTTTGCATAGAACCAGTGTTTATTTTAACATTGATAAAATGACATAGATCACCTTTAAGTTGTTAAAGTTACAAAATAACATTCTGAGTAGGGATGCACTGATATGAAAATTTTGGCGAATACCGATATTTCTTTTTATTTGAAAGCCGATAACCGATATTTTGACCGATAAATCTAAATCCAAATTTTTATATTATTTTTGAGAGCCTAATCACAAAAACAAAAGTCTCACCATTAAAGTCATGTCCCAAGCAATTTTATGTAGCCTATATGACAGACTTGTGCTGCACATGCTGCACTTAACTGTATTTTCCTTTTTTAAAAAGTGATTCTAATCATATTTCAAGCAATTCAAAACCATCATGGTGAACAGTGCGCATCTATAGTGTCTGAGCTGAAGGAAATAATCCCTTATTTATCGTCTTTAATATATCGTCCATATTTTCTTATCAGGCCGATAACATTAAAAATGAACATATCCACCACCATATCGGTATCGGCATATATATCGCGCATCCCTAATTTTGAGTGCATTAACAGATGTTTTTGCTCATTTTGAACTCTCTCTTGATCTTCTAGGATCTATGTCTGTATGTCGGCTACACATCCTCAGTCTACTGCACCGCGTCAGTTTTAACACTCGCCGCTATTGCCCTGGACCGTTACTTCTCCATCGTGGACTGCCTGCGGTACGGTTCCCGCTGCACGATATGGAGAACCGGTTCCGTGGTGATATGGATTTGGCTGCAAGCTATGTTGACCAGCTGTCCTCCTCTCCTCGGCTGGAGCAACATCAGTTTCGTGGCTCCCATGTACAGCTGTGCTGTGAACTGGGCCAAAAGCCCAAGCTACACGGCCATTATGGCCTCCTTATCTTTTCTTCTACCGGCTATAGTCATCCTGTTCTGCTATGTGAAGATTGTCCGCGTGGCACGATACCATGCTAGGAGGATCCACAGTTTGGAAGAACATCTCCAGCGTAACAGAGCCACATCTGTCTTGAATCTCCAACACTCATTCATGGACACCTACACACCATCCAGGCTGATTTACTACGTGAGTGGGAGGTTTGTGACGGATCAGTTGGATGTTCCTGATGAAGTTGCTCCAGATGCACCATCTGAGATGTCTTCCAAGTCAACTGGTGGACGTCTGCACTCTTTCATGGCTCAAATCCATACCAGTAGCCCTCAACATCCCAGTCAACCTCAGCATCATGGAGTTCTGAGGTTATTTCTGGTCATCGCTGCTTTTTTTCTTATGCTGGACGCCCTACATCAGCGTAGCTCTGGTGCAGGCCACCGAAACCGCCCTGTCCCGGCCCAGGAGCGTTGTTCCCCCGTCTGCTGTCACTTTCTCCTATTGGCTGGTGCTGTTTAATTCAGATATCAACCCGTTGCTGTATGCGCTCCTCAGCAAGCGCTTCCAAGGTGCCTTCCAGAGTTTGAGATGGAAGATCCAGGCCAGGTTGGGATGCGTTGTGGAGAAAGTAGGAGCTGAGAGATCTACAGGTGGAGGTGAGAGTGACCCCACTAACAGATCGACCCACACTTCCACGGCGCACTCCAGAAACGACGGGGAGTCGACGTACTCTTCCGTTTTTGCTCTCAGCTCTCAGTTTCCCAACAGCCTCAGGGAGCAATTGAATAATGTTCTTCCGCTGGCCACTTGTTCTCGTCCTGTTTGTCATGAATGTGGCGGACGGGGTTCGAGGGCGGTGGACCACCTGCAGGTTCCCTCCAAACAGCGTGAGCGGAACAGACTCCCTTATTCTGCTGCTACTAAAAAGAAACAAGCCACATTCTTTTATGGACAGATCACAGTTAGAGTGGAACATATTTGCTGAGTGCATCACATACAGTCCTGCATAATGGAAACAAAGCTGAATGTTATTTGTATTTTGTGGGTGGATGATTATTTCAATGGAATGTTATGGGTTCAATAAAATGTAAGTTCTATGAGGCATTAAAAAGATTAAATAATAATATTGCCATAATGAGGTTGTAAAGAAAATGTAAAGTTTTACAAAGACAACTGAAAAAAAAAAAAGAAAGAAAAAAAAACATTGATTATTTATTGTGAAAATGTAGCTTTGCCACCACAGGAATAAATTACATTTTAAATATATATTAATATTTAAGAATAATGTGTTTTTAATCAAATAAATGCAGCCTTGGTGAGCATAAGAGACTTATTAAAAAAATCTTAATTGTTCCAAACATTTGACTGCTATTGTATATATTTATATAATGGATTATTTGTAAAATATATATTTTTCAATATTTAAAGCAAAGGTTTTTATTTATTATTTATTTATTTGCTTATGGTTGTAACACGGGCCAGTGTTTTAGAGGGCTTTAAAGCAGAAAAAGTGAAGGTCATATTTTTTTGTTAAAGCACTTACATGAATTATTCAGTACAAAACTGTTTTTATTTGAGATTTTAACTGGTCTAAATCTTCCCTTTGTTTAGGTGGACCTATTTTGTATGTGGATGAACTCGAGGTCATGCGTTGCTGACATGATTTCTGTAGGTTGTGGCTTGTCATGTGAAAGTTACTGGGGTTTACCAGCGTTACGTGTTTGTGACATTTAAGTGAACAAATGAAATACCATTTTTACACAAACAAGGTCAGTAAACAGTTTTGTTATATTAGTCTCACGCTAACTTTCTTTTAATAAACCATTTTAATGTTTACTGCCTGGTCTGTGTTCTTCCTTATAGGTGCTTTATAATAACTGCATTTTTTATTTATACTGCCAGTTATGTTGATGACTTTTATTTTCCTCTCAATTTCACCATTACCATCTTCACTCATCATCTTCATGGTCTTTAAACTATGTATAATCTTTGTCTTCTCTGATGCATCAAATGACAAAATATTAAACGATTTAACATAACTGGCAGCTTTTATCTAATCAAATTTTGACACAAGGTATATTCTATTTATTAAAACATTCCGCAAATTCAATTGATGGATAATTACTGAAACCCACTAAGATGGTCTCTGTGAAATTGGGCATGTTAAAAAAACCATTCATTCTCAGCATAAGCCTGTTTGATATTCATCAGTCTATAGGATTGGTTTGTTTAGAAACAAAACAAACAGAGAAAATATAGATTTACATGATACATGTGAAAACAGACAAAGCGGATCTATTAAATGGATGATTTATTTGTTTTCTTGTCATTTTCCTCAAATGTGATCGTAATGCATTTCAGTGTAAAAATCATTCCTTACAAAGGTTTACAATAATGTCTAGCAATAATTCCAGAGGAATACAATATTATATTTATTGTCATCATAACAATGACAATGGGAGACAGTGCTGATGAGATCCTATTGCAAATCAAAGAAAAGGCAGTGAAGCCATCATGTAGCATTTATTGGCGTTTTCTGCATGCGTTTTCCTGTAGAACTAATTTCCATCCAATGGAACAGTCCATAAGATAAAAACAAAAACAAAAATGCAATGCATTGTTTAAAAAAAAAAAGTGACTGGAGTCTTATGAAGTGCAGGATGTTTTCAGTGTATTTAAAGGTGGTTATCAGTTCCAGTCACCACCTTTTTCAAAGCACATAGTGTAGGTGCACTTTTCAGAAATGGTCATACATTCACTGGATGCACATGCCACCCTTTAACGGTACACATCTTGCTGAAGATTGCCTCTTCGGTTCGCCAATACTGCCCCTGAAGTGTCCTCACAGTGGTTAGCATGTGACTCTGAAAAAAATGTGATGGAATCAAAGTATAGCTTCAGTATAAACAGTCTGGATGCTGTAGTTAACCCCCTAAAAATCTCCATTCACAGTTTAGGAAAGGAAATCCCTTTAGACCTCAGATGCACCCATAGGACGGTAGACCTTTGTTTGTACAAGGAGAGCTGGAAATCTGCAGTCTTCCAGCATCCCAGCAAACCTCAGCACCATGGTATCCTATTCCTGTTTCGCTCTTTCTCCTAAACCCTCCATATCGCTGTTAACCAACATGAGTTCAAAAACACCTTCATTCACAGTTTGGGAAGTGGAGTCCCTCAGATGCAACTGTTGCTAGGTAGAACTTTGTTGTATTAGATGACAGCATATGTTGCAGTTCTTAATGTCTACGTCAATGTTTGGCACGTATGTTCTAATGGGCACTGGTAGTGATTCGTGCCAGTCAGTCTGAGCTCCAAAAAGAGTGTAACCATCTGAAGATCTGCAGGGACTCTTTATTGTGGAGATATTGGTTCATGGGTCTCTTGAGCAGAGGTCTCAAACTACCACTAGCCTGGTAAAATCCACCATTTGGGCCTGTTTTACGACCATACAGTTGAACTATAGAGTTAATGAAGACATATTTCCTAGCATAATGCTCTGCATGTTTAGTGGAGTAATAATGCTTGTATTCTAAACTATTTAAATGTTCTTTTCTGCAATTAGCAGTGTAAGAAAAATCACAAGCTACAGTAGCTGTGACATAACAATCAGAAATATTTCGATATAAAAAAAGACTACAAAGCTATCAATCTACATATGATATTCAAAATATTTATATATATATATCAGACAGGCAAATAAAGTGGTTGGAGTATAGCTGTAGTGCATCAAAAATAGAAACTTCTATCCACTGAAGACTTATTGCCACAACAAGACTGTTCCCTGTGTAAACCACTCCTTTTTGAATCTAGTTTGATGTAGGTGCATGTAACTCAAACTTATTTTCTGTGCCGTGCAGTGTTTGCTTGTTTTTATTAAATGGGCTACAGCTGTTCTTTTACATTCAAGTTTTAGGCCTGTAAAAGCCATGTGGATAATAAGAAATGTATAAAATTAAATTGCAATATATAATATACATTAAATTACAACAATATATAAAATAAAAATTAAACATTATTAATTGAAATAAAATAACATGTAAATAGTAAAGGTTTTATTTAAAATATTAAAAAATTAAAGTCTATAAAGGGATTGGTGGGCTCGATTTAAGGATAAACTTGACACTTGATAGCCCAAATTTGGCCTGTAGGTCAGTCGTTTGAGACCCCTGCTCTTGAGTTCCAAGACCCAAGTCATTGTTCCAATACACTTACAGTTGTAAGATGAGCAAAAAAAAAGTTTAAAAAAAGGTTTGGCTTTAGGAAATCGTCTGTTATAATGTGCATGAGGGTAAATGATGGCCTACGGAGTCTCGTTGACTGAGGAATATTAGGGAATGAATGTCCTTCCCAGCATTATCCAGTCACTGGAATAAGAACGGGAGAAGGTTTGTGCGTGTCAGTGAGGAAACGTGGACATGGAGGTCCTGGCCCGTCGGGTCCAGTTGAGTCCTGAGCTGGTTCCGGTCTCAGCCGGTTCAACAGGCTGTTCCCGCTTTCTGAGTTTGGTGCCGAGCTCAATTAAACACTGATCCCAGTCCTCCGGTAACAGCAGCATTAGGAAGCCCAGACAGATGATCAACACGGCGATGAGTCGCACTGTATTGAAGTGGATATCACAGGTGTACAGGTCCACCACTGCAACACCAACAACACACACTTTAGAGCCACCACGGTAAAATGTCTATGAAGTTGCAATGACTGCCCACTTTGCTGAACGTACTGATTTTGCCGAGTTAGACACATTCCTGGGTCAACATATTTTGTTGATCCTGGAACAATATTCTGGTTCAAAAATTTAGTCCAAACCATATCCCTACCCCTAAACCTAACCCTACCCATAAGCTATGCCTAAAATCAGAAGGAAATGCTTGGTGAATAACATTGACGTAGAAGCACCTGACTCTCCTAAACTTGACATACTGTAAACTTGTCCCTCAAATCTGATTGGACTGTTGTTCCAGGATCAACAAAGATGTTGATCCAGGAACATGTTGCACTTGGTGAAATCAGGTTCTGCCACTTTGCTATACTCAGTGGGACAGGGTTCAAAAACAGTTTCACAAAAAACTTTAGAAACAGATATACAATGAACTAAGAGTGTAACTGTATATATCCCTTTAAATCAGTCAGTGGCACAAAATATAGGTTCTCTTACGAGAGGTCTCTCGTACTGCGTAAGATATCTTACGCTAGGGGAAAATCCTTTTTCCGCGAGATATTGAAGGCAAAAATTATCCTTAATTTTGTAATAATGCAAAACGCGTTGCGGCAGCATGCAGACATAGGCGAGGCAGCTCGCGCGCCTATTGGCTGCTCTGCGGCAACTGCAGCAGCCTATCGAGCGAGGCCTGGCGTGACGCCAGACCCAATCAGGGCACTTCGCGCCCGCTGCGTCACGTCCCGCCGAAATGGGCGTGGTCTAGGCCTATAAATACCGCTCGCAGGCAGCTATTATCTGATTTTTCATCCTTCAAGCGAAGCACACGCATCGCTGGAGCTGGAGAAGAAGCCGCGCCGTCTGAGAGAGAGCACCTTCAGCGGGACGAGTCACTGAAGTCGCTGGCCGCGCCGCCTTCCTGCCTTCCTGCTGCGCTTTCCGGCGCTTATATCCTTTCTGATTACACTGTACTCTATTTGTGTGTGTGTGTCGCCGCCGCGACACACATTCTAAAAGAGCTAGCGTCTTTTTAAAGATGCCTTCCTGCGGCTCGTGCAGAGCCACACTCAGCGACGGGGACCGCCACGTGGTTTGCGTTTCCTGCCTGGGTGAGGAACATGCAGTTCTCGCGCTCGCTGACGGCGGCTGCCCTCACTGCGAGCTGATGGCAATGGCGACTCTGAGGACTCGCCTAGCCTTCTTCACCGAGACTGCTCCCCCGCCCGCCGCGGCGTCGCGCCGTAAAAAGCGCCGTGCCCAGCGGGCCCCGGAACCCTCCCTCAGCCGCCAAAGCTCGCCGGTTCGCCCGCTTGCTTCCCCGGCTTCGTCAGCCTCGCTTCCTGACGGACAGCGGCCGCCGTCTGCCGCCGCTTCCGTTGACATCGTGGATGAGGAAGCCCTGCTGGGAGAGGATGATTCCTGCTCTATCCTGGCGTCAGGCAGTGAGGATTGGGCGGGCTCTGAGGACCCCACGCCCCCTGCCCGCACGTCATCAGGCAAGAGAGCGTCCATTGAGACGGAGCTCATGCGAGTATTCAATGCACAGCGAACTCGTTTCGCTGCGGCGCGTCTGTCCCGCTCAAGAAATTTCAGAAGATGCTAGGTCTCATGGCCTCAGCATCGTCAGTGCTCCAGCTGGGCCTGCTCCGCATGCGCCCGCTGCAGTTTTGGCTGAAAGCGCGAGTCCCACGCAGAGCGTGGGCATCCGGTTCGCTTCGCCTCAGGGTCAATCAGAAGTGCGTCACAGCTCTGAAACCTTGGAGAGCGAACGACTGGTACCAATCAGGTGTAAGCCTGGGGACTTCCTCGAGGGTGAAAGTGGTGTCCACGGACGCGTCCACCTCGGGATTGGGAGCGCTGCTCGAGGGCAGACCGTTCTTCGGCCAGTGGTCGGAACGGGAGAAGCTCCTGCACATAAACTGCCTCGAAATGCTGGCAGTAGACAACGCGCTGACGCGTTTTTGTCCCCAAATAAAAGGACGCCACGTCTTGGTCCGTTCGGACAACATGTCTGTGGTGTCCTACATAAATCGCCAGGGCGGCCTCAGGTCCAAGAACCTGTACAGGCTGGCAGAACGCCTCCTGGTATGGGCTCAGTGCAACCTGCGCTCGCTCAGAGCAGCGCACGTGCCAGGGCTCCTGAATATAGGACCGGACAGACTGTCCAGGAACAATGTTCCGGCAGGCGAGTGGTCTCTACACCCACAGACAGTCCAACTGCTGTGGAAGAAATTCGGCAGAGCGGAAGTAGACCTGTTTGCGTCTCAAGAAAACGCTCACTGTCAGGAATTTTTCTCCAAGAGCAGGAGCGCGCTGGCCCATGTGTGGCCCCGCCGCCCGCTCTATGCTTTTCCCCCCGTCTCTCTCCTGCCTCAGGTGATAGAACGGATCAGGGAAGAAGGATGCTCAGTACTGCTGGTGGCACCGTTCTGGAAAAACCAACCTTGGTTCCCAGTCGTGATGCAGTTAGCGAGTACTGCCCCGAGGCCAGTACCAGTGAGGAGAGACCTCCTCTCACAGGCCCACGGTTCGATCTGGCATCCTCACCCGGAACTATGGTCCCTTCATGTCTGGGCCATCAACGGGTACATGTTAGACTCCCTAAAGGAGTATTAAACACGATCACGCAGGCTAGAGCTCCGTCTACGAGACGACTCTATTCCTCGAATTGGTCAGTGTTTTCGGGCTGGTGCACAGCCCGTGGTGTGTCACCCACAGACTGTGGTGTGACGGAGGTGCTTTCCTTCCTACAAGAGCTGTAGGATGAGGGCAGGGCCCCCTCCACGCTCAAAGTTTATGTGGCGGCTATAGCAGCGTTCTCAGAAACAACGCTTGGTCAGTCAATAGGAAGGAACGATTTAGTCATCCGCTTCCTTAGAGGGGCTAAGAGACTGAATCCTCCCAGACCTCCCTCAGTCCCCGTATGGGACCTTTCTACGGTTCTGGAAGCCATGAAAGGTGCGCCATTTGAGCCTTTACAGTCAATCGATTTGAAACACCTGTCTTTCAAGACGGTGTTTTTGCTGGCTCTCGCTTCAGTGAAGCGCATAGGGGATCTACACGCGCTCTCTGTGAGCGCGGCGTGCATGGAGTTTGGGCCTAATGACTCAAAAGTTATACTCAAACCTAAGCACGGTTATGTTCCAAAATCCCTCAACACACCGTTTAGGGCGCAGGTTATCTCCCTGTCAGCCCTACCGGTCCCTGATGAGGAAAGAGACGCGAGCCTCCTTTGCCCAGTCAGGGCATTACGAGCTTATGTGTCTCGCTCGTCTGGTTTCAGACAGACGGAGCAGCTCTTTGTTTCGTTTAGCGGACGTTCTAAGGGACTAGCCGCGTCGAAACAGAGCCTATCCAGATGGATAGTTGATGCTATAGCGCTGGCATACGCCTCCAAGGGCATGCAGTGCCCGTTGGGTGTCAGAGCGCACTCCACGAGAGGCATGGCCTCTTCGTGGGCCTGGTCAAGTGGGATTGCCTTGCAAGATATTTGTATGGCGGCAGGCTGGGCCTCCCCGTCTACATTTATAAGGTTTTATAACCTAGAGGTTCCCGCCCTGCAGGCCAGGCTGCTGTCGGTCTAAGTTTACCAGTATTATCTGACCTGATGCGATCAGCTCAGAATGCTGCATCTACTGAGCACAGCTCAATGTTCGACAGTAAAAAGTAACAGCACGAGATGTGCCTGGGCAAACTGTGTAAGACCCACATTCCCCCATCAGTTCAGGCCGCACCCCGCCCTGTCTGTATGATGAAATTCGCGTCTCAGCGACGCTGCCATATGTGGAAGAGTGCGGCTTCGCCCCTCCCTCTTCCCGGACTCCCTGTGAGTTCCCTGAGTGATTGTGCACTATATATACCCCGGGTTTTCGCCCTTGGGTCTTTGGTGTCAGATCTCAGCATGCACGGCGTTTTGCATTGGGTCCCCTAGCGTAAGATATCTTACGCAGTACGAGAGACCTCTCGTAAGAGAACGTACTCGGTTACTAACGTAACGTCTCGGTTACGGATGTAACCCTCGTTCCCTGAGTGGGAACGGAGACGTTACGTCGGATGACGACGATTGGGGTTTCGCTTAGAAGCCTATCACCTTCGAGTATATAAAACGAGCCAATGGCAATGAAATGCCATGGGTCTGCGGAATTTGCATAGCGTAACTCCGCCCGCCGCAGGGGGTATATAAGGAAGTACGCTGGCACAATGCAGATATGTCTTCGCTGAGGAGCCGAGACTAGCCCCAGGCGTTTTTCAGCGGTACAGCGGAAGTGGCAGGAAGACGTTCCCTTTCGTGGTCACTCCGAGTTACGTCGGATGACGACGATTGGGGTTCCAGTCTAATCACGCCACCTCGGCTGTCTTCCAGTGCCCTGCGTAAATCTGAGCTCCCTGTTGTGAGACTAGCACAAACGAAGGAGTCCTACTTAACACAGGGATACCAAGGTACACTGGGAAGCATATCTCCAGAGAGAAATATGCAATTATGCCCAGCCATTGATGGGGGGGACTTAGAATACACATATGACCCAGAGGGCTGCATATGGAAAATCACTGGGGTGTCCAGCCGCAGGTGGAATTTTAAACCCCAGGGGTGGCAAGGTGGCTTGCCAAGGGAAAGACACACGCTCACAAGGAGACTTACAGTGGAATACACATGTGGGGGTCGCCCAGAGGGGGAACCATGCACATGGAGGCACCTAGTCAAGCGCAAAAACTGCGTTATGGCAGATTGGCATAACTCAGGCGTTGACGTAACCAGTGCTGGAGGAAACTCAGAGCTTATCAGACTCACCTGAGAGAAATATCGCACGTATCCCGTCCGTGGAGAGGAATGGCGAGCAAGCGAAGACACCTGAGCAGAATCTAGCACCGGCTGGTTGAAGCGAGTACATGAGAAGAAACTGGCTCTACTCGGAGATTATAGAATCTCGCGAATGTGTTGGGTGTCGCCCAGCCTGCAGCTCTACAAATGTCTGTTAGCGAGGCGCCATGCGCTAGAGCCCAAGAGGAAGCCACACTACGTGTGGAGTGGGCTTTCACACCAAGGGGGCACGGACGACCTTGCTGCTGGTATGCCAAAGCAATGGTATCCACTATCCAGTGGGATAACCTTTGCTTTGAGAGAGCCTTTCCCTTCAGCTTCCCACCATGACAGACAAAGAGCTGGTCTGAGGTCCTGAAACACCGCGTTCTGTCTACGTAAGCACGGAGGGCGCGTACTGGACAGAGCAGTGCCAAGGCTGGGTCTGCCTCCTCCAAGGGCAGCGCTTGCAGGTTCACTACCTGGTCTCGAAAGGGTGTGGTAGGAACCTTGGGCACGTATCCAAGCCGGGGTCTCAGGATCACGTGAGAGTTAGCCGGCCCGAATTCCAGGCACGCTTCGTCAACCGAAAATGCCTGCAGGTCCCCTACCCTCTTGATGGAGGCCAATGCAACCAGGAGCGCTGTCTTCATTGACAGGAACTTAAGCTCCACTGACTGTAAAGGCTCAAATGGAGCACTCTGCAGGGCAGTTAGAACCACTGAGAGGTCCCAAGAGGGTACGAAGGGAGGACGAGGAGGATTTAGTCTCCTCGCTCCCCTCAGGAACCTGACGATCAGGTCGTGCCTTCCCAGAGACTTACCATCAACTGCTTCGTGATGTGCGGCAATGGCGGCAACATACACTTTCAGGGTGGAGGGAGACAGCCTTCGCTCCAACCCATCTTGCAGGAAGGAAAGCACGACACTGATCGGGCATTTCGTGGGTTCTTGATGTTTAGAAGAACACCAGTTGACGAAGAGGTTCCACTTCAACGCATAGGCATGTCTCGTGGACGATGCTCTAGCGGAAGTGATGGTAGCCACCACCGCAGGTGGTAGGGTACTCAAACCTGCCTCGTCCCGTCCAGGAGCCACACATGGAGGTTCCAAAGATCGGGACGAGGGTGCCATAAGGTGCCCCGTCCCTGAGAAAGGAGGTCCTTCCTCAGAGGAATTGGCCAGGGAGGTGCTGTCGCGAGGAGTACTAGTTCGGAGAACCAGGTCCGGTTGGGCCAATACGGGGCAACCAAAATGACCTGCTCCTCGTCCTCCCTGATCTTGCGCAAGGTCTGCGCAAGAAGGCTCACTGGGGGAAACGCATACTTGCGTAGGCCCCGCGGCCAGCTGTGCGCCAGTGCATCCGTGCCGAGCGTGCCCTCGGTCAGGGAGTAAAACAGGTCGCAATGGGACGAGTCGTGGGAGGCAAACAGGTCTACCTGTGCGTCGCCGAACTGATCCCAAATCAGCTGGGCCGACTGGGGATGGAGTCGCCATTCTCCAGCGAGAGGCCGAACTCGAGACAGCTCGTCGGCCGCCTGGTTCAGGTGTCCCGGGATATAAATGGCTCGAAGCGACCTCAGATGCTTCTGACTCCATATGAGGAGGTGGCGAGCGAGTTGCGACATACGGCGGGAGCGTAGACCACCCTGGTGGTTGATGTACGCTACTGTTGCGGTATTGTCTGATCGGACTAGTACGTGCTGGCCCCTGAGCAGCGCATGGAAGCGGTGCAGGGCGAGACGTACAGCCAGCAACTCGAGGCAATTGACATGCCAAAGGCGCTGGGGTCCTGTCCAGGAGCCCGCGGCAGCATGACCATTGCACATGGCGCCCCAGCCCGTGTTGGAGGCATCTGTTGACACAACAACATGCCGGGAAACTCGTTCTAAGGGCACTCCGGCCCGTAGAAAATTGAGGTTCGCCCACGGGGTGAAGGTCTGACGGCAGGCTGGAGTCACTGGGACTCGGAGCGTGCCGTGTTGCCATGCCCACCTCGGGACTCGATCGCGAAGCCAAAGCTGAAGCGGTCTCATATGAAGCAATCCCAGCGGCGTTACTGCGGCTGCGGATGCCATATGCCCCAGGAGCCTCTGAAAAAGTTTCAGTGGAACCGCACTCTTGTCCTCGAACTGACGAAGACAAGTCAGCAGTGACTGCGCGCGCTCGCTCGTAAGCTGCGCGCACATGGCGACCGAGTCGATCTCCATACCGAGAAAAGAGATCCTCTGCACGGGGCAGAGTTTGCTCTTCTCCCAGTTGACCCGAAGGCCCAGACGGACTAGGTGCCGGAGCACTAGGTCCCTGTGTTCGCAAACCTGGTCTCGAGAGTGAGCTAGGATAAGCCAGTCGTCGAGATAGTTCAGGATGCGAACCCCGTGTTCCCGAAGGGGAACAAGGGCTGCCTCGACGACCTTCGTAAAGACGCGAGGAGACAGGGCTAGCCCGAAAGGGAGAACCGCGTACTGGTATGCCTGCCCCTCGAAAGCAAACCGTAGAAACGGTCTGTGTCGAGGTAAAATGGAGACATGGAAGTAGGCGTCCTTCAGGTCGATCGCTGCAAACCAATCCTGCGGCCGCACACACTGGAGGATGTGTTTGGCCGTTAGCATCTTGAACGGCAGCCTGTGAAGGGAGCGGTTCAAGACGCGCAGGTCGAGGATTGGCCGTAACCCACCGGACTTCTTGGGTACAATGAAGTAAGGGCTGTAGAAGCCGGACCTCATTTCGGCTGGAGGGACAATCTCGATCGCACCCTTCGCCAGCAGGGTGACGACCTCCGCTCTCATGACAGGGGCATTGCCACCGACCATAGTGAAGCGGACTCCGCTGAAGCGGGGAGGAGATCGCGCGAACTGAATCGCGTAGCCGAGCCTGATGGTTCTCGCGACCCAGCGGGACAGTCTGGGAAGCTCTAGCCAGGCCTCCAGAAAGTGCACCAGCGGGGTCATACGAACCACAGACGTACCGTCGGTGGGGCAGCGAGGCGGAATGACCGGCACCGGCGAGGGTGGCATCGCGGCCCTGTGCGGGGGCACGGTCATTAACCGCGTCCTGCCAGAGGAGGCCAGGGGAGGGCGCGCGTCCCACGGGGGCGTGCTCTGGCAGGGGTCTGGCGACAGAGGGGGATGAGAGGAGCGTGGCCCGTGGGCGGCGCGTGCTGTCATCCCAGACCTCTGGGACAGAGGAGGGCGGCAGTGGCGGGACCCGAGGGTGGCGCGCACTGCGGCCCTCTGGGTCTGTAGGCTCAGGATTGGGGATTTCGATTCTTTCTTTAACCACATTAGGGTGCTGCCCGTCGTGAGACGAGCAGCGGGGAGTGGAGAACAAAAGATTCTCCCCCGGCCCTCCACCGGGGGAAGGAGTGGCCCTGCTACCACCTCCTGTAGCGAAAAGAAAGCCAATCCTGAGCTGCCCGTCTCAGGAGCGCCGCTTAGCCTGGCGTTTAGCGGGCTGCGGGGCTGGAGAGGGCTGTGGCGCCTTCCTACGGCTTCCTCCACGACGCGGCCCAGATGAAGGCTGCTGCTGGGGCCGTGCGGGAGGGGCGGGAGCCGCGGGAGGGCGCCCTCGGCGGCGAGCAGGCTGAGGATTCTGCACCGACGGCTGAGCAGCAGAGCGTCGGGGCAGAATGTGCTTAATCGCCTCAGTCTGCTTCTGAGCAGTCGAGAACTGTTGGGCAAAGTCCTCGACTGCACCGCCGAAAAGGCCGGCCTGGGATATGGGAGCGTCAAGCAGACGAGTCCGCTCGGGCTCACGCATATCAGCCAGGTTCAGCCAGAGATGTCTCTCCTGGACCACAGCTGTGGACATCACCAAACCCAGGGAGCGCGCGGTCACCTTCGTCGCCCGGAGAGCGAGGTCGGTGGCGGCGCGCAGCTCATCGAAGAGCCCTGGGTCTGTCCTACCCTCGTGCATGTCACGAAGCATCTTGGCCTGGTAGACCTGTAAGATGGCCATGGCATGCAAAGAGGCAGCTGCCTGTCCCGCCGCTCTGTAAGATTTCGCCACCATGGTAGACGAGAATCTACAGGCTTTGGACGGGTGCTTAGGATCACCACGTGATGAAGCGCTTGTCGGACACAGCTGCATCGCGACAGAACGTTCAACCGTGGGAATCCCAGTGTACCCACAAGCATCAGCTCTATCGAGGGGAGGAAAGGCGGAGAAAGCCGTCGAACGATCACGGGAAGACATGGGAGCCTTCCAGGACCGCGTGACTTCCTCATGCACTTCCGGGAAGAATGGTATTGGGGTTGGGCGGCGACGGGTGTCAGCGGCCGCTCCCAAAAACCAATCATCCAGCCGCGAGCGCACTGGATCAGGTGGCGGGGACCACTCAATACCAATGGCCGCGGCTGCCCGGGAAAGCATGGCGGTCAGCTCGGGATCAGACTCGGGCAATGCTGGCACGCCCGAGGACGGCAACACAGCCGAATCCTCACTTCCCGAGGACTCGCGCCCACCTTGTGATGCAGCGATGGACATAGTATCTTCCTCTGGAGCTCCAAACGAGACGCGCTGGGGCTCCGAAGAGGGACCAGCGGTCTCAGTTTGAACACTCGCGGGTGCTGATGCTGGAGAGGGGTGTGTGGACCGTGGACGTGTCGGCGGTATGTCCCACACAGTCACCCTCAGGTCACCCCGGCCACCAGCCGAAGTACTAGCCCTCTCGGGACCAGTAGATCGGGGTGTGGGTAGGGGGACTCTCGCTCTAGTGAGCTCATTGAGTCTCGACCGCAGCATAGAGATGGTCATGTTCCCGCAGTGAGAACATGAGTCATCCACGAACGCTGCTTTAGCGTGATCATCGCCCAAACACGTTAAGCAGCGATCGTGCCCATCAGAGAAAAATATCTCGCCACCGCAACCAGAAGTGCACGGGCGAGGCATCTTTAAAAAGACGTGCCACGTGCAATGCTCTTTTTGTGAGAGGAAAAACTCCGCGGATGCTGAAGCGAACAGGGAGAAACACACTATCTGTCAGATCACTGACAAGATCAGCAGGGTAGTGAGCACTCGCTGAAAACGCCGTCACACCAACACCGGAGAGTTCGCTCGTCTCGAAGGTAAGAGAAGACTAACTCAGAATATTTGGCTTGCAGGAGTGGAGAAGTTCTCGGCTCCGAAGCGAAAACATATCTGCATTGTGCCAGCGTACTTCCTTATATACCCCCTGCGGCGGGCGGAGTTACGCTATGCAAATTCCGCAGACCCATGGCATTTCATTGCCATTGGCTCGTTTTATATACTCGAAGGTGATAGGCTTCTAAGCGAAACCCCAATCGTCGTCATCCGACGTAACTCGGAGTGACCACGAAAGGGAACCTCGGTTCTCTCTAGAAGAGGGAACGAGTACTGCGTATCTTGCCGTGCATGCACACGCTCTGGTTGCTTCGATGATGAAAAACCAGATAATAGCTGCCTGCGAGCGGTATTTATAGGCCTAGACCACGCCCATTTCGGCGGGACGTGACGCAGCGGGCGCGAAGTGCCCTGATTGGGTCTGGCGTCACGCCAGGCCTCGCTCGATAGGCTGCTGCAGTTGCCGCAGAGCAGCCAATAGGCGCACGAGCTGCCTCGCCTATGTCTGCATGCTGCCGCAACGCGTTTTGCATTATTACAAAATTAAGGATAATTTTTGGCTTCAATATCTCGCGGAAAAAGGATTTTCCCCTAGCGTAAGATATCTTACGCAGTACTCGTTCCCTCTTCTAGAGAGAACCGAGGTTACGTTAGTAACCGAGTACGTTTTCTATAAACAAGTTTGTTTTTATATTTAAAAAAGTTTACTTTGATGAAAATGAACTCACTTGCATTGACAGGGACACTCAGCACAATGCCAAGTGAAATCAGCTTAGGGTATGTAATGGCAATGCCAAAATTCACCAGCATATTGAATGCTGTAGAAGAAGAAAATGATGAACAGTTATGTTATATATCTCTTCTAATTGTTGCACATTACATAAACAATACTCTACTTATAATAATATACTTTTTTCTGTCAGTATTGTATTTACCTAGTAAGAGTCCAGCCACTCCACACATGTAGGCCCAGGGAAGATCAGCTACGGATGTGAAGTACTCAACATGTGTGAAGTACAGTATAACTGGCACAAAGCTCATAAAGACAAAGTTTGCACCGCCGACAATGGTTAGAAACAGAGCCGCCTCTCCAAACTTGGCACTGCCCAAGACGAGCTTGAAAAGCACCTGAGAAAACATAAACAAAAAGACCAGCTCAGATAAGTTAGTTTCGGTTAATTGGTTCATTCAGGTGGTTCATTTCAATGATCATTCAATGCTATTCACATTATACTTGTTTTATTTTAGCTGTAATACATTCACCAGCCACTTTATTAGGTATACCTGATCAACTGATTAACTCAAATATTGAATCAGCCAATCACACAGCAGCAACTCAATGCATTTAGGCATGGAGACATGGGCTCCGTCCAGAAACAGAACAGGGGAATGAAAAGAGTAATTTAACCATCTGAACAGAACCATCAGTTTCTTATTTCAAAGCACCTTTTTAAGCGTATAATAAACCTCTGTTTAGTTAGTTAATTGTACAGTACTTGCAATGCCTTTGCCGTTGAACGAGTGTCCGGATATGCAGTCTCGGGAGAAAGTCTTGATGGTTCAGGGGTCAGATAGTGCTGAAGTTGCAATTGATTTTCTCCATGATGAATGAAGAAATTATGATGAACTTGCGATGTTAGCCTGTCTCAGTTGTTGTCGAGGTATTACAATACTTGAGCCCTGTTGACGTGGTTGTGTCAACTCCGGGACAAAGATCCCTTGGCATTCCACACGGACAGTAACCAGGAGAAGACGAGAGAGAAGAAGAGGAGAAGAACCGTGTGCAGGTGCACTTTAACTTCTATAGAGGTCACTCCTCCAGGGTGGTCAGTAAGCCAATAGTAACTTAAGCTTTAGAAGGGAACATTTACGACTCTTTGTCTTCAAGGCAAGCATAGTATTTTGCATATGTAACTGGATCGGGTGTTGATGCAGAAACTATTAAAGATTCTTGTAATATTAATATGTTGCATATGTATCATCATATAATATACATGATCATTTAGATCATCAAAATACAAATTCGTAGATACCAAAAAGGGTATATTACATAATGTAAACAAGTTGTCACAGAATAAGAATATGTGAATAATAAAATTGACAAAAATGTCAGAAAGAATCTTATAATTCCAAGATGACGACCATACAAGTAATAATCCTACACAAAATGGGTCTTACTCACTAATAATAGCTTAATGTACCTTAACTGAATAGCTTCGCAGTCATTTGAATGGTTATATGACTTTTTTCGGGTTGAACGGTGTCCGTCTCGCTTCCGCCTTTGAGCGGAAAAAACACCCTTGCAACTTTGGGCCGACGGACCGCGTCAGGAAGTATCGCATGATATCAGGTCTTGCGATGTAACGAATTCTGAATAGCTCTATTTGGAAATAATTAATCATTCTAGAATGATTAGTGTGATTTTGTAGGGGTTTGCATCTGCATAGAAAATAATAAATTGCAAGCATAGGTAAAAAAATTTAACAAAGATGTGAAATAAACTTTGCCTCATATATTCCAGGTAAGTCTAATTAAGGTACATTAATTGAGTAATCAACTGTAAAATAACATGGCATAGTCTTTACATAGCCTGACTTCACAGAGGCCTATACTGCAATATCACTACCACAGATAGGTATGAATGATAAAACAATATGTTCATGGCTTTAATGCATCACATAATATGCGTGTTTATTATGTCAGGTTGTGTGTGTCTTACACCTGTTTTATGAGGACACAGTTTTTGGGGACATCATAAGAACATGTTCCTGATGTTTAACTTGACTAGAGAATCTCAGTGTGTTGTGTTAGTTTGACAGAGTCCTGGTCCATATGGGACACCGTTTTACGGGGACACATGGAATATTAGGAGGATCGATACTGATAACCCATAATTCACAGCTCATTGTGGCTAATACCAATATTGAAAACTATTTGTGCTTGTTAGATTAAATATAATCATTGAAGAAGTTGGTAAAAAATAGTAATCTCTGTTGAAATTGGTTTTCAATAAGTAATACTAAAATTAGTATTTTTTTTTTCTTTTTTTTTTTCTTTTTTTTTTTTTTTTTCAGATGATAACTGAGAATACAGCAGAATAATCAGATGAAACCTGAACAAGATACAGCAACTCTAAAGGTATCTAAGAAGTTAAAGGAGAACTCCGGTCAATTTTAACATTGACATAATTTTTTTGTAAATTTGGAGTGCTGTCAGTACAGAGAACAACGACAAAAATCGGTGTTGCCTACACCGTGTTATCCTGTTTTTAAAATTTGCACCCTGTTGACTTAAATGGGGCAAGTTTTAAACCTGCTTTTAGCCTCTTAACATCCTTGATGTGTCATTACAAGTGCCCAGCCATGTGAGTGATTCCTTTAGAGTTAACACGGGTGAATCTGACTGCAGTAGATGTGAAAGATATGAATAAAAATGAAGTTAATTCAGCCAGCGCACATACCTGTATTTACTTCCTGTTTTCGGTCGAAGTCCACAGTAGGCGATTGTCGAGTTCACGCGCATAGGTTTAGTATCTATGATCACGCGCGTGAACTCGACAATTGACTACTTTGGAACAATTTTGCTATCTGGGTAACTCCATTTTATAGCTAATGCTGTGAGATTTTATGTTTGTTTGTTTTATCTTAATCATAAAATAACCCCTAGTGCTGCACGAGTAATCATATCGCAATCGCGATGTCAAGCCCACGCAATTATATGACGCAAAATGCTGTGCTTTTTTATGAAATAACGCAGCATCTGTTAATTTTTTACATCCTTTGGCTAGTGTTACATGATCCTGCTCTTATTCATGCAAATGTCTTTAAACCATTCATGGGCGACAAGACAAAAAAGAGCTTGCTGACTGTGAATGTCCTGTGACACACAGAAAGACTCGCGCTGATATCGTGCGTGCGCACAAGACAAACCGAGAATACAGTTCTCTTTCGCGCTTGAACGAACAATAACACACACAATTATGCCAAAAATGTCTTTCTGTCGAGTATCTTCATAACAAAGAGCAGTCTTATGATGAACGTATAATGCACCTTTTCTTACTCTCTTACTCTATATAGGCCTATATGTAATGTATTAGCCTATTTAAGATCTATATCTATGTTTATTTGTAATTTTGAATACATTTTAGAACGAAAGTTATTACTGATTAATGATTTGTTCATAAAAAAGTGTGCGTACAGTGGATGAGACCCAATGTCCAGGAGATATGCATGCTCATTCATAGAAGGTTTCCTATGGCTATGAATGAAAGGGGATGAGTTCTTTTTATGGGCATAATGGAGTGAGAGTTAATTGGGAAATGGAGTGAGAGTTATCTCTTTCCACATTCCTTTTGGTCGTAAATGGATTTTTTGCCATGGTGACCAGAGGCCTGGCTCTGCCTGAATGTCAGTTGCAGTGCAGGGGTAGTTCACAGAACTCTAACACAGTTTATTGGGGGAAGGAGTTTGCTGGATTATTCTTTAAATATAATGAATAATTATGTGTCTGGTCCACACGCAACAAAACTGAGCATCAGAATAAAGAATTTAAGCTAATTTAAGTGACTTTGAAGTTTGCAGGTGGCATGGTGTCTTAGGGGTTGGTCTGAGTATTTCAGAAACTGCTGATCTACTGGGATTTTCATGCACAACCATCTCTAGGGTTTACAGAGAATGGTCTGAAAAAGAGAACTTTGCGACATGTTGCATTATCCTGCTCAAAATAGCCACCAGAAGATGGGTACACTGTGGTCTTGAAGGGATGGACATGGTCAGCAACAATACTCAGATAGGCTGTGGATGGTCAGCAACAATACTCAGACAGGCTGTGGTGTTTAAACAATGCTCAATTCACCCTTCGCCGGGAGTTTGATTGACGGATGATCTAACCAAATGAAACGGTCTGCGACGCGTCTGCTGGATCCTCCTCAGGATTTAACCGGCAAAACTTTTTTTTTCAGGCGGCTGAGTTCCTTAATTCTAGTAGTGGCCCGCTTGTGACAAAACGAACTCTGGTTGAAGGTAAATACACACAGCTACACCGAGTATGGACCTGACACCAGTACAACTGTTTATAGAAAAAGCCGTTGGCCCAACTGTGCTTGCTATATGCGTGGGGTCTTCGTTCTCAGCTGAATAGTCTATTTTTTTACAGTAATTTCATATCATATCTGTCATATCACAGCAGATAGTTAATAGATAGTGACCGAATCCACATTACTGTGAAATTACAGTAAAACAATTAAAACAGTATTTTACTGTAAAAACAACAGTTAAATATTGTGAAAGTCTGGAAATATTTTACAGTGCAATCATAACGCAGAATCCGCCATTTTGTCCGACAAAGCAGTCAGAAGAGTTAGTAGATTAACGTTAGTGGACTTGAACTTGAAAAATTGTGTGTTCATCTGATGTTCTTTCATGTTTATTTGATGCTGTAAATTAACTACTAGGAAGAGATGATCAGTTCATAAGCCGCTTGAACTGAGGCACTACAGCGATCTGTCACGACACATTAAAGAGCCACAAAATGGTATTTATTGTTTAAATGTCTTTAAAAAAAGTATTTATCGTCAGGTTATCAAAAGTAACCTGCTCTGTCTTGTCTTTCGACTTGTCGTCAGTGTCCTCTTTAGCTCCGCGGTGTACTTTTCACTGCGTGAGAACATGATGTGTGGCGTGATGAGAGCAGCATGGCTTGTCGGACGTAGCAACAGTAACTAAAGGGGGCGGGTCTTTGCGAACGGTCAATTGGGCCCAAAATGCGTAAAACAAATATCACTCACATCATTACACCAACAGCATTAACCGTTGATACAAGGCAGGATGGATCTATGCTTTCATGTTGTTTATATGCCAAATTCTGACCCTAACATCTGAATGTTGCAGCAGAAATCGAGACTCATCAGACCAAGCAACATTTTTCCAATCTTCTTTTATCCAATTTTGGTGAGCATGTGTGACTTGTTGCCTCAGTTTCCTGTTCTTATAGCTGACAGGAGTGGCACTCTGTGTGTCTTCTGGTTCGATGAGCTGTTCTTTTTTCGCCCACAGAACTGCCACTCACTGGATATTTTCTCTTTTTTCGATCATTCTTTGGTTATGCGTGAAAATCCCATTAGATCAGCAGTTTCTAAAATGCTCAGACCAGCTTGTCTGCATGGCACCAACAACCATGTCAAAGTGACAATTAAATCCCCTTTCTACCCCATTCTGATGGTCAGTTTGAACTTTAGCGAATCGTCTTGATCATATCTACATGCCTAAATGCATTGAGCTGCTGCCATGTGATTGGCTGCAAATGATATTTGCATTAACGAGCAGTTGAACAGGTGTGCATAATTAAGTGCGTATGTATATAAATTAAATGCAATACTTCTGATTCAGTGTTCGTTTTAATAGTTCTATTTAATAATAGTTCTATATACTGTCTCGTTGTTTTTGTGCCAGAAAAACAATTTTCCTAACAGTGGACAAGATAAATATATAAAATAACATAATGTCATCTTTCAAATGTCTGCAGGAAAGAAAACAAGGTTGTAATGTTGTGGATTGACTGATCTTTCTGTCCAGTTCACTTATTGATTTATCCTTTTCAGACGACCGCAAGAAAGTACTTCACAAAATCAATCAAGACAAATAAGGTTAATTACAGAAAGCAAAGCACTCCCCCAAGACATCACTCCATGACTATGTAAGGAGGTGCAGTTATTGATGAGTACCGTTTCAATGACACAGAAACAAATACCAATTTAACTGAAACACATTTGGTAAATTGGTGTCAAAATACTCTCAATGAGCAATAACTAAAGTGTTGACTGTTGAAGTAGGGTTACCTTATAGAGGGCAGAGGCAGATGCAGAGGCCACTACAAATGTTATGCCAATAACAGAGTGACTGTGGAAGCCATCAGCGTAGGTCAGCATCACTATTCCAGCGATGGCCAGAATGGCAGCCACAATCTTGTAAAAGAACAAAATAAAGGTCACATCGCAATGTGTTACATCAAAACGACTGTCTGTAGTCTACAACATGTATTATATGTTGTATTATAGCATATGTTGTATTCTTTACAAGTGTGTCCAAGTGAAAAATGTTTCCAGAGCGTAGCCGAATTGAGTGCAGTACAGAAACATTATGAGGGTGTCAGAAAGATTGATCACTCCCACCCAAAGACCCTCCTGAACAGCTTTCTGAACAGCTTTTAGTTCTGGTTCAACTATCTCTGTTCTGTTGCCTTTATTTGAAGGATCGTGGTTTTGCATTCTCATGGATGTTGCCATATTCATATCACCATCATCTTATCAGGAGAAACAAAGAAAAACATATACTACATTCGCATCCTTTACTCTGAAAAGATTGTGGGTCATTTCTACTGTGAGAGCAGCACATCACATATCTGAACTGGATCACAAACCAAACACACTTACTAACGTGAGCAGAGCTCATTGTCTCTCTATCATCTAATGTCTTCTAGATGGGAACTTAACTAGTACTGCGCCAGGGACGTCCAAAAACCCTGACTCACCAAAATCTGCCCAGCACTGCGGTGCTTGTGTTTGTGTGTGTGTGTGTGTGTGTGTGTGTGTGTAAGAGAGAGAGAGAGAGCAACAGGAACACAGAGAGACAAAGAAAATGTTAAACAGCACTTTGGTTTCTTTGATCTGAGAAAAAAAAGGAGGAAAAGAAGAAAGGAGCACAAAGGAAGAAGACAGTAAAGGGTGATTGTGAAAGCAAAAGTATTGTATTATGGAATTGCTGACTCATGGGATTAGACAGCAGAAGGGACTAGAATACGATTCATCAATCCACAACCAAAGGTTGCCGTGACATCTATATATATTTGTCTGTCCGTCTATCTATTAAACTCTTAGGAACACTTGCGATCAAGCATCATGAAAAGTGCATGTCAAATCGATATCTAAAATTTCTTCCATCTATCAAACTATCCGTCCACCCACTCACCCTGACGCCCATGAAGCGATCCCGCAGCACGATCCAGGACAGGAGAAAGACAAAGGCTTTGTTACAGCAGAAGAGGGCTGATACATCGGTGCTGTTGATCTTTCTCAGAGCCTGAAGGTACAGGTAGTTTGTCAGAATCCACAGCAGGCCGAAAGGGGCCACTTTAGTGAAGAACACCTTCGCTGTTAGTCCGTCGTCCCCGAAGAACCGACAGCACTCTCTGAAATATCACATACACAAACATAAAACATGAATTTACAACCCTCTCGAAACCTCTCTCTGTCACACAAAACACCCAACAGATAGTTAGACCAATTGAAAACAAACTTTTAAAACTATATTCCCTCATTGAGAAGTGTCTGTGTGACGTGTTCTGATGAACAGATACACACAGAGCTACCATATATATTTGGCCATTATGCTAAGAGTTGTCCTCAGTTCACTTCCATGTTAGATAATGGACTCTAATTACAACTGGGAGTAAATTGCTCAGCTCTGCTGAAAAGTCCAGCATAAACCAGCATGGATTCCAGTGTGGTTAGTGCTGGAATAGTGCTGGTCTAATTGGTGGACCAGCATAGTCGTGCTGTTCTCAAGCAAAATACTGATACTGATTCTATTTACAGTTGATTTCATCTAAGGCTGTGTGGCTGCGAGTCAGTTGTGGTTGTATTTCTGCTCATCTCTTCTCTTTTTTCTGTTCTTGTTCCTCTTATCTTCGGTGATTCTGCTTGTTAACTGCAGGTCGTCACTAATGCTCAATCAGCACTTGTAGAGAGAATCTACTTTATTTCACTAACTTGCAACATTGCTTCAGATTGGGGCTATATGAAAACTGAGCAGTGTTTGTTAAAACACTGGGGATTTTACTGTGTAAACATGTAACCAGCAACATTTTTAATTTATTAAATAATTAATTACAATTAATTGTCTTGGTCTTTAACTACGATCACACACTAAGAAATGTGATGGTCCCAGCATGTAAAAGATAATTTATGCTTGTCATGCATTGCTGTCCTTGTGTGATATATAGTATGAGAGTGACTGTAGCGCTTCCATGTACAATCAGGCAAATTGAGAAGTCCACCTCTCCATCAGGAAATTGGACTAAACCATTTCATTCAGGATAGGTCACGCAGGTCATTCATTCAACTTCATTCACATCTCTTTTCAGTAATTTCAGTGATTAAAGTGTCTATTAGTTTAGTTTATGTAAACATCATGGGTATTATTGAGATTTGTCTTGGTTTAAGATTCATTAATTTGGTTTGGTCTATATGTGATTCTTGTTTTATGCAAAGCAAAGCATGTCTTTGGCTTTTTTCACTGGATTTTGGATATATTTAATTGTTCCTCGAGGGAAGTAACTATTTGCATATTTTTATGTCGGACACTATTTTTGTATGACTACCCCATGTTTTTAATGGGGGAAATACAAAAAATCTCTTCCTTTTAGAGTCTTTGAAATGTATAAAATTGTGAGAAGTTCTAAAAAAAAAGTGATTGTTTTGCATTTAAAGATGTTTTTAATTAATTAACTGCTCAATCTGGCTGTATGACATTCAATATTTGTTAAATGGAATTTATTGTGTAAAGGTGTTGGGAATATTGCCTTTTCGCACATGTCTCCGTCTGCCATATAGCACTTTGAATTGCCATTGTGTATGAAATGTGCTATATAAATAAACTTGCCTTGCCTCAAGTTTTTTCTTTTATTGTATGGTAAGAATGTCTTGTATGTTCTAGAAAAACTTCTTCATTGTCTCTATTACATTTACAGGCTTCAGCAACTGTCATCTACCTCTGATTTTAGAGGAAAGTTGTGGGTATGGCTTATTTAATAGCACTGTTATTCTGAAACAAAAAAAGGATGTTGATCCATAAACATATACTTTAAGTGACATTGTGCATGAATATGGTCCATTTTCAATTTAAAGCTTGACATTTTCCAGGGTCCAAGTTTTTGTAAAGTGTATCCCAAGTCATGGCTGGTTGACATCACTTTTTAAGATCAACATATTAAATGACCCACAGAAATAGAAAAAAACATGAATATACCTATAGTAGGAATCTTTATTTCTATTCTCTAGGATTTTAAACGGTGCTAGATGTAAAAAAACAGAAGCTTCTACTATTTCATTAGGCTTTGGATAAATGAAGTTGGCTATACTGCATCTTTCAAGTAATCCATTACTGTAACTAAAGGCACTTCATATTAACCAAAAAATGTCTTTCTGCCTTTTCCCCCTCCATTTTTACAAAGCCTTTGTTCTTCACTGCTGGCTCTTGAGTCTTCAGGTCCTGCACTGCAGTGCTGCTAATATTGTTTTGCCCTGTATGACAAATTGATTTGGCTTTTCCTCATTTAACACAAAAGCATTTGTTAAATTATTAAATAAAAGAAGCATTTCACAAGAATCTACAGTATATTTCACTTTCCAAACACTCTTCCTAGACAGAGCGGAAGATACTTTCCTTTAATGACTCTGTTTAAATAAGCAATGAGTCTGCTTAGTATTCAGCACATACAAGATCAAAAGATAAACCTGGAGAGGACAACCCGTCTGTGAATTACGGCACAGAATTTCCTAAGTGTCCCCCCTCAACAGAGATTAAGGTCACAAAAAGGGATTTCACTAAACAGATTCTCCAGGCAAACGCAAACCCCTGCTCTGCTATTCGCTCAGCTGCAGAAACTGCAGTAGTAAGCTGCATGCATTTCCCCCCTGAAAAGGCAATCCCAGAATGCATTACTGGATAAGCACAATCTCACAGGTCCAGATTTTTACCTGAACCTCTGTTTTGGTGTCTGTCTTTCAGGGCTCTTGCACAGGTGGCCAACGTAATACAGAGGAAAGAAGAGGCAGTTCCATGTGGTGGCGAACCATGTGAGAGTGAAGGGTGCGTCGTACTGCCTGAAGGTCAGCTTGGCCAGCTGGGTGGAGCCTGCCCATGACGAGCACACGCACATCACCATGGCAACGCCCCATATTGCTTTTCGCACCTGGACGGCCGTCACTCGCACGCAGCAGCGTAATCTCTGCTTCCCCGTTCCTGACTCCACCCCTGCTCCGCCCACCATCGCCTGTCCATCGGCGGTGCCCATGACGGTCTCCCTCGGACGCTCCTCCCCTGCAAGCAAACAAAATGACATCAGCTGCTGATTTATGAGACCATTTATTTTCATTTTTTTATTATGGTTTGGTGCAAACAGACAATCAAATCATTGTAAAAATACTCCCCCCCCATATATGAACTGCAGGGTTGCAGTATTACTACAATCTATGCAGTGAAATGTGACGTTTTCAGTGATGCAGAACAAATGAGGTAATCTGGATGCAGTTTTTCAGCTGCACTTGCTATTTTTGTAAATATCCCATTTACCACAGAATCATACAAAAAGAGATTTCTCCAAATTTTTGGCTCTCATGATGTGTTTTTCATTTGGTTCATCTTATGAAAAATTGCAAGTTTTCCTTTCAGAACTCTTCAAAAGATGGAAAGACTATATATATTTTTTTAAAATCTTTATATATATATATATATATATATATATATATATATATATTGCATTACATATTTTTTTAATAAAAAATTCTCAAATTCCAATTAAATATAATTCCAATAAAACAGTTTCTATTTAAATTAGTGCTGGGCAACGATTATTCGTGATTAATCACATCCAACATAAAAGTTTGTGTTTACATAATATATGTGTGTGTCCTCTGTGTAATTATTTTGTATAGCCTATATAAATACACACATATGCATGTATACATTTAAGAAATATTTGCATGTATATACTGTATATATATTTATACATAATTTATATTATGTATAAATATAAATATTTTATATATAAATAACACATACATATAAATTTTTTTTTTTTTCAAAGTTATATCTGTTTGTATTCTGCTGGTTGCCACCCCATCTACCCATTTTTCTTTTACTGTACTTACATTCTCACCTACCTACTGTTGTTTTTTGTGCTGTCTTTGTCAATTGCCTTTATTGTTGTTTGTTTATTGTAAAGCGTCCTTGAGCCCTGGAAAGGCGCTATATAAATAAAACATATTATTATTATTATTATTACATGCATGCGTGTGTATTTCTATATACAAAATAATTATACACCGTACACAAACATATATCATGTAAACACAAACTTTTATTTTGGATGCGATGAATCGCGATTAATCGTTGCCCAGCACTAATTTAAATATTTTTAAAATGTAATTTGAATGTGTTATGTTTAGTTTATCAGTATTTTAGTTTTGGTTTTTCTTGTTTGACCTGCCTGTAATTTCCTTGTCTGTTTCCATGGTTTTTCATTGATTGATTAGTTGAACACCTGTTGCTTGTTTCTTTGATTTGGTTTTGTTCTAGGTGTGTTCCGATCTACAGGGTCCCTACGCAGTGTTCACTGCTCCCTACTCCCTGAGCATGGGATATCCGTTGAAGTGGACTTCGCTGACAATAATCGCTCATTTGGAACGCCCTGCAACGTCATCAAAGAAAGGCAATGATGGGGTCATACAGATTATGAAATAACATGAATATTGTCATTTACTGTACATTCAAATTTAAAATACACACACAAAACACACATTATGTTGTTCTTTTTTAATAGATATAATCAAATCTTATATGTTAAAGTCACACTATGCAGTTTCCGTTTTTCTCAAACAGCGACCCCTAGAGTTGCTGTGGAGTACTTGTATTTAACGTTACTGTCGCAAATACCAAGTCGTCTCTGCACTCTTCCAACCACGCTTTCTTCGTTTTCTTTGCCAACTCTGCCATGATTCACGGCTGAAATGCGTGCTAGTGTCTTCCATAGAGCCTGCTTCATATGTTGTTGATGTATGTGACGTCATGCCGTAAAGCAAGTCGTGATTCTCGCGAGATTTGGCGGGGCGCCACTCTCAAACTTGAGTTGCTGGTTTTACAAATCTTGCATAGTGTGCCTTTAATTATAAAATTGTATGACTATTGCAGCTATCAATTGACTATTACTAACAAGTTTGAAGCTGTACTTTAACTGTCATGCCATACGAAAATAAATTCTGATTTGGTTAACCATGTGCATATGCGTTCCTAATCTATGGTCTTAATAATTGAATTGTAGTGGTCTCATCTTGTGCGCTTTCTTTCCCACATAATAAACACTCCAGAGGTAAATGAAGTAAAATAAAAAATGACAGCGCCTCAGCTGCATCTTGCCACTTTTACTTTGTCATACCTATTCATACAAAATAATATGCAAATGTAAAATTCATCCAGGCATAGCCATTCATAAATTCTCTAGTTTGTATAATAATAACAACATTTATGAATACTCAAACCGCATAGGTAAACTATAAGAGCCATTTAAAAACACTTTTAACGGCTCTGCTCTATCTTTAGTTCTGACTGGTGATGTGGTTCTCAATGACAGTTGGGTGATTTTTCTTCTCCACTTCCTGTGAAGGTATGTATCGATATTCCCTTATTCCCTATGCCGTTCGCAGTGCCCTTCGAACTGAACACGTTCGCTCCCTTCGGATTGGAATCTCACTTAAGATGGTGAAACATTTCACAGTCCACAATGTAATGCACCTTCTGTTTAGTTGGTTTTTCTGTTCTTGTTTTTTGGAAGCCCAGTATGCGGAGAACTTTTATTTCATGTTAAATTTTATGTGAATAAACCATAAATGTTGCAAATAGATCCTGCTTTGATATCATCTCTGCATCAGCGCACTGTGACAGAAATACTGAACCACAAAAATGGATCTAGTGGCAGTTCATAGCAGTTTTTGTGGAAACTGTGGTAAAAAAAAATCTGCATTCTTTGATGAATAAAAAGTTTGAAAGAACAGCATTAATTCGAAATCTTTTGCAACTTGTAAATGTCTTTAGTGCACTTTTGATCAATTTGATGCATCCTTGCTGAATCAAAGTATTCTTTCTGACACCATTTTTGTCGAGCATTTCAGTATTACATGGGTTTTCAGATGTTTTAAAAATCCCTGAAATGACATGAAAGATGTCTAATCCATAGACTTCCAAAAATTGTCTCTCGCCAAATAAATGAAACATCACATTCTCACCAGCGTTCCCTGAAATATCGAAGAAGCAATCAAAAGCACAGCTTACTGTGCTTAAAGTGTCAAGGGGAAATGCTTGAAAACCAAGAATACTTTATAAAACAGGAACTCTGAATGGAATCTGTCTGAAGTCTCTCAAGAACTGCAGTGCTATTGTTCAGATCAGATAAGCACATCTCAAGCCCACCATCAATTCATAAACGCTCTTAATGGCTCTTAATAGCCCTTCATCTATTCACGCGCAGAATAAACGAGTGGAGTAATCACTCTCCCTGCGTCTGGTGGAGGATTCAATCTGTTTATCCATGAAGAGAAAAAGGTGCATCCTCAGTGCTGAAGCATCTGATTACTCTATGAAACACAATAACATACTTAACAAGGTAATGATAGATGATTTTTCATTTGCAAGGCTATTCGCACGAAAGTAAACACTCAAATACATTGTTCAGAATAGCATACTAACAAACATACTAACTAGATTCCAGTACGTGCAGTATACAACAAGCATACTGCACCAAATACTGTATCTCATGTTAATGTTTTTGAAAGAACACTCAAGGTCCTGTTTAAAGCTGGTATTGATGCGTTTTGGGCGATCGGATCACAAGTAGACAACCTCTGGAAGTGTTTCAAAAAAGTGGACAAGCTTAAAGCGTTTCAGACCCGTTTACACCTGTATTTAGCATCTTCTACTTGATACCGGATTGACGGAAACAAATGAAGTCTTCTTAATACCAGGGAAGCTCACCAAAGCTACATTTGATCAAAAGCAGACATTACTCCAGTCTTCAGTGTCACATGATCCTTCAGAGTCACATGATCCATCAGAAATCAATCTAATTATGCTGATTTGCTGCTTAAGAATTTTTATTTATTTATTATTATCAATGTTGAAAATGGTTCTGCTACGTTATATTTTTGGAAACTGTGATACATTACATAATATCTCATATAAATCTTTTGGTCTCTTAACAGTATAGACTACTTTTCTAGAATTTTTCAGAAACATGGCATAGCTGAAAGCTTCCACTTAAAATGAAAGAGCTAAATCATCATATGTTGGCCTAATATCACAAAATACCCTGAATCCTAATCTTTATAGCAAGTGATTTAAAATGAAAGATGATTTTCTCTTGAGACCTTCTAATTCATAACCAACAGCCTATAAATTTCACACAGACAGATTGAGTGAAGACTGTAAGACAGCACCCTATTTGTATTTTAGGAATTTTTACATGCACAAGCTTTAGAGCTCTTCTCTTTAGAGAAGCTGCATGTCCCAAACTCTCAGAGACTCTTTAAAGCAGCTTAATTATTTGCTGGTATTATATACGATTTTCTGTTTCTGCTGATAACTCTGAATCCATGATTAAACCTTTAGAGTTCACCAGTCCACCCGAACACACTCTTTAACCTTCATGTATCTGCATGCATCCTTTGGGATGAGCCTGGAGAAGCTTTCAACATCCAAACCACAACACAACAGCATGTTCATCCATAGATCTGCCTCTGTTAACAGAAGCTACAGTTTCCAAACAGAAAGAATCAAATAACTCCTAGTCAAACAACACCACCCACAGTGTATGTGTAAACCGAAACTATAGTGTACACTAATCTATATTTACACACACACACACACACACACACACACACACACACACACACACACACACACACACACACACACACACACACACACACACACACACACACACACACACACACACACACACACACACACACACACACACACACACACAAGCAATGGAAGCTGTTGTCATATCATACACCACAGCAAATGAACAATCTGTTTTATTTCCAAAGATCGTTCTTTGGTAAATTCAACCTTACATTTGGGCCTCAGTAGTCTAAACAAAAGCAATACTTTTAAAATTAGAATATAGCAAATATGACTTTTTTTGCATGTTTTTGAGACCATTTTAATTGCAGTCTGGAATCCTACAGAGATCATAAAAAAAATGAACAGTGATCTCATACCTTTCATAAGCAGCGCTATTTGTCAAGAGTTGCTGCAGGGCACTTCAGTATTACACTGAGAATAAGTGTGTTCACCTGCACGTCAAGCGCAGATTTGCTTGTCTTTGAAAACAACAACAACATGCCACATTCACTGACATCTGAAAGGATGAAGAACAGCCAAATAAACTCAACCAGGAAGAGGAATTTTAAATGGCAAAATCATATAAAAAAAAAAAAAAAAAAAGCAAATATTAGTAAGTGCACTGAATCTTTATGGGAAACCCAAAAAGCCATGAGGTGTATTTTTCATGTCAGATATTTCAAAGGACTCAACCTCAAAGCTCTTTTAAATGACCCATGAAATGTAAAGTGTTCATAGATGTGTGAAGCTACCCTTGAATACAAAGCATATCAGTCACTGCACTCTCCCAGCACTGTCTGTTTTCAACCCGACGCACCACTTCCCAGTCCCCTCATAATGACCTGCCACTGTCACTGAGTATTTAACATGTGGGTAATTATCTAAAAGCAGAAAAAAAAGTGTTGTTACCATGGAGACTTATGATGTGATAGAAATCTCTGGAGACACATGCTAATATCTATAGTACTCAACATGCAAGCTCAGCAGAAATCTTAAAGAAATTTGCACTGTGGAAGAAAAGAGTAAATAAATAAATGTAATATATATATATATATATATATATACATACATACATATATATATATATATATATATATATATATATATATATATATATATATATATATACTAGCTTTATAGAATTACAGTCTATCGCAGGACTTTTATAGAGCGGATGTAGGCAGTGCCGCACCCGCCATTTAAGTTCTCGAGGTCAGGCAGACAGTGACTGACAGTTTCAGGACCTCGGTAATTTTTCGAAGTGCATATAATGAAGGTTGTGAAATAATTGCCTAATGTTAACTCTACTTTGTTGCTGCTATGATATTGCATATCGCCACGATAACCGACTTCGTCTGAGCTGCTTTAGGGGCCGTTCACATGTTTGCGCTCTCACGTTCGTTATTTTAAATGTGTAGATGCGCGAAAAGTGCGCCCAAATAGAGAGCGACGCCGTCGCAACGCTCGCTTGTTTTCCCAGGCAAGGTAAAAAAATTCAAAAAAAAAAAAAAAATTCAAATCAAAGTAGGCTTTAGGGCTTTATATTCACAGAAGGTGCGAGCCGAGCGCGAATTCCAGCGCGACGCTTTACGACACGCTTTCAGTTAACGGTCTTAAAGTGCGAGTCTGGCCTTCGAGATTTAAGTAGCTAAACCAAACAACTGTTGAGGATAAAACTATTAAACGAGTAACAGAAACCATCAGTTTGCAAAGACTATCAATCAAAGCTCAGCTTTGGGAGACTGCGAGAAGAAGAAAGAGAGAATGGGATGGAGATGAGAGAGGAAGGGCAGGTAACGTTATTGCATTCTGTGCCCATGAGATTAACATTATTACAATGGTCCTATTTAACACATATAATGCCATAATAGTTGTATTGTATAAATATTAATATTTGTAAATGGTCCTTTGGTGCTGCAATGATATTGCATATCGCCATGTCACGATAACCGACTTCATCTGAGCTGCTTTAGTTCACATGTTTGCGCTCTCACGTTCGTTATTTTTACACAGAATCCGATTCATTCACCAACTTAACAATGTTTTATTACCTCGTGTAGTATTGAGAAAAATCACATACTGGAACATAAAACCTTTTTTTTTTTATATATTTTTTTAGTTATTTAAAACATAAGAATAATAATGGTAGACCTGTAAAAATAAATTCAATAAAACATATAGAGAGCGATAATGTAAAATAGTTGTGACAATCATTACTCCAGTAACTTTATTTTATTTGACTTTACTAGGACCAGTCACCGGGGGGCGATCGAGACGTTTTGGCTTGACTTTTCAGGGCTTGTGCGGCACGCTTGATATTTACATATTACTCGTAAACTAGATATTGCGAATACATGTTTGCTTCAAAAATAAAATAACTGCTTTAATTTTTCATTGCACTAACGTAAAAAGGTGTGTGAAATATTTCTTGTCAGATGATGAATAAACTTGATGAAAAACATACAATTAATTTGATAATTTGTGTACAATATTTGGCTTAAATCAATCAAACGATTGATCAGTTGATCCCTCCTAATTTCATGCCTTTAGTAGTAAATCCGTTTTATGACAGTTGGTAAAGATATTTTAAATAATTGAAAACATTTATAAATGTAAGTGCATAAATAAAAAATTGGAACGCTCATTAATTTGTCGCCCCAATATTCAGTATGTCAGGTTTGATTGTTTTTTGTGCCTAGACATCACAATTATACTGTGAGGACAACCTATATTTATAGTTCGGATACTGGCTATCAATGTGCATGACGGTAGGCAAAGTTAAGGATAAGAGCTGTAAGTTAGACAACAAGTGGGTTATAGAACTGTTTATGAGAAATCTTGAGCACATAAAAATAATAATAAAAACGTTAATTTTAAGAAGGTTTACTACTGTTGTGACAAGCATTCTGAGACATATGCAAAATACTCGCGTTCTTGCGAAATGATTGGCCATTTCGTTTGTCGTTGTTTACGTAATGCCCCGCCCCCTCAGTGTGTCTGCAAATCAGAAGCGGGGAATGTCAAGTCAAGTCAAGTCAAGTTTATTTGTATAGCGCTTTTCACAATACAGATTGTATCAAAGCAGCTTCACAGTATTAAATTAAAATAATACAACAAAGTTTGTTTCAAGAGGAATTTATTGATTGATAAAATTAAATTAAATATCCCCAAAATATCCCCAACTGAGCAAGCCAAAGGCAACAGTGGCAAGGAACCGAAAAACTTCATCAAGTGACCTAATGGTGTCCTAAAACTCCATCAGGTGACCTAATGGAGAAAAAAAAACCTTGGGAGAACCCAGGCTCAGTCGGGGGCCAGTTCTCCTCTGGCATTTATGAGCTAGAGGCCGGATTGTAGTTTGAACTGTAGGATTATATGAATGCCTGGCTGAAGAGATGCGACTTTAATCTAGTTTTAAACTGGGAGAGCGAGTCTGAGCAACGAACAGTATCAGGAAGACTATTCCAGAGTTTTGGAGCCAAATGTGAGAATGCTCTCCCTCCTTTGGTGGTTCTGGATATCCTAGGTATGACCAAAAGCCTTGAATTTAGTGATCTTAAAGAGCGCGATGGATTATAGGGTGATAAAAGATCCGTTAAATAGACTGGAGCTAAGCCGTTTAGGGCTTTATAGGTCAGTAGCAATACCTTGTAATTAATACGGAACTTTATAGGTAACCAATGCAGTGATGATAAAATCGGTGTTATATGATCATATTTTCTTGATCTAGTAAGAACTCTAGCGGCGGCATTTTGGACTAACTGTAGCTTGTTTATTGAGGATGCAGGACAACCAGCTAATAAAGCATTACAGTAATCTAGTCTCGAGGTCATGAATGCATGAACTAACTTTTCTGCATCAGAAACTGATAGCATATTACGTAGCTTAGCAATGTTTCTAAGGTGGAAAAATGCTGTTTTTGTAACATATGAAATATGATGTCAGGGAATTAGATTAAAAAATAAATCAGGTGTTTTTTTTTTTATGTACATCATTGTTTAGCGCATACAGTATTTAGAAAATAACATTATTTCATATTAATTCGAGCTATTGTAAAATTAAAATTATAATACATTTCATAATGACAGTTCAAAAAAAGGCTAATGTTAGACTTTGTAATCATGCTATTTTCTTATTCCATATCAGTGATGCATTGTTTAATTATTTCTGGTTTGTCCTATCAGTAGCTTAAAGGGGTGGAACGGTCATGTAACGTTATTCGTATTGAACCGAAACGTACGGGCGTCATGGTTCGGTGCTTAAATTTACACGGAGAATACACGGTATAAAAATAAATAAAACTCGCGTGCAAATCAATTAATGTAATGCGGAACTACTGAGAGAGGGAGAGGGAGAGGGAGAGGGAGAGGGAGAGGGAGAGGGAGAGGGAGAGGGAGAGGCGTGGGCGCGATCGAAAAGTCGCAAAGTGTTTACTTATATTTGTGTGTGTGCGCGCGCGCGCGCAGAGGCGCGTGCTTTCCAATTCGAAAAAATGGAGAAAGAGACTGAGTCTGAGGCACCGCCATCATCAATTAAATAGAGAAGGTGTGGGTAAAAGAAAGACTGGGAAAATGAATATTTGTGGCTAAAAGGTGTTGAGGGGGATACATAGAGGGCTTTTTGTGACCTTTGCAAAATGTCCTTCTCAATCGGACATGGAGGGGAATACGATGTCAAACGACACAGACTCACGGAGACTCACAAGAAACGTGTCCAACAGAAAGAGACATCCAAATCTATGGATGCTTTCCTCCGACCTAAAAACGACTTTCTAGCTGACAAAGTGACTGCTGCAGAGGTGACGAGTGTGTATCACACTGTCCTACACGCTACATCATATCGAGCAGGAGATTGTGGCACAAAGCTAGCCCCAACCATTTATCCGGACTCGGACATTGCCAAGAGGAAGGCCTGTGGTCGGACGAAGGCAGAAGCCATTGTCACGGATGTGCTTGCCCCTACCTCCGTCGAAGATTGCTTGAAAGTCCTCAGAAGACCACTGAATGAGCAACGAGAGGCAACAACCAAAGGTAAAGTTAAAGTTATGTTCATGGATGTAACATTGTTGTGTGTTAGCTATTTGTCTAACGTTAGCTAGCTAATGTTAGCTAATCATCTTCTTCTACTGGTATGTTAAAAGTCAACTTTTCCTTCAGTTCACTGAAATTGCATCAGTAGCTAACGTTAGCTAACATAATGCTGCTCATCCATGCCTTCGTGAAACCAGGCTCTGTGTATCCTTACATGATTGTGAGCAACATTTCGTTAATAACATTGGTTATCTCCCAAACTAAACAAACAAAAGCAACTATAATTTTTGAAAAGGTATAAATATTTCTATAGATAATATTTATATAAAATCAATAATGATCAAAACAGTAAAGCAGTCTCTTGTGTTTTTTATAATAATCTGTTTTTAGAGAATCTCTTTTAAGTTCATCCCATCTGTGTGTGTCTCCACAGCCCACACGCCATTCTTCTCAGTGGCTTCAGATGCCTCCAATCATGGGACCACCAAGCTCTTCCCACTGTCAGTGCGTTACTGGACGCCAGACTTGGGGGTACAGACGAAGGTCCTTGATTTCTATGATGACAGTGATGAAACATCTGCCGCGATCCACAACCAGATAGTCACCAAGCTGGAGAAAAACGGACTGGGACTAGACATGATATCTGCGTATTCCGCTGACAATGCTAGTCTGAATTACGGGAGATACAACTCTGTCTTCCAGAAACTGAAAGAGAACAACAATTGCATTTTGAACGCAAACTGTGTGGCCCACATCGTTCACAACAGTGCAAAACACGCAGGAGATCGGCTAAATATCGACATAGAAAATGTCGTCAACAAGACCTTTAGCCACTTCTCCTCATCTACCAAACGAATTGATGAACTTAAGTCAATTCACACCTTTGTGGAGATAGAGTACCAGTCCCTGCTTAGACATGTGCCCACAAGATGGCTGAGCTTGTGGCCTGCAGTGAAGAGGCTTCACGACAGCTGGGCTCCTATCAAGACCTACTTTCTCTCATTGGGAGAGGACCAGTGCCCAAAGTCACTATGGCTGCTGTTCAAGGATGACCAGGATGGTGAGGGCAACCCCCTTGATCTACAGGTAATTCATTTTAATTGCACTCAACTTTTTTTTTTTCATCTAAATATTATTACATGAAACAGGGATTAGAGAAATGATGATAATGCAAACAGTGCCAGCACACAGTATCATTGACTCTCCTTACTACTTTTAGGTTTACCTGTCCTTCCTTAGCAATGCGCTGAAAATTTTCCACGACACTGTGCTGGTGCTGGAGCGAGAAGATGGGACTGTCTGTGAGCTCTACGATATGATGTTCACCCTAAAAACCAAGCTACAGCAACGACAGAGTGATGGTTTCTTTGGGGCCCAGATGGGTGTACTCCTCCAGCAGTTTCCAGACAGACAGGCAGCTGTGCTCAGAGAGGACATGTGCAACTTCTACCAGTCCTCTCTCACCTATCTGGAGCAGCGCTATGACTTCTCAGACTCCAACTACCAGAAGAAAGTGGCTAGCCTGGCACTAAAGAAGAGCCCATTCAACTTCTCCCATCTCTGTGAAGCTGTAGAGGTCCTGCAGCTAAGCAAGAAGTTGGACATGGATGCGCTATATGATGAGTATTGTGTCGTTCTGCCACACCAACAGGCCATCGTGCAGACTGGAGCTCCAGTCGTGGAGAAGTGGGCCACCTTACTCACACACACACACACACACACACACACACACACACACACACACACACACACACACACACACACACACACACCAAACATGACAGCATTAGCTTTCTTTCCTCTTGAGTGTACCAATCACCAATGCTTCAGTGGAGAGGGTCTTTTCACTGATGACAGGATGCTGGACGGACACAAGGAACAGATGTTCTGTAAACCTCATCAAGTCAGAAATCCAGGTGAAGAGCAACTTCACATTCAGTTGCAAGGTCTTCTACACTTATGTAGTGAAAGAGAAGCTTCTCCTCAATGCTGTACGCTCCAACAAGAAATACAAGTTCAAGAAGAAACCTGAAGGTAAGAAACCTAGTTATGTAAGACCCCATTTGTCTAAGATGAAGTTTGATTGATTTTGAATATTGGTGGACTGTCTACAGGGTGTAATGTGTCAAATGTGTCACTTTTAGGAAACAGTAGCCTTTAAGGTCAAAATATGTCATTGTTTTGCATAGGATTGTATCTTGGCACCTTTTTGTATTGTTGTCACCTTGTGATGGTGATGGGTTTGCACTCCTCTGTCTATACTGGAAAACCATTTGGAAGCTTATCATAAAAATGAATGTTGCTTTAATTCTGTCTCTTATCTTTCTTCCTTATTTGATTCAGATGCTGGTGAAAAGGTTTGAGTCCTAAAGGTGTCCCCAGAACACTGAACAGTTCCCCCCCCCCTGCGCCTGCCTTTACTAACATGCAAGTTCACCATCCTTCCTCCCCCTTCTCGTTCCATGGACCTCTGGAGTTGTGAGTTAAGACTTTTTTTTTTTTAACTGTTCCTGTGGTGTTGAGCAACTACAATTCCTGTTAATCCTATACTTTTATATTATAACTTATTTAAAGTGAATAAATTGTAACGAAAAATAAATAAAATTAAATAGCTAAAGTAAATTGTAAGTGGAAGTGCATCTGTCAATTCATTGAATGTTCAAAATATTATGAATCTTTATTTAGAAAAAAATACACATTGGTTGGCCTATTCATGAGCATACATCAGCAATTACACGTTTAGGAGAATAGGGCATTATTAATATACCATGTAAGGTGGTATGTGCTAGAAATGGGTAAACCACTTTCAGTGAGTCTGCCCGTGGGGCAGTCCCACATTGTCCCTCAGAAACATACCCCTTGTCCCCCCTTGGGCTTATTAGCAGGTGGTCACCCTGTGTACGGAACATTTTATTTTTTTTAAGCGGAAAATGTATTATTTTCAAATATATGCATTTATAGTGTGTATATAAACAAATATATATTTTATAATGACATAACTATACATATACATGTACATTTATATGTTTTAAATACAATTATGATTACTGTAGTAGGCTAATATATGTAGCAGGGCATTCAGTTACTTTTGAAAGGACAAAAATAAAGTGTCCGTGTATTTCATTAGACTTTAACTTTGCCAGCTATAAAAAAATCTAGCATTTCCTCACGTGTTAGCACTGATTTTTAGTGACAGTCGATATGCTTGGGCCACTGGTGATGACAGTCCCCTGGTGATGACAGCTGAAAGAGGGGGTTTCATGACCCTTTAAGTAATTTATTTTCCTTTGGTGGTACAGCCTGAGACATGCACAAGCCTTCTGCATTTTTGTTTTGCTTTTCCCTCCATTGTACCGAACTCGCACCGAACCGTGATGTCTGAACCGAGGTATGAACCGAACCGTGACTTCTGTGTACCGTTCCACCCCTAATATATAATATGAAGAGTTCAGATGCAAAAGCCTATAAGTGCCATCTGAAATTTTCTTCTAGAATGATCTCGTATATTTAAGTTAAATAATTTCACTTAAATGGCAATGCAAATTACCTATTAATTGTCATTTAAGTGAAATTACTTAACTTAATATACAAGCTTTATAAAAATGATCATTCTAGAAGAAAATTTCAGATGGCACTTAGAGGCATCTGCACTCTTCATATATACAAAAATTATATATTATTGTTATTATTTATGAGAGAATAATATATATATATAATAATAATAATCATCATTATTATTATGAGAGAATAAAATAAATAAATGATATCTTATTTATAATAATAATAGTAATTCCATAGCTCTGCCCTGTACCATCAAAACAATATGCATGTGGAAAAAATAAGCATGTGATTCGGCTGCTATAAGGAGATGTTAATGAGACTATTTTATCATATTATCATCAATTAATGCAGTTTTTGCAAAGATATTCTGTGTAATTAACAGTGAGAGAAAGTCCTTGACTCTTGACTTCAGAAGGACGTCTTTAGCAGAACTGATGGAGTCTAAATCAGAATGTCACTTACTGCTAATGACTTGACCTTCTTTTTTTTTTACCTTCATAGCAATTTAAAATGATTTAAAAAGGTTCTCATGGAAGCCTTCTGATGTAATTTCTAAAGGATTAAGTGAAGTTAATGGCAATTTCTATTTCCATTTTTCACCATTAGACTGAGGTCAAGGAGGAAAGTGAAGAATTTAAGATAAAAAAAGTGTGAAAAATAGAGGGAATGTTCCAAGAATCTTACATTATTACTTACTTACTACTCATATTATTTACTACTCCTTTCTAAAAGTGGGATTATTCCATTCTGCTGAGAGACTAATGAGATAATTATGACAAAAGTATTACACTTATTTTATTTCATTTAAAGGGGTGGTTGATTATGATTTCACTTTTCTAACTTAGTGTGTAACATTGCTGTTTGAGCATAAACAACATCTGGAAAGTTGCAATGCTCAAAGTTCAAAGCAAAGGGAGATATTCACTTTTAAAGTTAAGGACTAGTGATGCACCGAAATGAAAATTCTGGGCCGAAACCGAAAATTTAGGATGCACTTGGCCGAAAACCGAAACTGAAGCCGAAAATGGCTTCTTTTAAAAACGTATACTATATATATATTTTTTTTTTTTTTTTTTTGATTATAATTTTTTTTTTTATTGCTTGAATTTAATGGATCTGAAATGAAAAATCATAATATAATAATCAAACTTTTATTAACAGTTACATAACAAAACATAAAATATTTTTAACAATAAATATAAATAATAATACCAAATAATATTATTCTTCAAGTTTTATGTTGCATCAAATAAAATAGTTTTTTAAAAGTTGTGCAAAAAAAGGGCTGTCACTTTTGTGAAAAAAATCCTGTTCGATTTTTGAGACATAAGTGTTCATTGAATCGTTAGTAAATTGCCTATATTTGGCGTTGATCCGTTTTCAACACCAAATAATGGCAAATTCACGGACAACTAAACAGGCATTAAGACGAACGTAAAGAGGGCGCTTGAGGGCACAAGTCACCAATGTGGACTGCCATAACATCAATGAAAAACATTACTGAAGGCTACATATTATGCACTATATTATGCAGAAACAGGCTGTGTGTGTGTGTGTGTGTGTCAGAACCATAGACTGTAAAAAAAGATGGACGACGCCCCTTCGCTCTCTTCCATTGATGAGAACTGAAGCCGCCAGAGTCCCGATATGGCGCTGACATATTGGAACTTGAGTCTGCGCAGTAGCGATTTCGGGACCAGACCTGCGCAGTAGTGAGCAGGAAGTAAAGCCGCGAAATCAACGCTCCGCCCTCACTCTTGCAGAATGCACTCAGGGAGAGTGGATTCTGCACACTTTTAAAAAAATTGATTGCAGTACGATGAGAGGCTTGTTAAAATAAAGTAAACACAATCTCCTCAGTCCTCAGAAGATCCCGAAAAAATGTCCGTTGGTGCTTCAGTGACTACTTCGCTCAGAGAACCTGTCAATCACAGCTGTCAATCATGACGTTACACCACCGCATCACGTAACTAACTAAAAATCAACTTATTTTTGAAACAGACACTTGAACTTACATCAGCGTGATAAAAACGACAGCAAATGAAAGAAACCACCTTTGGAAAAAAGATATTTGAAGTGTAATTTAATTGTTTAGTTGGTCTCACTATAGTTTAGTTGAATAACACGGGGAGGCGGGGCTTATGACCTATACTAGGACCAGTCACCGGGGGGCGATCGAGACGTTTTGGCTTCACTTTTCAGGGCTTGTGCGGCACGCTTGGTCAGAACCTGCAGTTGTTGTGTGACGCGCGTTTGCTGCGGGCGTATCGTGACGAGCTGGACGCGCTCCGAGAGAAGGCCGTTAAAATCGATTCCCTATTTTCGTTTTCAAAACTTGTGTTGGTTGGTCCGATCGATTGTGCAATAAGTGACAGCCCTCTGACATTCTTTGATAGGCAGACGCGTGATAACAGCTCGACCGTGAGTGAAACCTAAGCGCTTGCGCACGGATGGGAGGGGCGGGTGACATTCATTTTCGGTTTACGTTTTCGGCTGGTTTTTTAATGCAATTTTCGGCCGAACATTTTCGGCGGCCGAAATTTCGGTGCACCCCTATTAGGACTACAACAAACGGCTGGTAGGGACTACAAGACATTCCTCCAGGGTTAGTGACATCACCAACCCTAAAATTTACATAAACCCCGCCCCCGGAACACGATTTATAGATTATCAAGACAGAATATGCTAATCAATGACCAGAAGATAATTACACATAAGCTACACAAATTCATCAACTAACCATTCAGAAACGTCCTGTTGCATTCTACATGTTGTCACTTCTTCTTGAGTCTCTCCATCATTGACTCCGTTGACATCATCTGACTCCGGTTTGAACATAAAAGGCTAGTTTTTTTTGACATTTTCAGTGCATGTCTGTGAGGTAAAAGGACACAAGCTCTTGAAGCTCTGCCCTCTGTGCCGGGAGCATCAGCTCATTTGCATTTAAAGGAACAGACACAAAACAGTGCGTTTTTTTGCTCGCCCTCAAAAAGTGACAACTTTAACATGCTATAAAAAAATATCTGTGGGGTATTTTGAACTAAAACTTAACATACACACTCTGGGGATATCAAAGACACATTTTACATCTTGTGAAAATGGCATTATACCGCCCCTTTAAATTAAATTTGGTAGTATAAATTGTCAGTACAAATGAGTATTGTAAATTTTGTATAGTAGTATAAATGTAACATAAATTGATTATAAAAAACCCTGCCTTTAAATGCTGGTCTTTCACAAAGAGAATAATCATGTTTGGGGGTAGTTGGCATCAAAAAGTTTGAAAATGCCATAATTACTATTTTGAAGATTACAATAGTGTTTTTCGGTCATTGTTGTAAAACAAACAAAGAGAATAATTTGTCAAGACTCCAATTCGAAGCTAGCATTGCCATTCCCTTTTTTTATGCATGAACACTTCTGAAGGGTTCTATTTCAATTTCTATTTTCATGGGGTTTTATTTCATGGCTTCAAGTAACAGTTCTTCTTTTTGACAGGGAAGATTGAAATCGGTCTGCGCCAGAGGCTTGATGTTGAATCAGGCAAGTGAGTGTTTCTCACAAAAAGCATTACAAAATGAATCGACGTGTCAAGAGGAGCACAGACAAAGTGCATCGGCAATGAGGGCCGCGGTCAGGGCTCTCGGTCACAAAATGACATAAAAGTACAGCCTCAAAGATGTGACAGACTTGAATCAGAGCCTCTGTGACCCAGACTCAGCAAATACTGTGACATAGTGATCTTAAAAAAGAAAAGGAAAAAATAAGTGGCAGGGAATGACATTTGGTAGGTGCTGGTGTAATGAGCACACAATCTGAACCCAAAAGCAATGGAAAATTATTAAGATTTAATGAGTCATCTTTCACCCTACTTCCTGCGTTAGCCAAAATATGTCTACAGCCCACAATGGCGAGTCTTAAAAATGCTGGATGAAAAATAATGGTAACTGCAACCATCTTGAGGAAGTCATAAAGTCAGATGATTGCTTAGTGTGACTGCCACGAAATATGAGCCTTTTGTAGAAGAACAGATGCTCATGATTATCCTTATGATTCCCTATTCTAGGATAATAATGTGCCAATGCATGCTCATACATTCATGCATAATTTTGAAGTGACATATGCCTTATAACTGACTCTAAGACCGGGAACCAGACGCGAGTGGCACAACGCGACGAGACAAAAGACAATTGAACCCATTGTAATCACTAATACTGTCTACACGGGATGCAGTGCGACCTGACACGACAAATCCCTGACAGTAAACTGGTGTTCCGTTCTATTTTTGACGTAAAAATAAATGGAGGCTACTTCTACATTAATTTGGATACAACTGAAAATGGTGTTTGCATTTCAACTCTCTCTGTCCATACCAGCGTTTTCCAAAAGTTTCTCGTCCATGCTGAAACGTCGGAAAATTATTAAATCATCTTACTGTAAATGCAAAAAAACATAATAAAAGCTCACTGACATGATACAAAAGATCACCAGACATAATAAAGTTATTACGCTGTTCTTCAGTTCTGGCATGATTATTTTATTTAGCAAAATATCTCACCAATTACTTGTGTGACCTGGTCACACTCTATCGTCATTCCATGTAACGTAATAATCATCTAAAACGTAATTGCTCTCATGTTTTGCCGCAGAGCAGCAATTGTGAGTACATTTTTGTCATCTTTGCAGTAATGTACCTGTAATAGGAAGGTTGTAAAAAGTAACAATTATCTTTAGCTTTACATATAATATAGCCTAGCACATATACTGGTACAAACATAGATATCTATCAGTACAATGTGCCTTAGGGTACGATAACACGACAACGATGCACTAAAAATGGAAACGTTTTTTCCTTTGTGTTTTTCGCGTACAGACGACAACATTATCAAAATGATCCCGTTCACACAGATCCAGTAAAAAGATGAAAAACACTGTATTACACATGCCAGGCCAGTAGTTGGCAATGCCACTTTGTAAAGAAACACTTTGTGCCTATAGACACGGAATACGCATGATGTCACCGGTTTCACAAATGCACGTTTTTGTTGTTTACACTGAGATGATAACGGCAAAGTTTTTAAAAAAACGTCACTTTTTTTGCACGTTTTTAGGCCCCCAAAACACAGTTGTCGTGTAAATAAACGACCAAAACGCATAAAATGTTTTCAGTTTTAAATTGAAAACGGTGTCGTATAAACAGCCCCTAAAACTGCATCATCGCTTTCAAACACAGTTTCAAAAACAGTTTTCTCATTCCACACTACAATGTGAAAACAGCATTTTCAAATCTATCCACATAGGGAGAGTGTCTTCAAAAAAGCTATTAGCAGGACAAAAACACTGTTTCTCAATGTGGACAGAATGCCAAAACGTAGAGAAAAAATGTGTTTTTAAATGTATCCAGTTGGGACGTAGCTTAAATTGTGCACACACACCTAGAACCCTTTTCTTGCCCTATTTTGAACGCACCTGTGAGCTTTACGTAGTCTTTCGTAGCTTTCCTCCTTTCAATGTTTGTCTCTGCAGTGCAGATCTCTCTTGCTGATAACTGCCAGTTCTTTGTAGAGCCAACTCTGCACAGAGCTCAACCAGCATGAAAGAGCACAGCCTTCTCTGTCACACACGCAATACGGAGCAGGTCCATGCTATTTTGTAATGGCATCATGAGCGTGTCTGGGACATCAGTGAGTGCATGACTTCAAACAGTTAGAGATGAAATATGTTTGTGTTGCCATCTGGGTAACAGTGGTACAGCTCTGCAGTGCAGCATCCCATGGATTCGGGAACAGCACGGCTTTTGGTGGATTTCTCTACGTGTCCTTGAAGGAATATAGCCTACCATGTTGAATGCAAATTAAGCTCTGTTGAAAGAATTAGAGACATGTTGCCTATTATCACAGAAAACAATGGGTTTTTTTTTCATTGATTCATTGATTTTATGTTCAACTCGAAAATGTTCAGCAGGATTTTGAATGGGTTTCTTTTGCTTGTCTGAAATGATGAATGTTGAAATGATGGTTCCTCTGATTGAAAAAGAGACATTTGTTTAGCTATTTTCTACAAAAATACATATACTACCAATTCAAAGTTTTTTTCTTTCTTCGAGAAATTAATACTTTTATTGAGCCAAAAGTGAGAGTGGTGCTTAGTTTAGAATTTTACAAAAGATTTCTACATTAAATAAATGCTGTTCCCTACACTTCACTTAAAGCTTTAATGTATAATGCAAAGGTATTCATAATGTAAGATATATGATGCATTACATTTTTTCATAAAGTTGTTTCAGGTTGTTTATTGAATAGATCAGTATAATAATGTATCGGTTACAATTCACAAGATCATAAAATGCATTATAAGGTGCATTACAAGCCATAATTAATGCAATTAAAATACTTGTGATAATGCATTATATATAAAAGCTTTAAGTAATGTGTTTCCAGATTATTATTATTTTTCTTGAGCACCATGTGACACTGAAGACTGGAGTTATGATGCTGTACATTGCCAACACAGGAATACATAATTTATTTTAATATATTATCAGAATTTAAAAAAGTTTTTCACAATATCATTGTTTTGCTGCATTTTTTTAATCAAATAAATGCATCCCGGGTGAGCATAATAATTTAAAAAACATTTATTATATTTATAAAATATTTCATGTCAATCAACAGTGTGTCAGATGCTTAACCTGCATTTTACCTACAATATATCTTTAATTTTCAAAAAAAAATTTGATCATTAATCTCTTTATTATACAACAAAATGTACATGCTAAATTAGTAGCTTGGTGAATGTTTCTGCATTCCAGTCGTCCAGAATTGCTAAGAATGGCAGATGTTGTGCTGTAGCATGATAAAGGCCCTCATAAATTACTAATCATTTATGCTGACACCACCCATATGTTTTCAGACTCGCTGCTTATGGTCCGCAGTGGTGCTATTCCAGGTTTATAAAGTAAGAAGACAATCTCTTCCTATGCAATTAAAGAAAAAAAAAAAAAATTATTCAGCATCATGTTACAAGACACAGCAACTCACTTAAACATATAGGCCTGGTTTCACAGACAGGGCTTAGATTAAGCCAGGATTAGAACCTTAGTTAAATTAGGATATTTAACTAGCTTTTAAAAACATGCCTTACAAAACAAGGGCACTGACATATTTTAAGATATGCCAGTGCAAGTTGCTTTCAGTTAAAACAGCTCACGTATACATTTTAGTCTGGGACTAGCGTAACCCTTGTCTGTGAAACTGGGGGGTTGTGTCTAAACATTCTCATCATGGTCAGATCATATCCATCTATATGCAGAAATGTCATTTCTGGTGGGTTTATTTTTTTCAGCATCTGATGGGCAGCATTAGTCTGGGGATGATGATGATGCTACTGGAAAATATAGTAGACAGAAGTACTGACGCGACGTTTGTGTTTGTGTCAGTCGAAGTCTATGAAAACAAGTGGCTGTGAACTGTGTGTGTGTGTGTGTGTGTTTTGGTGCTGCAGGTCAGTGAACCCTGGAGTGTTGAGCTAGAGGAACAGATGCCCGGGATGTCACACTCTGTTGTGACCCTGCTCACGGCTCATAGACATGACAGAGAAAAGCATATCCCTGCCAGTCGCCCACTGTGTGTGTGTATGGCTGTGCACTGCAGTATTGAGCATCGGAGACGTTTAAGTGGATTGTTGAGTCATTGGCTCTTTTCTGTTGATCAAATACAAACACTGTTCAGTGACTAAACTGAACAGAGTCCAACCACCTCTCTGTCTCCTCCACAACAGCCTATAAATCCTGAAGAAAGACTGCAGTTTTACAGACTGGAGTCACGCCAGCGTTCTTGTTCTAGATCAATACATAATAGATAGAGCGTAAGTCCCCCGCTGAATCTAATTGATGAGCTAGCGCTGCAGGTGTCTCCCCAGACACAGCTTTCCACGCTAATGTCCTGACAGTGTGAAGTGCCCAGAATCTGACAGTTAACTTGCAGCTTTCGACTTAAGTATACTATACTAATCCAGCTCAGTCCGTAAACACTGAGACAAGTGTGCCGAAACTCATCAATAAAATGCTACAGAGCATTTTTGATCAGATGAAGAAGACGATGTGAGGCACAGCGGATCTAAATGTAGCAGTCACTTTATTAAACAAAACAAAAACACACTAACCTCAAAGTACAAAGTAGACAACACCAGACAATGAACAACTGAAAATCAGGGGAATATATACACAAGCTAATGAACTAAAATGAAACAGGTGTGAGTAACCAATTAAAAACCTTGGTAACCAATGATGAGCAAGAAAATAGGAACTATGGAAACATGAGACAGTGTGAAACAAACTAAAAGTTCACGAAAATGGAAATGAATGGACAAATGTGCACGCACTCTGTAGATTGTGATCAGAAAGCGAGCTGTCGGAAGCATAACACGACTTCATCCAAACCTTTTTCTTATTTCCCCACAAATTTACTGTAAAAAGCTGTCCAAACTTCAGGGACTGTACACGTCAAATGGTTAATATATATTAATATAAAATTCAAGACTTCCTGAATATCTATGTTCTGTAATCCATACAAGAAAATGTATATGTTTGAAGTGACGCTTGGATGAGATTTCTCCCCCTCACTAGTGCGCTGAACAAGAAACAAAAGCACCCGTTTCCACTCACGCAAAACGCCTCTTAGTCTGGATGACGTGTATCCAAACCCAAACATATCACGAGCAACATGCACAAGTTATTCTTAGACTGAAGCTCTGAATCAAACTGATTGATGTCAGAAAGACATCAAAAAAACTCACAGCAACATAGATGTTTTGTGCCACGGCTGACTGGTGTGAAATATATTTGATTAAAACGCTTCAATTAAAGAGTTGGTTATGTACCAAAAAAAAAAAAAAAAACCCGGCCTGGCTACCAAACAGAGACGCAGAGTTCTTACAAAAAGCCAAGATGTGAACAGAAAGAGTTTGGCAGTGAAGGCGCGTGAGTCACATCAGTGTAATGACTCACTGCAGGTTTATTACAGCCTCTTACTTCTGCCACCCTGCATTAGACTTACCGCCTGACGGAGGAATGGTTCGGGTTTACAGATTCAACTGGCTCAACGTGTGAGCTGAAATGAATCTCAGCACTAAGTAGGCTGATATCTAAACACTGTATAACTCTATTTAGCATTGGGTGCGTGTAAATGTGATTTTTACCAAGCAGCCTAAAACTGATAGCTACTATTTTCATTTTATTTCATTTTGGGGGAAATCAACCTGGAAATGGTTTACTTGAAATTGTCTTTGCACAGTATTAAGCTAGGATGTGAGAAAGTGTGTTGACATCTTAAAAATCTTTTTCATTTCAGTTTTCTGTACCTCACCTCAAAGAAAGCCCACAAGTCCCACCAGATCTCTGAACTGCCAACATCAACCTTTTAGTAATCATAGAAGCTGCCAGAATTTGTCTGCAGGCAGGCCTAAACCACTGCAACAGTATGAGTGGACCCTTGGGTCTGAGCCAGAGCTGAAACCAAAGACCATTGAGTGTTTAACATCCCACTTCATTCACTATATTAGACGTAAACAAAACCACACAACCACTCAGCATCAGGGGAAAGAGCATGTACAGCGTTCATACATCATGGAAATTGTAAAGTATGTGACATGTACTCAGCCTGATGTTATTGTGGTCAATAATAACAAAATTATTATATGCACAGAAATGCTACAGTAAAATGTATTATAAAATTGCAAGTGATAAATAAAAAGTATGATTTAAAAATACTATTATTATTCATGTCAACAATAGTTACCAAATTGCCTCACGATATCGTTTCTGGCAGCTGGCATATTAATGACTGAGTGCTTATATATAACAACAAGTAAAACATAATCTGCAGTTTTCCAGTAATTTAACTGTCTCCACTATAGTGACAGGAAGCCAACAGCTTGAAGTGTTTCTTTTAAGTTTCTGTCTGCAGTAACAAGCAGATGCTCATTTTGCATCATCTTCTGGACTGAAGGAATGAATCGTTCGATGAAAATAATAGATAATCTTCCTCTCTTAAATCCATGTAAAAATTTCTAAAGGAATTTCTATCATAATTTGGAAGACATCATAATAATAATTCCACAAAATTTGACATGGTTCTTGTATGATCAGATAAGGATTGATACCAAATTATGACACACACACACAATACAAACAAAAACATATAGGCATGTCTTTAGGCTTTGAATGAATGCAAATGTCTTGTATGTGATGCATTTTTAACCTCAACAATAATCTGTTTATATTCTGACCATAAATAGCGCAGAGAACAGCTAAACATCTGCAATGTGATGCGTAAAGCCAAAGGAGACATTAGGTGTTACTCCGTAAAATTAGCTTATTTTGCGGATGCGCTACAGTTCGATTTAAATTACAAAGACTATAGAATCCAAGCACACTCAACTGCGCCTTAAGACATGAAAGAAAGCAGACCGCCGAACAGAATGAGGTTAAATCTCGAATCGTGTTGCGGACGGAGCCCGTTGCGCACGTACCTCTCACTTTGGTCAGGGTGAGCACCGGACTGTTACAGGCGGACAGCGGCGCGACCCGGGCCGAATGTTTCTTCATATTGACGAGCTCGGACAGACGGAGCTCAAGCCGCATCGACTACATCCCTAAAGCTGATTGTTTCCGAACTGCTCTCGATGTATCGTGCGCCTCCTCTAACGTTACCCCTGATCTCTGCTCTCCCCTCCCACTAAACACTCTGCGGTATAGCCTACATGCTCCACGCGGGACAGTCACAGTGCTGCAGTTCATTTCTTCTGCCCTATACAGATTTGCACAGGAGTTTTAAAGGCTTAGGTATATAAACCTCTGCAATGATGTTGATTCTGCCAGCTGCGTCGCTGTACTAGCATGTTAACCTTCTTTATCTTCACTAATGTAAATGTAAGACCTAAGTCAAGTGTTTAACCACGAAAAAAAAAAAAAAAAAAAAATACATATAAAAAATTGAGACATAGCCTGCCCTACACAACAAACACACGAACCCTTTGGAATATAAAACTGGAATATATATATATAAAATATTTTTTTAAATTGAAACAATGAATAATGATTATATTTAATGATTATAATAAATAATTTTTTAACATAATTTTTTATTATTGAATTATTTTAATATAGCCTATATATTTGTAATATTTTTCAAATTATAATAATAATATAATAATAATTACAAAAAGAAAACATCATTGCCATAAACACAAATACAATTTGTTAACCGAACAGAAAATAAAATAATATTAATAATAGTTTTCAATTTAAATTAAAATAATAATTATAATAATAATACATTTCTTTAAAATACTGCTTTTATTTCCAAATGTATCAAGTTTTTTAAAAGTGTTTTTTAATTAGATATAGGCCTAATTCATATATATATATATATATATATATATATATATATATATATATATATATATATATATATATATATATATAATTTATTTAAATGAATTAATTGAGGTAACAAGAAATGCGTATAGGATAAAGTGGGGATAATTGTCACACTATCACTGAGCATTTTTGCCATTACAGTGGTGTAAAGTATTTGAGTAAATGTAATTAGTTACTGTACTTAAGTATCTTTTTTGGCAACTTTGTATCAGAGTATCAGTCACTTTCACTCTCTAGTCTACTTGACTACATACTATTTACTCCAACAGATTTGTGATGAGTAATGCCATTAATTGTTACATTTTGGCATGGCACCTACTGTAACTTATTTTGCAGCAGTTTATATCTGCTACAAAGTAAGTGATAGCGCCATCTACAGGGCATTGCATGTACTACATCTTAAGCGTTTTGCTTTTACTCACCAAAACTTGTCAACAAGGCTACTTTAAGCGAATGTGAGTGCATTAGCAGGTGTAGTTGCTGAATCGCAGGTTTTTCATATTTGAGATGAGGAAATGGCAGCAGCTGCTGATGAAGCCCAAACCAGCACATCCAGTGCAAGTGGGCTTTGACTATTTAATTTGACTTAACATTATTTAATTTTTCTGTTAAATTGAAGTGACCATTTAGAAGGATATTGGTTTATTTATGGCCTTTAGGGGCACTTGAGCTTAACTGAGACTTGAGTGTTTGTAGACGTTTAAGAGGCTGTTGTGTCGACTTTGATTTATTGTCCTCGCTGTAGACCCCTAATCCGCCCGGGCCCATATGCACGTCCATTCCCAGACGCTATGCCACTGGGTGACTCGTAATTTGTAATGGAATAATTTAATCACTGTAAGGTATCTCTACTTTTACTTTTACTATACTTTTTAAAGTATGGTTTTCAGGTACTGTTTACACCTCTGCGCCATTATTGCAAAGGGGGAAAATATACAGTTAATTTAACACATACTGACCTTTTGTGACAACAAAATTATAACCTTTAAATAAAAAAAAATATCTGCCCAGATATAATTGTGACAACCTGCTAGGACTGTGGAATTTATTTGTAATCAATTTTCCACTTTCAATTATGGCTTCCAACATTTATGAAAATAAGATAATCGAAGTTAAACAATTATTTGTGTTTTTCGTTCTTCCCTAAAACCTGAACTTTTCAAACAACCAAATCCGCCAAATAAGTGAGTGTTGTAAAATGCAATGTACTGTTGCTAAACCTGAGGACGTGCTTGATATTAAACCGTTTCAATAAAAGCACATTAAGAAGCAAATAGACACTGTTCTCCAAGCGGCTTTCTGTGTGCGCTCCGAGACTGAGCTGAACACATAAATGCGAAGTATATGTGGGCTTCGGATACACGCCTAAACGGTCAAATAGCCTACAGTGCCAAGTATTCTCATAAACACAGTCGGTTTTATCTGAAAGTCCCCCTGCTTAATCATATTATCACTTAAAACTCATCTTTGATCACCAAAATGACATATTTATGTGTTTTTTCCTTGCTAAAAAATTATTCATGCCTTAAAATAACTTGAATGTAACTGAGACTTTGATCATATTACCCATAATCATGTAAAATAATTGTGATTTCAATATTGACCAAAATAATCGTGACTATGATTTTTTGCTAAAATCGAGCAGCCCTACAACCTGCCCAAACTGAAAATAATAATAATAATAAAAAATTTTTTAAAAAAAATTATATATATACGGTATACATAGTTGATCCTGGTAGAATGATACCATATATACACCTCATTCCGAGCTGTGTTTGAAACACTGCAGAGGGACAACAACAGGAGACAGGAAATTCCCATTCAAACTTACAGCACTGCGGAGAGAAAGAGATCAGGAGAGAGTGTTCCCTTCCTTCTGTGAGAAATTATTCACCTTCCAGAACCCTAAAAGAAGATTTAATCCTGACTTTAACTGGAACAAGAGAGACTCCTCCAAGACTCTAACCTTCCCATTTACCTTCCTCCTCTCTCTCCTTTATGTACTGGAATCCTGAACATTTTCCACTCCTGCTTTCATCACAGCTAGGATGTGTTTAAAGTTGAATGACTACACATGATTTAAAACGAACATGGAACATCATGACAGACACCAGAACAGGATCTCTGGAGTGGAATATATACCTGTGATCCATCATGAGTCACAAAGGTCACGTGTCACTTAGGCCTCCACATGAAAAATACTGCAGATAGCGTCATGGAAGGATGATTTTATTAGACACTCCCATTTTGACATTCTGCAATACATTTCATGAATGATGGTCTTGACATTGTGTTAGAGTTCAGTGCATTAGAGACATGGCTTTAAAGGTGAAGCTTGTAATTTCTGCACCATTGTACACAAACAGAATAATTAATAAATAAATAAAAGAACTTAAAAGATAATGACGATTTAAAATAACTTTCAGCCCCAGTAACATCAGTCAAATAAAACAGATAGTTTTATGCCACTCCAGTGCTTTGACACTTAATCTTTAAGATGGTCAAGCTGGTTTTGGAACACAGCAGCTGGTTTTGCTGGTTCATTTGAGTTTATAAGCTCTACACTCTTAAAAATAAAGGTTCTTTATTTGAACTGATGGTTCCATGAAGAAACTTTGACATCCATGGAACCCTTCCAATGCACAAAAGGTTCTTTATTAGATTAAGATTTTTAAAATGTTCTTCAAACCAAGAAAAAATGGTTATTTTAAGAACTTTTGCCTGAAAGATTCTTTGTGGAACCAAAAATTGTTCTTCTATATGGTATCCCTGTGAAAACCCCCTTTTGAAACCTTTATTAATCAGTTGATCAAAATGGTTGAAACTAGGTCCACCAGCTGGAAGTCCAGCTAATCAACCGTCTGGACCAGTTTGTACCAGTTAATGACCATAAACGATCAGCTTAAAAGGAATCTAAATCATGTAAAGTTACTGCCTTCTAGCTATGTTTTAATTATTATCATCTTTATATGAAACTTGATGAGTGGGTTTTTGGACACATATAGTGACAGCATCAGAATTTTACCTTCCTTCCTTCCTTCCTTCCTTCCTTCCTTCCTTCCTTCCTTCCTTCCTTCCTTCCTTCCTTCCTTCCTTCCTTCCTTCCTTCCTTCCTTCCTTCCTTCCTTCCTTCCTTCCTTCCTTCCTTCCTTCCTTCCTTCCTTCCTTCCTTCCTTCCTTCCTTCCTTCCTTCCTTCCTTCCTTCCTTCCTTCCTTCCTTCCTTCCTTCCTTCCTTCCTTCCTTCCTTCCTTCCTTCCTTCCTTCCTTCCTTCCTTCCTTCCTTCCTTCCTTCCTTCCTTCCTTCCTTTTGTGTAGATTCATCACTGCTTTTATCTAAATATGCATACTTGCTTGCAGTATTTCGTCTCCATGATGCTTGACTATTAATTAAAAATCATATATATATATATATTAATAAAAAAAATAGATACACGTGAAATGATAAATATAATAATTAAAAATGATGTACAACTATTTATAAAAAACATTAGTAAATCAGTAAGAATAAGTCGATTAAAGGAAAATAAAATTTTCTGCCATATGCACCATTTTCCAGATATTATTGCAAATTTACGTTCTAAGGAAATTTAGCATTTGATGAAAAAAAATTACACACACACACACACACACACACACACACACACACACACACACACACACACACACACACACACACACACACACACACACACACACACACACACACACACACACACACACACACACACACACACACAACAAACAAACACACACTTGTATGTATATATATACATACAACAGATAAAAAATCTATGACTGCCTCTGCTAGGAATCTTATAATGGCCCGTGGTTGGATCTTCCATCAGGACAACGGTCCAAAACAAACATCAAAATCGAAACAAAAATGGGTAACTGAGCACAAAATGAAGCTTCTGCCATGACTGTCCCAGTCCCCTAAACTGAACCCTATAGAAAATGAGTGGGCTGAACTGAAGAGAAGCACCACCAACATTTCTTTTTTACAGAAATTTTGTATCATATTTACCAGGGGTGCCATTAATTCTGACCACAACTGTATATATCAGGGGTGTGGACTTGAGTCGCATGACTTGGACTTGACTTGGAACCGAGTCCCAAATTTGATGACTTGCGACTCGACTTGACATAATCAGATGACTTGCGACTCACTTTGTCTTTGACAACAATGACTCGCGACTTGACCTACCTTCTAAAACCACAGATCAGAGTTGTAATCACTGTTGTATAACACTGTATCATTGACGCATGATCACAGCGCTGATTACTGCTTTCGCACTTTTGGCACTGAGCTTTGGCACTTCAGCAGCGCTTGTCAGTTGTCATTTATCACACGTTCAGACAGTTTTCAACCAAATACATTTTTTTTTTTTTTTTGCCATTTAAATACACAAGTACTAGCGAACCATTTATAATAAAAAAAACAAAAAAAAAAAACCACACACTGATGTCAATTAATAGGCTAAGCGGAAATAATAAACCTTTCAAATAATTTTGAGACAAGTCTTCTCATACCCCCCCCCCCCCCACCCCCCCCCAACAAACGCACATTTTAGCCTATAGGGAACTATAAAATCTTCACCAAGCCACTCACTGACATGTCTTTCGGGAGAAATGGATGGATTTACGTTTTGTAAATATGACAGGCACGTAGCCCCAAAAAGTTTCACGTGACACACACTTCGCCATGGAAATAGGAATGTTCTACAATTACTGTCGCGTTAACAAAATAATTTAACCAGGAACTCAATATTTTAAACTTAATGTATAGCAAATCACGATTCATTTTAATTTAGTTAAGTTTTAAAACTAAAGTTCTTATTCTGTTTATTTTAGGTTCCAAATAATGGCTTAGATACACTCATAGACACATTCGTTCTCACACACATACAAAATGTGTAGCAGTTATTTTAATGAAATGATTTTGCCTTTGTTACTCTGTAACCAATAAAATAGTTTTTTTTCACTGCCTTTTCCTTATATGGTCACACATAACTAAGAACAATCCCTAAATTGAACTGAGATAGATGGGTGCCCTTAGTGAAAATTGTATCGCAATCATGAAATTTAACTGCTAAGTCATGAACATATTTTAAAAGCCTTCCTGATATAAATTAATATACGTTTAATTTACTATAGTAATTAACACTGAGACACTAATTTGTGCAAAAAGCACTAATGACTTGTTTAAGACTTGAAGCTTAAACTTGACTTGGACTTGCCTGTCTTGACTCGGGACTTGACTTGGGACTTGTCTGTCTTGACTCGGGACTTGTCTGTCTTGACTCGGGACTTGAATGCAAAGACTCGAAACTGACTTGTGACTTGCAAAACAATGACTTGGTCCCACCTTTAGAATGAACATTATGGTGGTGAAACTAGAGGCCTGACCAGGCCAGCAAAAAAAAAAAAAATATTTGTTGACATATTGCATTTTAAAACAGGAAACTAGGAAGGAAGAAACCACATTGATGCTATGTAAATGTTAATACTACATAAACCGAAAAAAATTTACACAGAAAATTTTGATGTGTAACAGTATATCACATTCATTCTTAAAGGGACATTGGCCTCTGTTTCATTAATGTTAATAAGAAACTCACTGAATTTGACTGAATAACTTTTGTATCTTTAACATGAATCAATTTACATTTAATTCATACAGTTAAGACGATGGGCCCTATCTTGCACCCAGCGCAATTGACTTCGTACACCGACGCATGTATCATTCCTATTTTGCACCCGCGCACAGCGGACTTTTCCCTCCACAGATGCACGTCGGTAAACTAGGTAATGCATTTGCGCTCCCGGGGGCGGTTCAGCGCAAAGTGGAGGCGTGTTCCGGCGCAAACGTTCCCTGGTGCTATTTTGCAGGTTTAGAAAACAATTCCGCCACAGACCAGGAAAAACCTAGTCTAAAGTCAGTGGCGCATGTTATTCATATGCTATTTTAAGGGCGCATGCTTGGCCATAATGTAGCGTGTGCAAAACGCGCATGCACTTTGCTTATCTCATCTACACACAGTGTACACAGCAGTTCTCATTTTTAGAAAACCATACATTATTACAAGGCAAAATATTAACACATGAGGGAAATCATTGTTGTGTCCATGAAGATGTGAAAAAATAGACATAAATCTAGCTTACACATTTACCCAAATTTTAATGCGCCTTTTTAACCGAAGCTAATTTGGGTGGGTTTCTCCCATCCCCATACAATGTCACTTCTCTGTGTTTTACAGCCCTGATAAGAACGTCGGTCTCCTCGGCTGTGAACCGCTCCAGGCGTGCGCCTGGCAAATCTGCCGTTATAATAGCAATCCGCCATGAACAAGCGCGCCTGCTCTTAAAGGGAATGTGAGTTGTCGCTCTGATTGGTTTATTTCACGTTACGCCCAAACCACACCTATGAATAATGAAGCTACTTCAGACCAACCCATTTTAGATTTGCGTCGGGCGCAAGAGTCATTTATCCCGCCGGTATAATAGCAAGACCCGCCCACAAAGTTACTTGCGTTTCGCGCTTGATACTTGCGTTTCAGATCGTTAAAATAGGGCCCGATATGAATTAGTCCAAACTCCAAACATTAGTCTAAACTCTATGCCTAAGCCCCTGCAGGATGGAAGTGTTAAGCAAGGGTCTCCTAGCGAAATACAGGAGAAATAAAGGCTCAGAGAATTGTATGTGGGCAGAGGAGGATGTGGTTTATTTATAAAATCCGCCTTAACTCTCTTTGAGTCTAATCCCTCAGAACTAGATACCTTACACACAATATGCTCTGATTCAGGTGGAATCAGCCACCGAATGGGCTTCGCCACCATGATAGCAATAGAGCTGTCTGGGAAAGCTTGAAAAAGGGGAACTCCCTTGTCAAACTCTTCCACCAGTTTATCCGCAGTCCCGCCGAGTTTGTGCGCATCAACGTCATAGTAGGGTGATACACACTCTAAACTGGTCCCATTGACAGGTGATATCTTCACAAGCACACACTATAGACAAGCAGATCCTGAAGACAAAAAAGGCTGATGGCGTCTAATGCAGGCACCCTTATGTACTTAGGAGCGCTCCATGTGACGTCATAGAACTGCCGTCTGCCAATCAATTGCCATGTTTCCACGCAGGCTTCAGACACCGATAACACATGGGGGCGTTCTCATAGCATCAACATCATGACGCAGCATTGCGTTTCCTTGAAAAGGAACCACAACACTGCTATTTGATTTTTAAGAAGTCTTTAAAAAACAATGTAAATGAATGTTGGTTTTGGAAAACATTCTTATTTTGACAGTCATTTGCCAACTGTGTGGGCATTGTGTGTGCACTGCATTGTGAAGTGGATCTGCTTGCTGGGAAGCACACCAGAAACTACCATTATTTGAGTGGGTGGAGGGAAGCCTCGCTTGGTCACGACAGCTTATCTATTATTTACTACTCAGAAAATAAAAGAACAAACTCGATTCATGAACATGCGTGCACCAGTGCATGCAGGCTAGAGGAGTTCATTCTCATGGGTCCAGATTTCTTCAGACTGACACTTTTATAAAAAAACAACAACAACATCTAGTCTTTATTGCATATTCACTCAAGCATACTGTAACTAATGTACATAGTGAAGAGAAGAGAGAGGGGGAAGTTGGTGGGAGAGAGATACTGTGAGAGAGTAATATGGATGAGTATGCAAAACATGAAAACATACAGCATCAGCCTCCTACACTTCAGTACCCACAAAGCCCCTCCTAAACTCAAACGTGTGGGCATAAATATCTGCATCCCTATAATCTCATTGCTGAGTTTATTGATGGTTTGCAGTGGCTATTATTATCCTCATACTGTTAAAGGAATAGTTGACAAATAGAAAAATAAAAAGCAAAATTCCCCTTTATGTAGTTCCAAACATGTATGGCATTTAGGCAAATTTTTTTGAACAACATGACCTAAATAATTCTTTACTAACTCTAGAAAATGTTATAGTAACTCTCACAATCTATCTATCTGCAAGGATGCATTAAATTGATCAAAACTGACTGATCTCTTCACATTGTCATGCCCTCGGGTCAGCAGAAGTATTTTTACTGGTCAAGACAAGCTTGTTTCAAAATTGATGTAAAAGGCTGCGACAAACAAGTCCTGTTAAACGTAAAAGATCACCCTGAAACTGACAGTGATCCAGAAATGTAACTAGCTTTAAGATGATCATAATCAGTTGACAGATACAGTGGCTAATATATGAAAATATATGTTGTGTTGACCTCCACGTTCTCCCTGATTTAATATGATACAGAAGATGTCTGTAGAAAGGCGGGTTACAAAAACAGGCAAATCAAATAAAAAAATGACTCAAACCCCCATGAGACTGCTTGATAATGCATACTTTACCTAACAAAGATCCTAACCTAACAAATTCATATTCAAATATTCATGTTCTGCTCTGCAACATGTCCACAGAAAGATGAATGAAAGAGTTCAATAAGCAAGTCCAATATCTGATTCCCTGACTTATAATAATAACAACTGACTGGGCCAAATATGTCTGCTGTAAGACAATGAGAAAAATTAGCATCTAATAGCAATGCATATGTGTTATATCAGACATTTTCAATATGGTGTCTTAAGGACAGAGTCTGCGAGAAAGAAAAAAATGCAATTTATAATTGCCTTTACAAATTTTCAGAACACACAACACTCCTAGACCTTTATTGCATTGCATAAGGTGAATCATAATCATACTGTCTCCATTACTGAGGTTATGCTCAGGCAAAAAAGCTCTCAAATAGAGAGCATAATCTATTACGAACACCCCCCTTTGCATTAATACAGAATGTAGAATTATGCTTTTATTGAGTGAGACATTTTGTAAGGAATGGAATAGGTCGTGTATTTCTATTGTTTGTCTCTCTTTGTGTAATATTTTTCTTTTGTTCCTCTGTATGCCAGTAGCCACATAGTGGGTTCAGCATTATGTAATATAATGCAGAGCAGAGACAGGCATGTTAAAGACTGAAGCCGTAAACACAAGAGGGACATCTGGTGGGTGCATCTATAGCTATGCAATGTGTAAAATAATTATGTGCTAAATCAAATGATTGCTGTTCTACTCAACCCAAATCAATGAATTAATAATTGCTTGAAACCAACCAACGAAACAAACACAAAAGCACAAAGGCAAACAACACAGAAGTAGAACCACTACTAGAGTTTATCTTCACTAATAGAGCAGTAGGGGGCGCTGTGGACTCATTTTATCTAGTCTTTAGAGCAACACAGACTGTGAAGGCAGAAACACTAGAACTGAGAGATTTAATAGACAGAAATACAAATAAATAAATAACTGATGGCTTGGATTTCATAGGACAGAAGAGTCTGACTGTGCTATGATATGGAGAAAGTGGAACTTCTGAGAAACAGTAGAGTATAAGAAGATATAAGTGAGAGTAAGAAAGATAAGTAAGAGAGACAGAACACACACGCAAATCTCTCTCTGGATATTTATAATAGGGTCTACTGGGATAGAACTGGTATGTTGTTTTTGTATGTTGTCTCCTTTATACTGTCATACATTTAAAAATTTTACACACACCACACAATTTTCACATGCACAACAAGACAGAAGAACAGAGTTCCAAGAATCAAATCAACACAAAAAGAGATTGTCATTTCAAAAACTTTGCAATGGAACAAAAAGGGATAGATGGATCAAACTTAAAGGGGTGGTTTACTGCTTTTTTTCTTTCCATGATTGTGTTTATGGGGTGCAATATAACATGTCTTAGGGTTTTTTTGTTTTTTTTTTTGTCTTATTTTTCATAAATTTCACCTTTATTGTAAGCCGCATTCTCCTCTGTCATTTGAACGACCGGTTGACTTCCTGATTCTATGAAACCACTCCCTCAGAAACAGGCAATGGGCTCAGATTGGTTAGTTGGGCCGGTGTGTTGTAATTGGCTAAACTGCATAGTGCATGTTGTCCGGAAACTTCACGCCCATTACCTTTACGGGCGAAAGTTGCATGTGCTCCGGTCCAATGTAAATAATGGTGTCAATACTGCCGTATCAGTTTGAGCCAGAATCAGACCCAGAAAGCGGCAATGAAGAGAGTCAAGCAACCTCAGCAAACACGGCTCTTACAAAACGTTTCTGAATGGTAAAATTTTTTATTATTATTATTCTTTTCTATTCTATTCTAATCTACTATTATTATATAAGAATTTCGATACGCTGTTACTTGAAAATGCTACTGCTGCTTGTTAGCTTTTGAGATACGGTTTTCTCCTGATTAAACATTTAATATAACTGAATAAATGACTGAGTAATACAGTTTTTTTAAGTTATTGTTTTAACTTCAGCAGCTGAAGTTGGCTGTTGCGATTACATATAATTTTTTTAACTTTATACACGTTTGTCTTATACACACAAAATAGCATCGGCTATAAACAAACAGCGTTGGCATTGGTTTACGTTCTTGATCAAATCGAAAAATTACGTCATAAAATATACATGGAAAATACATTTACAAAATTAGTACATAATTACAAATTCAGGTCCAAAATGTTTGTACGCGTTTGTACGTGTAAGTGGCTACTAAAGCCAGCGCTGGCATTGTTTACGTCCTTGATAAAACTAAAACATTACGTCTGAAATTATACATGCAAACATTAGTAAGTCTTACTTACAGGTTGTGGCCCAACAACTGCTGCCTCTGGTTTTAAAGTTGGAACTGCTTCATGTTTTAGTAACAGTTTCTTGTTGAATCCGGCATTGAATTCGTGGAGATTCTGGAAGCTGTCTTCCGTAAAATGCGCAGCACATGAGCTATTACGATTGAAATGTTCAGGAACATAATCAAACATAAATTTTAGCCATTGTTGACGAACTACAGCGTCCGTATGAAGCCCGAACACAGAAGACCTGGCAGCTGGGTGAAAATAACACACTTTCGACGGCATGGCTACAGCTCTCCACTATAACTCTTCCTCTTCGACAAAGCCGCAGAAATATGGCCATGCCCCCTTTTTTGCATGGGTTAGTTACGTATAAAACCCGGGAAGTATCTCGTTGTAGTCCCATTCGAGTCGTTTTTGTAGGCATTAAACTTCCTGATTTTTAAAAGACGTTATCTCTGCTTACGTTGAACTTTCAGCGCAGCAACTTTGCAGATACTGTTCATGCACCAACAGCAACATTACACACCATTTAAAATGAAAAAAGTGAAATCACAATCAACCACCCCTTTAAAATAACACTTCTCAGATTTCTGGATATGTAAACAGAACAACTACTATGTAATGATGAGATCTGAGACCGTAACAAACACAGGGCTGTAAATACAATGGCAGACCAATCAAAGGAAACGAGAAACAGGTGCAGAGAATCAATAAAACAATGAATCACCATAGAAACTAATGCAAACATAGGAAACAGAACAGAAAACAATCCAAAACCAACTCTTTCCCTCTCTCTTCTCCCTGATAAATCTTGCAGCTCTGGGGTTGTAGGGTACAGAACTGTAGGTTTCAGTTCACTGTTTGCTTGCAGAAGTTCGCTTCTGACACAGAGGTTCTGTCATTAGCAGCTATCTATGTCCTGCTGGTGTTGCCTCAGCTTGTGGTTTTCTACTGGGACACACTATTACCACACACAGTGGGAGAATCACTGGGTGTAATCAATCAATCAGACCTCTTTACACCCATTGGCTGTGGTTTAAAACTATTTTTAACTTGAAACATCAACGTATTTAAAAAAAAGAAAAGTGCCATTCAAACAGACACAAGGGGAACATGCAGTGTTCATATTTAAATAGCGGCCTTTTTTGCAGTTTAATATTCACAGACACTAGTCCATATTGCGATTTGATTAAGTGTACAGCCCTACTTTTGATTTATTATCTAAATTTAATAATTCACCTTATGTCTTGGTGCTTCCATTACACATCACTTATAGAAATGATAAAAGCATTATAAATCTTCTTTAGTAACAAAATCCAATAACTGTGCAGCAGATAACACAGTTTTTGATCTCTGGTATAATTTGGACATGAAAGCATGGTCATTTTGAAGGAGTTACATTAGCCAGAGGCTGTTATCTGGGCCAGTGCTGATGTGTGTAATCTGCTGTTGACTGTTTAGCGCCAGTCCATATAGGATGAATTCAGATGTGACCAGGAAATGGTCTAAAATAGTAACAGTGGTGAAGTGAAGACTAAAATACCATTTCTTTCCCTTTGAGCCAATCTAATTCTTTTGTGGCTCATCTGTCACAAAGGAAAATAAAATGTAATTTTGTCATTAGATCTGTTTGTTTCTATTCTTTTAAACCATTTCTCTTTAGGTCATATTATAAAAAAGAACAATTACAACTAAAAATGTGATACTTCAGTATTAGTGTATTTACAGTGTTGTACTTGACTTTATTGAGTATACATAAGCAGGTTTCATCAGGCTCAAGTTTATTCCTTGCTTTAATTATTAACCACACTAAATGGATCAAGCTCTGCATCTGTTCTGTTAGACTTAACCAAACTCAAATGCAAACGCTCCTCCGCATCACTCCAACTCTGTCAAATTGATATTCTGTGGCCTTCCCTGTCTTGTTATATTATTTATTATCTTTCTTTATCTGATGTGTCTGCATCATTGCGTTAATTTCCTCATTTCCTTTTCCCGAGTTTCCCCATTGGGCTGCTAATGCAGCCATGACAAGAAAACCTAAATATTTTCTGAGGTGGACATTTTGTATGATTTTGTGCAATGTAATAAGCAGGAAAACGCCTGATTTTTAGAAAAAAGTAAGAAGGTCCATTCATAAACTTAACTGCCAGTGAGATGTAAGCAAATCGTACGAAAATGTAATGAGAATTAGCCGCCAATTCTGCAAAATGTAAAATAGTTATGAATTGTCATTGTGGCATAGTTATGAATTGCCATTGTGTTGGATAGGAACCTGATCTCACGGGGAAACATAATGGTGATTTCGTATGAATTGGTACGATGTGAATTGTACAAAAACAAACAACTATTTGGAAAACATGAAGATCAGCTCATAACCCCACCCCTAAACAAGTCATTGGGCTGTAAGCACGTTGTACGAAAACAATCAAACGAGATTGTATGAATTAGCCTGCAGTTCACCAAAACTGCAGCATAAAACAGTTAGGAATTGGCATGATATTTTGTTGGATATAAAAGTCTGGGACCCAGCAGTTTAGATTTGAAGTCCTGCTGGTCGTCTGTAAAGAGCAGGTGGGACGGTGCCCCACCAAAATATTCATCCAAAAATAGACCTCTATATACGCATAATTAATAATAAATTGTAAATGTGTTCAGCATTCTGCAACAAATATTTTTCAGATTTTCTAGACTATTTTAAGTCGTAAAGTGATCAGGATAGATTAAAATTTGGCACATGGATTCGGCAAGCATGTCTTATGATACTAAGCGGGGCAACCAGTCTCGGAGTCCTCCCCAGCGCCCCACAATTTTAACAATGTATATCTGTGGTGAAAAATGGAACTGCAATGCCCTCTAATTGAGAGCCATACGCTGATTTCACGCAGCCGCCATTTTGAAATCGAAAGTGAGGCTCCGGTGGGAAGAACCCCGGAAGTAAAGATAAACAACAATGCCTTGGATTACCAACCTGAAGCTGCTGCCGCGATTTACACTATTGGATGTTACTATTAAATATAGGATATGTATATAGTTCATTCCTGCTTCTTTTTTTACATTCTAAATTATATATAAAAAAAAATTTTTATTTATAAATGAATTTCACTGTATATAGTCTAAAGTATGAAAGAAATGTATGTACATTTTTAGAATTGACACACCATCATTAAACACAACAATACGCCATCGCATTCACGACTCTCCTGTGATTAAAGGCGACACTTCCGGTTTTCTTCCCACCGGAGCCACGCTTTCGATTTCAAAATAACGGCTGCGTGAAATCAGCGTATTGGGGCAGATTTCTGACTGCCACGCTTACTTTCACGTTTCCTCACGTAAATCTTGCTCCAGACCAAGACGATTTCAGTCAGCTTCGGTAATCTTTAGGGCGGTAACTAGTTGGCATGTCTGTTCTTCCTATGCGGAGTAGCATTTCAAATTAATGAAAGTATAGATCCTTTAGTTTAAACATGCTCATGTGAATAGCCTTTATATTCAGTAGTTCTGTTGTCTTTGTTTTCTGTTTGTTCTGAGAAAAGACATGACTTTGTTTTCCTCACTGGAATAACTACACAACTTGCAACATTCTAAAACAACATGAAGCAATAAATACTACATTAATGCAAGAGTGGAGCAGATATAACATCACTTTGAAGGCCAACCGGCAGTTAGCATCACACTGGTTCCCTCGACAAAAACCCAATAGGGGTTTTCAATAGGCTTTTGGATTATCAAAAAACAAAACAAAAAACAAGCTCTGTGGTTTATGATACTTAGACGTTTTGTCTATCAAGATCATTTTCACAGATGAGAACAAGTTTTATGAATTTTGAAGCCTAAATGCAATTGCCAGAAGAGCTAAATATCTATAAACGAACTACCACGGTCCCACGACACTAAGCTTTCAACTACTCTTTCAGTTTATCTAAAAACATTTGAAATGTTTGTGTTATAATAGTTTATAAGAGCACAATTATAAGCATGACAAGGCTGTAAAAGCGGACTGAGTTAACCTGTTCGGCATGATGATGTTTAATGTCTACAACAGCCTCTTTAGTTCCATTTAGCCACTTGTTAGCAACCGCATTTTCAGGCCGTTCTCATCCTAGGGCGTCATATATTGACGCTTTTGACATTTCGTCTACATCGAACGCACATGGCACCCTTTAGCGTCAATATGAGACGCAGATAGAAATGGGCCAGAAGGCGCCTCCTAGCGGTCTAACCCTATCCCTACACTAGACCTAAACCTACCCATAACCGAACAAAGCTCTGTGCGTCTCATATTGACGCTAAAGGGTGCCATGTGCGTTCGATGTAGACGAAATGCCAAAAGCGTCAGTATTATGACGCCCAAGGATGAGAATGCGTTGGCATTTTTCAAGAAACGTAACAGCTAAAAAAATCACAATTGGGGTAATACTGATGTATTTTTTGTAGAATAAAACGTGAAAGTGTCTTGAGCTTGTGTTCACCACACTTTATTTCAGCCATTTAACCAAAATCCCATTCAAAAAACCCATTGACTTTGTGATGATGGAACCGGAAGTGCTAAAATGCCAACTCGCTCCTGCGTTTTGGCTTACAAAGGGATGCCATACCTGCACCACTCTATTCTAAGATGACATTCTATGCATTTGTCGTTTGTTCTAAAGTATATCAATCATCATTAGAGCGCCACTCACAGGCTGAATAACGCAAGGACATTCGAATTCTGCCAAAAGTGTGTCTGATGTGTTCAGCAATTAGAATATAAAGCTTACAAAATGTTTTTCATAAACTAGCGCTAAGACCCAGAATCTGCCCTATTAAATTTACGGCCAGGAGCCGCTACTGGAGCCAGGCATCGTTGAGACGTCACATTCTCAAATTTTACAGCTCATAAGCTTTACAAATATTAGCTGGGAAGATACGTTTTTTTCTAGAGAATTTTATACATTGGCATCTTGCCTGTCCCTTCGCTCTTTGATCTCCCTCAGTGCTCTGATTGTATTTTGCCATTCAGACTGAGCACTTTCAACATTGATCAAGCTGGATTCTAATCACACGTACAAGGTTCCTCCATCGCTGCAGCTGGTGCTTTTGACCTGCTTTCAAAAGAACCGGAGCAGGTGTGCCTGTACTTTCACTTGGAAAGCTGTAGAGCAGAAAATCAGAAAGATGCTAAAATCCATCATCTTGTGCTGAATAACCAGCTTTAATAGCAAGATCAATCCGACTCTGAAACTATTCTAAAGCTTTGCTTCAGTAGCCAGATTTTACATTGAACATCAATAGCAACCCAACACAGCACAAGACTTGCTTATCGGACAAAAGTCCTTAAAATCAAACTGTAAATACATAAACAGCTTGATTCATCAGTCTAATAAAATGGATGGGGCTAACTTACTAACTCCATCTAAAAAAAATAACGCTGATAAGTGCTATCGCAGTGGAAACCGCAAGCAACATTAACAAGGAGGACATTGTTGCTCATTTATTATCCACGCTGTTTTCAAGATTACCTTTAAAAGAAAAGCTGGAGTTAATCGGCAAAGGAATACCTACATCAGATCTTAATTTGGTGCAGAAAGCCAAAGCTTTTAAAACATTTCAACCCCAGCAATTATAAGCGATACCACTGCATGACAGCATCAATCAAAAAGCTAAAACTTTACTGCTGAAATTGTTTGCTGTTTGGGAAAGTTATTTAAAATCGAATAAGTTAGGTGACTGATTTTATTCTGGCCGCCGCTGCAACTGTTATATGTTAAGCTTTATTTGAGAAAACAGTTATTTTGCAGAATTTAAATCTGTAAATTTACTAACTTAGCGACCATGCACATTTGCTGTAATTCTGCATAATAGTTAATGTGCTTAGGTCTGAGCGCTGTCATGATGTGCTTACATACAATTTTGTTGGTTTAGTGGCCAGTTGAAATGAAATGCATACATCGATTGTGTGATGAATCAATTCTTTGTAATGATGATTTGCATTTTATTACTTTTTGTTTAATTTTGGTGATAACTCTTGTGCTCAATCTGCTGTTTGCTTGTGGCATTTCTTTTTAAAGCGGCTCTATGCAGTTTTGGCAATTTCTTCGCTGTTTTCTCGCTTTTTGCTCGCAGCTTTCTCTATAGAGCTCCCCCTACAGCCTCGGAATAGATATTTGACAACACTGTCGTAAAAACTCATTGGCGACTCTCCCCCCTCCCATCTTCTCCCTCTGGTCATGTGCATTTGTTTTCAAAGAAGCCGGGGAACGCACGGAGCCTGCCAGCCCAAAGTTGCAAGAGTTTTTTTCCGCTCACATGCGCTAGGGGGGTGCGAGAAGACCACCATTCAACCCCAAAAAAGTCATATAACCATTCCAATGACTCCGAAGCAGATAAGGTAAATTAAGCTAAAAAAACGGCATAGTCAAAAAATCTAAATATGTGAAAAACACCTATTTTAGCTTCAGGTTCTAAAGGGTTAAAGGTAACTTGCAGTACTACAGAAGAGTTCACAGTAAGCTAGGCTGATTTTAGGCTAAGTTTACTTTTTTCCCGACTAGGGAAGGGGGTAAGAGGGCCAAGGTTCAAGAGTCTGGCCAGATGAATATGCATTTTGGATTGGAAACCACCACTTGAGAACTAGGCCTACAGCTCTAGGCTGAGCATCTATTCTGCTGGTGGCAGGATACGGCTGGGAAATAACCAGTGTGTTTTATTTGAGATGCGTAGATCAATTGAGGCTAAACAAACATGGTATTGACCTATAATGCTGCCTGAATCATACACTGTTCATACACTTTTTTTCTCCATTCTGCCACCTGATGGAGTTTTGGTTCCTTGCCACTGTCACCTTTGTTGCCTTTTTTCACCTTTGTTGCTATTGGCTTTTGGCTTGCTTAGTTGGGGACATTTAATTTAATATTCAACAATATTATAGATCTGCCTGCACTGACACCATTATATGAGAACTGAACTGAGCGATGAAATCGCGGTTTTCTCCAGAGCGGAGAATTTATTAACTAAATTAATAACTTTTTTACAACAAAAATTAAACATCACTGAACTTACTTAAAATGGAGTGTGATGCTATTTTCTTCTGGAAACAAACTTTGTTGCTATTTCCTGTTATCGCTGTAAAGCTGCTTTGAAACAATCTGTATTGTAAAAAGCACTATATAAATAAATGTGACTTGACTTGTAAGTGAGCAATGCCGAGGACTTATTTACCTTAAAAATGATATATTTTTTTTAAAGTCCTTCTATTTAAATGAGAATTACCCTATTGAGGCTTCTCACCTGCTTTAAGAAGTGGATGTTACTTTATGAACAGAATCTAACAGAACTAAAAATGGAAAATATTTTATGCGTTTTGGCCGTTCATTTAAACGACGACTGCGTTTTGGAGTCCTGAAAACGCAAACATTTGAAAACGGGATTCAATGTGCACGTTTTAGAAAATTATGCTGTTATCATCTCAGTGTAAACTACAAAAATGCAAATTTGTGAAAACGATGAAGTCTTGCACATGACATGCGTATTATGTGATCACTCTATAGGCGCAAAGTGTTACTTCACAAAGTAACATCGCCAACTACTGGCCTCACATGAATAATACAGCGTTTTTAGTAGTTTTCGCGGATCGGGATCGTTTTGACAATGTTGTCGTCTGTACACTAAAAACGCAAAGGAAAATCTTTTCCATTTTTAATACATCTTTGACGTCTAAACGTACACTAAAAGAGTCTCTAGAGATCGGGGGATGAGATGTGAGGTGATCTTTAGTCTGTTGTAATGCTTTAACAAGTAAAGAACAGCTTTATTTAAATCCTTAAAGGTGCTCTAAGCCGATGTTACGTGAAGTCACTTCTTGTTGACGTTCAAAGTATTGTCAAACAAAACGAAGGCTAGCTCGACCCTCCCTCCTCCTCATCCCATCCCCTCCCCTCCCTTCCGTGCTTCCTGAAACAGTCATGAACCATTTAGAAAAAACAAACTGGATTTACCAACCTGTCCAGCAAAAACAGAGCCACCTGAATGTCGGATTGGAAGCCCTTTTGCCGGCAGAGTTCTCGCCACCTTTTGAACGCTTTTCCGTTGTAAATTCGGGACTTCGCGTTTCGCTCCTTTTCCCTATTCTTTGTTCATCGTCGTCTCTTTGGTCGTTTGTCGGCCATATCAAAATTCTCAAAAATATAAATTTTTAACGTTAGTCGTTGTCGTTTTCTAGGACATCTCTCTTCTAGCTAACTTCCCTTTTCGGACTAAAAAACGCGTGACATCGCTTAGAACACCTTTAAGAATTATTATGGCAAACATATGCACCATTTTTTGAGGAGTTCAAACAATATTCTGTGTATTTTCCTTATAAAGAAAACACAAACTATTCATTATATATTAAAAATGACTGAAAATCTATGAAGCGTTCATAGTGAAGATTTAAATTAGAACGCAAATTACAGTGTTGTCCACCGTGTTGTTTAAACCTTAATTCTTCTCTAATTTTGTCTTGAACTCCACTGCTTCTGTATTCACATTTCACCAGCATCAATTTTTTGGTGCTTAATTAAATGTGAAATGTGTCAATTCTGTGCTACTAATGTCAGCAGAATGTCTCTTTTTGGACAGGTTTCCAGAACGCACCTCACTGTCTGCAAATGGTCGGCCAAATTTAAACCAACGGTTGAGCCTTTATTGCTATTTTGGGCTGGTTTGTATAATTCCTTTAGTGGATCTGGTACTAAAACAAATGCAAATAAATTGCGCTATCAGCAAGTGCATTTCATTATTACTGAATTCCACACACAAATCTCACTTTCATTTCCTCTGCACGTTAAACTGGCAGACAAGAAAGTGTTTTGACAAAGAAAGAATAAAAAAAAAACTCAACTTTTGAGTTCATTTTCTCAGTTTTGTCGATTGTGCCGCTTTTGTGAATCATGAAGTACCAACCAGCCCAGAAATTAAATGTATGACCTTTCCAACACTGAAAAGACACGGAGATCGAAAATGTGCTTTTCAAATGTCTTTATCAAAATGCCACCAGAAATGTACCTTTAAATCTACAGTGACATATGGCAAACAGTCAATCTGAGAAACGAGTTCATTAGTTGATTATGATGATGATGATGACAAAGATGATGGAAAGTCAGGGCAGGAATGCAGAATGAGACCGGGTGGGCATGGGCAGTCCTGCCTAAGGGCTCTGTGGAGGGGGTGAGGGTTTTTTATTTCAGCCTCTTCTTGCTCCCTCCCCCATTGGCTGTCGTGTTGGATATGTCACCAGCATTGCTCTAATTGCCTGCTTTTCCTATGTGCATGGAGCCAGGCTGTGGTGCGTATTACATGCGCTGAGACTGCACTGACTTTACACACACTGACATGGTGGTCAGAGCTCGCTGACGTGTCCTGGCAGGCTGGCTTATGACTTGTGTTTTAAAGCACTGCTAATTTCTCCTGCTAATCAGTGATCAGTGTGGCCCGAGCATCTGTCCATGTGCCTGGTGGTGATAAAAAAAATATGAATGTTACAATTCAAGATAAGAGTGTACAGAAGTCAGTTGTTCTCTCATTTCTCAGTCCCCTAAGACAACCAACTAAAATATTTACAAGGCTGTTTCAATAAATAAGGTAAAAAACTGGCTTGGCGAGTACACGTTCACCTATAGGCAGGACTCCTGACTGCGACAAAAATGGTTGATAATACCTACAAATATGTGACGATAAGTTTCATAAACAGCCCCAAAAACAGCAAATGATAGATAGATAGATAGATAGATAGATAGATAGATAGATAGATAGATAGATAGATAGATAGATAGATAGATAGATAGATAGATAGATAGATAGATAGATAGATAGATAGATAGATGCTAAATACACGTTGGCTAATTCCACTATTGCAAAATTACAGCATCCTTTCCACAAACCTTCTAAAATACTCTAGTTGCACTTTGCAGAAGCACTTGAGCTGTAAAGGGTAATAAAGTAGTAATCACCTCTTATCTGTCCCACGAGTGCAAGAAATAAAAGCTGGAAACAGATAGAAAGAAAATCACAACATTATGCTGAAAGTAAAGTTTATTCACCTTCCACAACCACACTCTTTCCGCACATCACTTTCTCTCAGCGCATTGGATTAGCGAGAACTTCACATCCTATTTTTGATCAGAGAAGCACAAGAGGTATGTAATTACTTAGAGACCAAAGTGTTCATTTCTAATTCTTTCTGAAGCAATTACATTTTTCAGGTAAAATGATCACAGTACTCTCTCTCACAGTAGGTTTCCCTATTCTGGTTTCTTTAATGCAAGCAGCAGGATTGTTTGTGCATTTCAATTTAGAGAATATAATTGTTTTTTTTGTACTAACGCTGGGAATCTGCACTGATTTCCCTGATTTCAAGCTGATTCTGATTCAAATTCATTTAGATCCATTAGGGAATATTTTAATGCATTACATGCTTTATGACTGTAAAATGATTCAAATTTACTTTATTTTTTACAGGTTTGGCGACATTGGTAAGGCAGAAAAGTTACAAAATTATTACAAAGATTATTATTATTATTTTATTATTATTTTTTTTTTTAAACGAAGAAAGACTGAAGAAAGCAGACATTAAAAAAATTGAATTTGAAGGTTCAATTAATTGGAAAATCAGTATTTTTATTCTGCTGTTACTGATCATTTGAAAACTCATGGGACACCTACATTTTGTCCATGAAGCATTTTTTCTTGTCATTCTGGGAAGAAAAAGTGATCGCTATCTTTCTTTTCACTAGCAGGCAGTTGGCTCTGTTTTAAAATGAGTAATTGATGAGCCTTGAGGTAGAGTCAGTCATTTAATTCAGTGCAACTGCGATCTTTTGATCAATGACGGTGAACACACTGTCATTCTGAATATAAAGGAGAGAGAGAAAGCTACAAGGTAAGGTGTTTCTCTGTCACTCCGGGCTAAAGGGAACATCAAGAGTCTGTGCGCATGGAGGAATGATTCACTGGGGACAGAAGAAAGAGTTCAGAGATAGAGCAGCTCTTTCTCATCCTCTCTTTGAAATCTCTCCCGCTGATTTATCCTGAATTTACTTCCATTGGTTTCTTTTTTCTAACACTTAACTGACCTTTCTGGGAGGACTGTCATTCTTTTCTGGTAACCATAAAAAATATGACACAGCGGGAGGGTTTAACCACCCACATAGTGTGAAAAGGGTTTGTTAGGATATAAATCAAAAGGATATCCATCCATCCATCCATCCATCCATCCGCAAGTTTAGAAACAACAAAATTTGGATTCACACACTCGTTTTCATTCACTCCTTCAGGTGAACTATATTGGTGGAGTAATGTAGGGAATAGTGAATTAGGGAATAGGGGGTGATCACCCACTCTCAATCTGATCAAACACACCTGTAGCTAATCACCTTTTCGTTTGGACTTGTAATTAAACTGTTCACTTGCACTCGGTCATTGTCTGGCCTTGATGTTTGTTATATAGACCTGAGTTTTTTGTTAGCTGTTATGGACTATCTTCTCTGTGTTTATGAGATAAGTGACTCAAACTGTGTTTTGGATTTTGAAGATGTTTCCTGTGGATAAAGTTTTGTTGACCGGTATTTATGAAGTTCCTGTTTGAGAAAGATTGACCTATGAATACTGTGCGCTCTGTGTATGTTACCCGATCTGTTGAAAGACTGTGTAAAGGACTTGCCTGTATACCTCACGCTTCTCAATAAACTCCTGGGTTCATCATCTTCCGTGTTGGTGTGTCGTTACATCTTGAGCACCAAATCAGTATATTAGAATGATTTCTGAAGGATCATGTGACTATGAAGACTAGAGTCTGCTAAAATTAAACGTTTAGAATCTGGAAGGGTAATAAACAGAAAGCAAGAGAAGAGCCCTTCCTTTATAACCACTAAAGTGCAAGCTCACTGAATTCTGCTCTCTAAACTTCCATTATAATTAAAGCTGTCTAAAGGTGCAGTATGTAAGAATGACAACTAGTGGTCTAAATAGGTACTACAGTCAAATTCAAAATATCGGAGATTGTCGTTTCTCCCGTCACCTGCTCCTCAGACTGGACGGCGCTCACTCGGGTTGCCAGTTTGAGCACACGCAACAGGAACGAGCGCAATCGACAATGAAAATTGGCAAATTGGCAACGTGCAGTATCACAGACCAAAACAATAACAAACATTCCAGCCTGTGAAATTTCAAAGTAAAATAACTGGCTGTAGAAGTGTTTTTCAGAGAAACGAGTATGTGAACGTAGCATTTTTCCTTTATATCTGCAAACATATGGTATTTTTATGCTTTAGTAGAGTGAAAAAGTTACATACAGCACCTTTAATTGTACGGAAACAAAAGTAGCAATACATATAAATCCACCAAATGCACAATTTCAATTTAATAAACACACAAAGACTCATTACAATAAATGCTCTAATCTGACAACTCAAGTGAATCAAGCGTTAAAGATTGTATTAGAACAATCACTGACACCGCCCAAGCTTCAAATCCATACCGCTGATGACTGTGACCTTTATTTGATCCAAAGCCTTTGTTGGGAAAAGATCCATACATGTAAGCGCATAACCCCATTTCCCAGTGACAGCACACAAATCTATCTGAGAGATGAGAAGAGTTAAACAAGGATTTTTCATCACTTTCTGCATCTTTTCAGCTCTTGTTAGTTTTTTATGCTTTTCTCAGATACAGACCTCTGCTTAAAATTAATCTTGGCTGACATATACCAAACATTTGGATTTTCACAGCAGCAGCAGCAGCAAGGGAAGCTAAGACCTTCTCTCTTTTTTAACACCGCACTGCTGTTGAGAGAGATAAAGTGATTTATAGAAAGTGTGAGAGAGCGACGCGTGGAGTATATGTGATTGTGTGAAAGAGAGAGAGACTGAGGCTGTTATAATGGGGATCAGTCTGACCTTGTTTAGAGCAGAGCTGAAACTTTTGAAGGGAACAATCAATGGACAAACACTCCATTCTACAAGCACGAGTCCAGAGAGCCAGAGAAAGACAGATCAAATCCTTGGGTCACATCGAGAGAGACAATCACCAACAGCGTAAAAAACAAGGTTGTTGTAAAAACAGTAAGTACTTTTTTAAAAGTCAGCATGCAATTAAAATTCACAAAATGCACAATGCTCTGATTGTGCACAATTCTTCTTTTTTCAAGTATTCATATTGCAAATATTTCATTATTTTACAATAGATGTTTTGCCAGCGCCAGACCTTTTGAAGGGCTCTTTAAAGCATGAAATAGACTAATGTTTTCCCCCTGGCTTCTGCCTTTTATGTCACAGCTTATGTGCACAAGTCAACCAGTTTAATTTCATGGGTCAGGGAAAGAGTGGAAAATAATCATGAAAAACAAAATGATGGTTCATTTTGGTATAACAACAATTATAAGTGGACCATATGTAGTGATGTAGTACTCGAGTCCGGTCTCTGTTTTCTCCGATTTCTGCTTTCTCGGACTCGACTCGGACTTGTTCCTTCAAAGACTCGGTCTTGACTCGGACTCGACCCTTCAAAGACTCGGTCTTGACTCGGACTCGGCATAGGCGGTCTCGTCCCCAATCACTAGTCCACTAGAATACACACTAGAAAATTTTTATTTGCTCTGCATGTCCTAACTATGATTTAAATAGTCAGGGTGGGCTTAACATGTTGATGACAGAGCAGCACTGTTGAAGCAGTTTAGAAAAATAGGCAGAAGATGATGCATGTGGTAGGGATTTTTTTAATGATAGTAAAAGCATAGTCCATATTAAGACGTTAAGACTGCTCCTCTAAACAATTCCCAATCTAGCTTAGTCTGTAGGCCTAACTGTTGATTATTAACTGGGGTGATATTAAATCATGAATATGAAAACTGACATGTTTTTATGGTCTTGGTCTCGACTCCTAAAGACTCGGTCTCGACTCGGACTTGCTTCCTCAAAGACTCGGTCTTGACTCGGACTCGGCATAGGCGGTCTCGTCCCCATCACTAACCATATGTAACAGGACAAAATAGTTTACAGTGGTTTGTGGTCATGCTCTGTTGTTGCCAACAATATTTTCCTTTGGTTTTGCTTTCCAAGTGATTTATCTGTCTTTCGCAACATTTAATTTGCATACCAGTGTGCATCACAAAAATGACCAAATTAAAACTCATTTACTCACCCTCATGTTGTTATGCATGTTATGCACACCCAAACCTCTTTGGGGTGGGAAAAGGGGGGGATCTTTGAACTATCCACTTTTATGCACAGAAGAAAGCACGGCATACAGATTTGGAACAATAATGTTTGGGTGAACAATGCATTTAAGCGGCATTGAGTTCTAAATAAAGAATTTGAAGACACAATTTATGTTTTAAAGTGTTTAAAATTTGGCTATTGGAAGAATGTGGAGAATAACTCTAAAGAAACTCTTTTTAGGTTAATGTCACTTTATAAGCACTGTCGTCATATTAGATCTTGTATCTCTTATGATAATTTTAAGCAGGCCTTTTATCTGCAGTCTCTCGCATTTTTACACGCATCTGAGCAGCCCATCATTTCCACCTTAACAAGCTTTGCTTTAAAATAGCAAAAAACTAAAAACAAAAAAAAAAACTCTGAAATGATAAATATTACATGAACATCTAAAAACTGGCTTGTATGCTTGAATATAACAGCACAACACTGTCAATTTACTCCTTGTTGTATTTCTCTAAGCAGTTTTTCTACTTTCTGCCTTTGTTTCATTACATTAAGATTATATTTCAGCTACAATGTTTTTAAATCTATTTCTTGCATTCATAAAAAAATAAAAAAGTCAGGCAGATCATGCCCCAAGATTCTAACAGACATGAAGTCATGCGATAATCTTTTCCCAGTCTATCCCCTCAAGACCTCGGTACATAATTCATGACCGTACAAGTTAATCTTATCTGAGGCAATTTTCTGCCGTTTCATTTTTAGCCACCATTTTACATCATATGAACCGAGATATAAGCCTTATAATGCAATTCTCAAGGAGTACAACAATAAGATGTGTTGAAATAAATGGGTTTATAATTGATCATTCAGGTCAGTTGCAAACCAAGAACAAATTTGTACTGAAATAATTAACATAATTTCAAGATCACAAGAATTTCAGAATAAACAGATTTTAGGTTATGAACTCATGTAAAGTGTAGAATGATTCATGTTATTAGTCATACATCTCTCTGGTGATCCTCCTACACAAAGACTGATTTTAGGTTATGAACTCATAAAACATTACAGCCTCTCATTTCAGTGACACTGAGTATATATAAGCACTAAACTGTGTACTTGTAGGCCGATCTACTGTAGCTTCAGTTAGCATGTCTATTTGTTTACATTAATGCTAATCACACATTTAATGGAGTTTTGCATTTAGTCTTTCATCAGCTTGTTAGTTGGTTATTACTGCGTGAATGCTTTTTATCTAAAGTGACTCACAGAACACTAATTGCAAGGACGGTTTCCCCTGGCGTAGCCTGAAGTAATGCTGCCGTGCTCAAGAGAACCACAGCAAAAGAGTAAGACTGCGATTACATTAGCACTCCAATTCAGGCTAATGCCACTCCATCAAACCGAGAACTGATGACAACAATCAAAAACTGTGTTATTTGCAGCACAATAACTGGATTCAGCACAGTAAGTAAATAAAGTCTGTGTCTATAAAGTCTGTGTAAATGAAGTCTATAGTGGAAAAAGTGGAAAAGAGCTGACAGGCTTTTGTTGTGGTCTGTAATGAAGGGAATCAATCAAGAAACAGAACTGTTGAGCACAGGAGAATTGTGAAGAGTTGTGATTTGTTTGGAATACGAATATGGTCATAAAGGAAGTTCACCTAAAAAAAATATAATTCTGTGATCATTTACTCACCCTCGTGTAGTTAGAAACCTATATATCTTATTCTGTGTAATACAAAAGACGCTGAGACGCTCACGTCTCAGACGCTAAAATTAGTTTTTCAAGCATAAGACACACAGTTTTCGCGGGCATATGATACGCACTTTATTGCGTGTAATACCCACGTACCCCACACCACTAATCCTACCCAAACGTATAATAGATGCTATAGAGACGCATCTAATGAGAACGGGTTGGTAATGACATGATGGTGAGTCAATTATGACAGAATTTTAATTTCTGAGTGCACTATTCCTTTAAACTTCAATTTAGAACTCCATTATGTGATCTATGACAAGCTTTCTGAAGTAGGCTATGTCTCATATGTGAGAACAATAAAATAATTATTTTAAGTCACTTTTCAATGATGTATATACACATTTGTTTTACTAACATTAAATGGGAGATTCATCATATATAATGTAGATATAATTTAATATACAGGTAAGTCTCAAAATATCTCCTATAAAGTAAAGAGAGTTTCATTAGGCAGCAATTGGTAGAATTTCATTAAGAAGTTCAAAGGCTCCTGAACGCAGCATAGGATGATGCAAAGTGGCAGATGCATGTCACAAATAATTCATTAAGCTCATCTTATGTAACCCACCATTGGAGAGAAAAATAGACCTCCTCTTCCATATTGAGGTTAATGAAAGAGTTATTACCTTCTTACAGACCCCTGACACTGCAGAACACAGGTAGAACATCTTAATCATTTTGACACTGTCCTACCCAACAATACCTTTACAAACGGTGAAGCAGAGCAACACTTTTATCCCTGTGATTTGCATATTATATTTGTAAGAAGACCTTTAGACTTTCCTTTTACCTGTACTGTAGATGCAATTTACTTGTAATTGCAGGCTGGTGCATGACAGGTCGATTTGTTTTCTGCTAGGCTTTTATGCAATTTGTTATCCAGGCTGGAGCAGCACCTTCCTTGCTCTTCCCATTTTTTTATTTTTCTCTTAATTTATTGATTTTTTAAATGTATACAGTGAATTATATGTGAGTCACTTTCCATGCACGGATACATCAACATGGCTCACACTTCACCACTTTTAAAGCATTACAGGCACAAATGTTATGTCTTTTTTCCCCTGTGAGAATAATTAGATATGTTAGATTTACTACTAATAAATAAGCTAGCTAGTTTTAAACCCATCAAATATCCATATTTTATCTTTACTATCACTAGCTATGTTTCCATCCAAAGTTTCAAATTTAACTTATGCACAAAATTTGAATGTCACATAAAACATTTGTGAATAAAGCAGAGTTTTCCAAAATCGTAACTTCCTGGGAATCCGCCGCAAAATATCTATAATAAAAATTGAATTTGCTGTAACTGGTAAAGAAACTGTGTTTTTTCATAATTGCAATATATGGGTTTATCAATAACTGCAAACATTCAGTTCCAAACTGTCAAAGTTACGCACTGGTTTGGTTTAATTTTAATTGTGTTCAGTTCCTGTCGGTCTGCCTTGTCAGTTTTCCTTTGTTCTTAGTTTCCCACCACTAGTTTTACTCCTTGGTTACTTATTAGATCCCACCTGTTTGTATTTAGTTAATTATCCTGTGTGTATATGCCCTCTGTTTCATTTCATTCTTTGTCTGGTGTTGAATGTGTTGGAATCCACACTGTTTTGTTTATACTCTTCTATGGATTACCTGATTTACTTTTAGTTAATGAACTCAACTATTATTTTCATCCTTTTCGTCCTCTTCATCTGTGGACCCTGAATGTTTCAGAACACCAGACCCACAATCATTTGGATTACGCAGAGGATCAGCTTTGATCCTTAAGCCAAGGAGGACTGCCACTAGAGGATTTTGTGGACAAATTCCTGGAACTGTGACATCAGGTTAATTGGGACGAGTAAACTTTAAAGATGCACTTTTTGGAGCGGGCCAAACAATGAACTGCTCCAAAATATGCTGGTGGGGAACGGCAACTACTCATTATTTGAATACATTGAGTATGTGCTGTGTGTAGCTGATTCTTCACTTGTTGTTGAGGAGGAAGCCTGCTCTGAACCAGCTATACTTATCCCAACCAGGGCTGGACTGGGACAAAAAATCGGCCCTGGCATTTTGGCCCAGACTGGCCCACTATATGATCATAAACACCACTCATCTTTGCACGCCCTTAAATATATGCATACCGACTCCTATTCCTTAAAACCACTAATGCCATGTAATGAGTGAGTAGGAACGAGTGAGAGTTAACAGATGAAATAGGTAAAAATTCGACATTTATTAATACTGTTAAACTATACTCCAGCCCACAGTGATGAATCCTAAAACAAGCTATAAGCTGCATTGGCATAGCAATACCAGTGTTTCTCACAGGATTTTTGGTAAAACTGTGGTGGGTGGACCTCTGTCCTTCTAGGGGGGTTTGGGGGCATGCCCCCCCGTAAGATTTTTTTTTGCATTTTAATGTTAAATTCATCAATCTGGTGCACTTTGAGAGTTCAAAATTAAAAGCTCCAACCCATATTCAGCGTGCAAATTAAACAAAGAAAAATTCAAACCTCTTTTAGTTACAGTGTCTATTTACATTACACTACATAATAATAGCTATAATATTAATCCAATGACAGTAATAGCCATATTTTGTAAAACAAATGCACAAAAAAATAAAGGAAACTTTCATAATTAGTTTTGTACCAATTTCTATACTTGAAAGAGATAAGCACATGATCTTTTATTTTGACGGAAACTGCATCAAGCTTTTATTTTGGCGGAAAACATGGTTTACAAACGCCTCTCATTAAATTTCTAGTGAATTGTGATAATCGTCAACTATGCAGATGTGGAAATAATCTGTAACTGGGTTATGGGTTCCTACACACTCATGACATAGCCTAAGTGTTTTGAAAGTAGTTCTGCTTACCGCAGGCTCCACACTTTCTCACTCTCTCCTGATCCTCCTACTATCATCATCTGCAACAGGAGCTGATGAAGGTCAGAAAACATATATTTTGAGACATTTTACAGCGTCTGCTTTAAGGGCCTGTTTCTATTTTTTTCACGCTATTTCTCTGCACATTCCTTGCGTTTCTTCTCCATCTCGCTGACTATTTTGACAGATACACACTGACACTGCTGCACGCTCGCTCGCTCGTTTAAAGTTGTGATTAGGCCAGGCCAGTGTCAATCAAGAAAAGAACCAATGGGCCGCTGATCTACGTGTTTCATGGGCTGGTCTGTCAGAAAAAGAAAAAAACTAACGCTGACTTTTTTTGACCAATGCATTACACCAGCACAAACCCAGCGCCGCCAATTAAGCAAAACAAAACAAAACGAATGGGCCGCCGATGTACAAATTTTATGGGCCGTAAAAAATAAAAAATAAATAAAAAAGATATATGAGTATGAGATGTATCGGCCCAAAAAGCACGTCGGCCCACCGGGAAAGTGCCCGGTATGCCCGATGGCCAGTCCAGCCCTGATCCCAACCCTGCCTGCCCAAGATCCTCCAGTGGACCACATTTCGCCGAACCCAGTGCCCAGTCAACCACCGCCCATGCCACACATGGAGAATAAGCCAGAGCCCACCGCAGACGGAGAGCTTTTGCCTGCCGTGATGCATCAGCCAAAGACGAAGAATGAGCCAGCCATCGCCTGGGAGCCTGACCCCCAAAGTGAGTCTGACCTGGTATGTGAGCCGGCAACATCCGTGCCAGTGGGAGTATTAGTGGAGCTGGACACTGAGGAGTGGTTGATCGACTGGGAAACCCTGCCTAGCCCTGTATCTTCTGTGCCTTCATTGTCGCCACTGACCCAGTCCTGCTCAAAGTCTTATGTATCTTGAAGACGAGATGATGCATCTCAAGGGGTTTAGCCTAAAGAATAAATTTGTTACATCTTCATCGTTGCTGGTCCCACCCAGCATAAATCCTGTTTCATCACCCTGTTTTGTCATCACTGACCCCACCCAGTCTCCCCATCCCACCTCCTGATTCCCTTCAGCCCCTAGACTTCTCCTCAGAACCCATTCTGTTGTGTGGATAAGCTTGAGGTCTCCCGGTCTCCAGCATCGCCCAAGCAAGTGGATCCCTCGGCTCCGCTTCCAGGCACTGATCCTCCCCCTCAACCCAGGTCCGTTGACCAGTCGGCTCTACCTTGGCTTCTCCCTCCCTCGGCTCCATCACATACCATCAACTTTACGGCTCCACCGGGTTCCCTCAGACTTCGCCTTGGTCAGATGCCACCCTGCCTGCACCACAGACTTACGAGCCATCCGCTGTGCTCCGTCTCTCCACCCCTTTGGCTCCACCGGGCTCTGCATTGGTCCTCAGTCACACCAGCTTTGCCTCAGGCACTCTGGCTCCACCTCGGACGGTTGTCGCTGTGGCTTCGCCTTGGTCTCCAGAACCATCAGTGTCTCTCTCTGTCCCATTTGCTCTCCGTCTGTGCTCAGGGCTCCACTTCCATCCGGCTACATCTCCGTCAATCATCCCCCAGGTGTCGTCAACCATGTCATCACCCATGTCATCACCATGGCTCCTCTCTCTGTCAACTCTGCAGTGGGCTATCGTCCTGGCTGTGTTCTAGGTGCCCGCCTGGCTCCCCGAAGGGTTGCGTTCTGTGACAGTTATGCACTATTTGCCATTATTCATTGTGTTCAGTTTCTGTTATGTCTGCCTAGTTAGTTCTCAGTTTTCCACCACTAGTTTTTGTCCTTGGTTACTCATTAATTACATCCCACCTGTTTGTATTTAGTTTCGTTATCCTGTGTATATATGCCCTCTGTTTCAGTTCTTTCTTGGTCTGATGTTGAATGTGTTTGAGTGCACATTGTTTTCGTTTATACTCTTCTATGGATTACCTGATTTACTTGTATTTAATAAACTCAATAATTATTTTGATCCTTTTCATCCTCTTCATCTTCTTTGGACCCTGAACATTATGAAAATTAGCTAGTTTTTTATTTTATAAATTAAATGTTGCTTTTTATTTAATGTTTCTTGTTAAATTACAATCACATAAAACAGATATTTAAACTGTAAATTTGCAAAACTGTAATTACATCTGTAATTACACTGTTGAGCCTTCTCTTACCCACCCCTAAACCTACCCATACCACCGAAACTTGTCCCTAACCTTAACGGTATCCCACCTCAATTGCAGTAGAAGTGTTTTGCAATACAGTATTAACAGAATACAAGTACATTGAACTTATTTTCTGATGTAAGTCTTAAAGACACCTAATATATAGTGTGACCAGGTGGTTACACTTTATTTTAAGGTGTCTTTGTTACACTGTTATTATATATTTAAGTACTGAGTAACATTAATTAACTACATGTACTTACTATAGGGTTAGGGTTAGGATGAGGGTTTGGTGTAGGGTTAATTGCATGCAATTATGCATAATTTATAGTTACTACTACATTAACTACATGTAACGTGTAACAACGACACCGTAAAATAAAGTGTTACCGACCAGGCTTATATTATAAAATGCATAATATTTCATTTAACCTCAACATTTTTTGAAGGTTAAGCACATCTTTCATCGACCACAAATTTTTTGTTGTTTGTTGTAATTTCAGGCCCTATTTTGTGCTGTATTTGTAGAAAGTGCTACAAAAGCCAACCAAAGTCAACCACTTCTTCTAAGTTGTGTGACCCAGACCCAAGGGCTTACTACAGTGAAAGAGGATATTACAGAGTGCAGAACAGACTCTGCTGGAGTTAAACAACCCTTCAGGTAAAGTAAAAAAGTAATTCACATGGGTTTCACTTGTTTTTGAACCAGCTTTAAAACACACTCTCTATTTCTGCTCACTGATGCCCTGGCGGTTCAGGCACAGACCGCTTGGCCTCTTTGGATCTTTGTCAGCTGCCTTGTGTTGCCTTGAAATTTGCCTTGAAAAGAAGTTTCTTGGTGTGTTGTTATTTTCACCAATCCCTGACAGGAACTGAATTATAGGAATTGAGAATGTATATTTAATTTGTTGTCAGATGCTTCCACATGTGCCCCTCTTGTCTACATAAAGACCATTAAGGAACAAATATCTGTCTTTGCCTGCCTCTGCTGTCCTCTGACAAACCTTCCCCTCAAAGCCAATTTGATGTCCAATTTTATTCTCTGTCCATAAAATCATGTTTGATTGAAGGGTGAGAATAACAAATGTGACAGATGTCGGTCAAGGATATCACCTAAGACAAAAACTGTAATAGATACTGTCATCTCCATGCAGAGTCCAATATTAAAGCCCAAATCACAATGTGTAACATGGAGCATAAGATAAAAATCACAAAACGTATAAGCAAAACTGGCGAAAGTTTGAACAAACAACATAGAGGTTTCCGTCCAAAGTTGCAAATTTAACTTATACATTTCCATCCAGCAGTTTCCCAAAATGCGCATACAAATAGGTGGATAGAAACATAGTTATAGAGTATAAAGGCTCACAATGTGCTCCCTTACTGCTTTACAAGTATCTGCAAATCCACTGCTAACATCTTCTAGAGCACTTCTAGGATATTCTGGGTGGATGCTAGGGTGTTGCTAGGTAGTTGGTTACTGAAAGTTCAATACTTTATCGAGCCCCAACTAATCGGTTGTTCTATAAATTGATTAAAAGAACTTGATTTTAACATTCTGTGGAGAAAATATGAAGAAAAGACTGGAAAAGTAAAGCTGCCGCAATGCTAAGATATTCCTTAACATATTGCTATGCCGTTGTTAGGGTGCAGCATATTGCAATAATACTAATAATAATAAAATAATTAACTAAGAATCCATTTACTTCCTCCCAAAATTAAAAAGTTAAAACCCACGATAAAAATAAAGGACTCTGACATGGTTTGATTCTTCAGTCCTAAAAATAATCAACGCAAAGAAAGCAGCTCACTCAGATGAGACCACGCACACTGCAGGCAATATTAAAACAAGCTAACCAGAAAGTGTTTACAGAAACTGATTTAGGACTGCAGATGCAGTGTAACTCTACAGTGCTGAGAGGGAACAGGCATACCTTCTCCGTTTTGTATGTTTGAGAAGCATTTATTACAGTCTTGTAAGGCTGACAAGGATGGAAACCTCAGAGCATTATCAAATCAACTTAGGCAAGAAAACTGAATTAGAACCAAAAATATTAGAACGGTAAGATTTTTTAATGTTTTAAAAGTTTTTGTTTCTCTTCTGCTCACCCAGGCTTCATTTATTTGATCCAAAATACAGCAAAAACTGTAATATTGTGAAATATTTTTTTCATTTAAAAATAACTTAAAATAACTAAAATATATTTTAAAATGCAATTTATTTCTGTGTTGGTAAAGCTGAATTTTAAGCATCATTACTCCAGTCTTCAGTGTCACATGATCCATCAGAAATCATTATAATATGATGATTTGATGCTCATGAAACATTTATTATTATTATCAATGGTGAAATTTTTTTTTTTTCAGGATTATTTGATGAATAGAAAGTTCAAAAGAACAGCGTTTATCTGACATAGACAGCTTTTGTCGCGGTGTTAACTTTGACAGCCCTAAATTCAACAAAAGATACATTTTCTTCACACACAGTATGAGTTGCAGTCTGATATAATCGGCCCTTATTATTGACTGTTTTTAAACAATCGGCCGATGGCCAATAGTGAAAATAATTGCCTTTAATGACACATTGGTGCATCCCTATAGTTAAAATATAATATTCTAAAATATCATAATATTTTACTTTACAATTTTTACTGTATTTTTTATCAAATAAATGCAGCCTTGTTGAGCACAAAAAACTTTCAAAAACATTAAAAACATCACTAACCCCAAACTGTTTGTTAAGAGGGTATTTACTACTCCACTCTCCACTTGAGTGTAAAGCTTTGGACTTTTCCTAATTTTCCGTTTGGGACCCTCATCTCCTCTTTATTAAGCTAAATGGCAGTAAGCTCCAATGTACTAAAGCCTTACCTTTTCACAGTTCATTTTTACTTAAATCAAGGGAGCCATTTCATGGCTGCCTTTGCAGTAAATACAACAAATGAGGATCACACAAGGAAATGAGTACTCTGAATTAGGCATCTAAATGTGACATTCAACAATAACAGCAGTATGGTGATATTTGATAAACACTGATTATGCATTATGCAATTCAAAGTGACTTACTGTAAACTTTTACCCCCCATTTCTATATGATATAAATTTTTTTTATAAAATATAACGGTGTGGCTTAAGAGTTCAAATACTTTTTTGGGGGGCCACTGTGTTGACAAATGGGCCTACTGAAAAAAAGTTAGTTTGTCAATGTATCGTGTGTTTTCAAACCAAACCATTTCTTAGTGTGTCCCAATGAAAGGTCATTCGGATGATGTTTTATAAGAGTCAGAATACAGCCTCTCCAGGCATTATTCTAAAAGCCTGTTTCTAAAAGCACAGTGGGTCTCAAAACAAGAATACAGTTCCTTTATCTAGAGGGAACATTCACACTAAAATGGATAAAAGGATCGGGACAAGAAGCTCTTCTCTATATATCTGTAAAGCCAAACACACAAACCTCGCCTTTGCCAGGATAGTGGCCATGCCTTTAAAAGTTATGGTTAATTAAAGGGATTTATACATCATCAAATAACTCAAATGCCCCATGCAATATTTGCAATCATTCACTGCACCTCCTGCCGATCAATTAATCATAAATACATTATTATGGAACACATAATCAAAGCGTCAAAATTCACAGCCTAATTGCATCTTGCACTGTCTGCCCAAAAGAAAAGGAAGAAAAAGTCTCCTCCTTGAAATCTCCATCTCACAATCGTATCTCCAAGACAGCAATGAGATCAAATGGAGAGCAAATCAATATGCTGCTTAAGTCTCCAGCTTCTTAGATGTTTCTCTTGAGAAAAAGACCCCAGAAATCTCACATGTGCCTCTCATTTCAGAAGAAATTTCAACAATTATCAAACTGAGACTCAAAAGTCTACAAAACATAAGTCAGAGACCTCAGTTTGAACTCAAACATTGTCAAATACTGTCAAGAACAAATATAATATATGCTATAATTGACATTCATTTTGTAGCTCTATATTATTGCTGCATGTCTATTGCTGCGTGAGCTGCTGGGGTGGGGTGGGGTGGGGTGGGGTGATGGGGGGTGGGGGAACCCTCAAAATAATAAAATGCTCCTCTGAGAGCACCTCAACACATTGATGGTTCACAACTGTTCATAACAACAATAAATCCATTTTTTTAAATAAGTTGCTTACTCTTATAAACGGCATTCCAGGGCTGGTAGCCATAATAGCCCGTGATTCTCAAGATCCTCTCCTCGATGGACGCGCTGTTGATGTCCTCAACTGATCGAGATGACTTCAGGTCCTCTTTAATCGATTCATCCACCACCAGGTACTTGAGCTGGCGAAGTTGGGGGCTGATGTCGGACAGCCTTCTGGGACTCACCTCGGGCGATCTACGCATTCCGCTGGAGACAAGAACACAAAGTTGGAATCGCGTTGGCTTCGAGCGCTTGACACCGAGGGTGAGGTGTGCCAGTGAGAGCGTGGCACACAGACAACCCTTCTCATTACATTGGGATTCGAATAGTCCACCTCTTTAAACCGATGATAGAGTGTTTCTCAAACACAAACACTTCGCGTAAAACGGCTTCCGAGCGCGGAGCCTGTTCGGTGCGTAAAGAGGGTGGATGCGTGAATCTTCACCCTTCACTGGCGTTACGAGCGGAGGAGGCAGAGCGGCTGAGAGATGATAACCAGACATGACTGCTGCTCCGTACAGAGTAACCTCTACTGGTACAGTAGGCCACTATTAATTTGGAGGAAAGTATAGATATACAAATAGGCTATGCATTATTATGTCTCACTAATTCAATTTAAGAGCGCTTTTTCAGTTATCAAAACATATCAAAACTCAAAGATCGAGTGCGAATTAGTTAACAAGGGGTTAAAGGGAAGTTTGGAGGGAAATAAATAAATACATTTTTAGTATAATATATTAAAAATAATACTACTGAAAATAACAGTAATAACGTAAATATATCAACAAAAGTAAAATCTGAGCGCGCAACTTTTGCACTTCATTTATAGGCTACGCGTGGAAATTGCGGTTCCTTATCTCACTATAGTAACGGTTTACTGCGCATAGATTTTCTATCAGTATTATTTTTAAAAAATCACTTTATTACAAATTTTACATTTTTGTAATAGTATATCATAGAAACGACATGTTGCGTGTAGTTGAACAATTAAAACAATTAAGATAAAATGTTGAGTAGGAATAAATACATGAATATACATGCCTACATGCATGCATCATAGGCTACATTGAATCATGCTGCTGATCACTATATTCAGAGGAGGCTGGCAGTTACATTCGTAAAACAGATAAGAACTAACTGAATTTGCATAACAATGTTTTACAAAATAAATAGGCTAAATATCAGAACTTGACAGCTTATGACAGTAATGTCTTATGCTGCGGTCCATGGCCACCGGGAGGCGTGCGCGATTCCGCTTTTACGCACCAAATAGGCTACACCGACGCTCCTTTCACATATGGATCAATTAACGACACTGCTGGTACGTCTTTCTGATACCCCGCGTTAACAATCTATCTTCAATTTAAATTCTAATATACTTAGTCCTTAAAAAAAAAAAAAAAAAAAAACTATTTTTTTTCCAAACGCGTTTGGCGTTACATTTACAGTCTCCAGTGAACAGCATAGTAGGCTATTTTTGATGTCTAGATAGACTAAATAAAACGGCATGAACTTTTAAGACATATTAATAACTATGAACTGTACCGTCTGCTCTATACATATAAATATATATAATTAAGAATACCCAGATGCGCATGAGACGCGTATCGCCATTTATAGACTTGCGCGTAATGAACTCAGTGGTTAGTTTTTTATCATTGTCATCACTGAGGCGGACTCTAACTGTGCTTTCTTTTTTCTCACACCCTGAATAGAAAACCAGCTACTGATGCTGAGTAAAGCTGCATCTCATCTCAACACAACACATATTCTATTCATGCATAGCTGCTTTGTAAAATTCTTACATGGGTATCAGGGTGGTCGGGGGTCCCAAGTAACACATGCAGTCCCTCCGGGGAGGTCCGAGCCTGTCACCATCTCCATACATGATCCCCATGAATGACAGTAGACCACTGCTCACACGCACAGAGACACACGGACTGGAATAGTCCGCCCACTACTCTTACACACTCCAGCCGTGGCATTTACAGATTTTCAGATATCAACTGTCACACCTTCAACGGTTTTCAGAACCACAGCGCCATCTGACGGTGAATGCCGTTTCGTGCTGCACGTTTTACTGGGTTTTAGAGGTTTAGAGAGGGATGTCCACCTGTTGGAATAATCAATCGTATTTCCAATACATCACTTTATAATAGATTTACAGGCATATACCAATAATACCATACTCCATATACCCCCAACGTTCTAGGAACATTCTTTTTAGGTTTTATTTTTTTTACAACCATAAAATAATGTACCTACAACATCCTGTAAGAAAATTAACCATTGTTTTATTATAGCAAAAGTGTATTACCCATGTTTTTTGTTTAGTTTTTTGTTTGCCAGAATGATTACTATTTGTATAACCATAGTTTTACTACAAATATCATGGTTAAACTATGGTTAGTATAGCAAAACTATTAATTTGTGGTTATCATGGCTTAACTACAATGACCTTTTGGTTTTATTTGTAGTAAAACGAGGGTTAATATTTATAAGGGATTCTGGGAACCAAAATTTGTTAGCTGTTAGATAATTTATGTTTAGCTACCCAAATTACTTTTTGCATTGCAAAATGCCGTTTTTGTTTTGGACCCCAGGAACAACGTTTTTATAGAAACTCTCCAAACAAAATATCAGCAGCAGAAATACCAATTCATCATATTGCATTGCCCCGTGAATGTTTCCTAACTCTTCGTATTATTTTTCCACTGAGCAGTTTACACACACAACCAAATATGTCCTTATTATAACGTACAATAACTCTTCTGTGGCTAAAAATAGATGACATCTTAAGAACTTGCAATTTATCCTGCTCATGTCTGTTTTTCAGCCAGAAAAACACAGTATCAAATCCAACTGTAATAACAGATTAAATAAAGTAGAAAAGATCCATTCAAATTTGATAAAAACCTTGGTTTGCCACGGTCTCCCTCTAATATAATTTCACTGAATAAAATAGATAGTTTGCATAAAGATGAAAGGAAAGAGAAAAAAGAAAGAGAAAAGGAAAAGAAAGAGAAAGGAAAAGATCTGCAGAGGGTTTTTCAGACCCAAACAGAGTAGTAAACACTTATCAAATGAGTCTAATGTAGCACCTCATCTGTTGTAGCTGGTCAGAATTATGATGTTTTTGAGAAGGTAGGATGAGATTTTCTTGCTTTCTCCCACAGAAACCCACCCACAGGTGCTGTATGATATCCAATCAGTGTGTCACACTCACAAACAGTTTTCATGGTGACTAGACCAGTTAGAATCAAAACTGAAGAGTGCATCCTGTTTTAGTACAGCTATTGTATAGTTATTTCTACTTTGGTCTAAATGCTTGTTGACTGCATATTATTGTCTATTGCTAGTTAGTAGTACCAAGAAGAACATCTCAGGTTAGAATGTTGTTAGGATGACAAATTCACTCGTTCATGGGGGAAACCATGTACATCGCGTGTCTTTGTGCCCTCAAGATCGACTTATTTGACTATCGTAGGTGCAAGGGTGCATGGTTATATGATGATGCCTCAGGTTAAAGAGACGCTCGCGGGCTATCTCTCCCTTGGGAGCTCATCGTCAGTAAAAAAGCCTACGCTGCGGGGAAAGTGTTTCATTCAGCGGGTTGAATGTTCAGTTGCTTCTTGCTATCTCCCAGAACACAGAACATATCATCACCCCCAACAAGATGAAGTATCGAATGGGTTGGTGGTTGCGTCCGATTTAAATCTTCGCGGTCTGAACTGTTTTCTCAGAACTTACAAGTTCAAGATGCTAACAATCAAGATGATTGTGTCTCAGATCAAACACAAAGATTGGTTCACAATCGATCTCAAGGGAGCATATTTTCATATAGAAATTCTGTCACAACACAATAAGTTCTTGAGGTTTGCCTTTGGGGGTGAAGCTTACCAATTTACCAAACCAAGAATTTGGTTCTCTGTAATATTATCGCTCCTTGGCTGCTCGATTCCGATCAGGAGGGACCTTCTGTCTCAGGCGCAGGGGACAATAGTTCATCCCGGGCCCAAGCTTTGGAACCTTCACGTTTCACGTGTTTGCCACATGCTTTACAACCAATCAAAAGGGTACGTCTCAGGTTACTCATGTAACCATGGTTCCCTGAGAAGGAGAACAAGATACTTACTGTGAGTTCCCATTCGAAAGGGAAATAGAAATGTTTTGGTTTGTGTTGAGATAATCTGGGATTATATTAGGGCCGGGTAAAAAATATCGATTTCTCGGTTTTAATTGATTTTCATTTTTACTAATCGATATCAATTCTTAAATCCCAAGAATCGATTAGTCTATCCTGTTTTCAGTTGATGAATAAGCGGGACATTGTAGCTCGCCTCCCTTCCAATAAATCGCAATAAACTTTGTGCTTTGTTACTTTTGATATGAAAAAAAAGTCTCAGATTTCAAATTATGTCATATATACCGTTTTGCCACTGTTTAATGTGGCGTGACAGTTCGCTGTAGTGTCTCAGTAGAGAAGCGGAACTGAACTGAACAGCTCCTCCGCTTAAATACCAAGCTTGAAATAAACATGAATGAGCATCTGAAGGTATGTTAAAAGAATACAGAACATCTTACCGAACATTAGTTGAGAAATCTTTTTTCCTTGAGAAAATTTGCCATGTACTGTACCTGATATATATCCAAAATAATCCATTTCTAATTGAATCGGAATCGAATCGAAACGCAAGCTTGTGACACGAATGCCCAGCCCTATCTTATATATCATTCATATTTTATCGAGACATGCTACATTTTCACAGAAGACCCTTTATAACCCCATAAATGCTCGACTTTTGTGCCTGTGTTTTCGTCCTACATTTCTTGATTGAATCTTACATTTCTGTGTTGTATTTAGGTCACCAGCTTTCCTCAACTGGCCCTTGAGTCCAAAACCCTGCATCTGTGTTCAGCTTTGAGGCCATGGAAATAGGCATCATACATATACAACTAAACAACTACTCTGACTAGAAATAAAGGGAGTTATGCTACAATGCTGGTGGCAAACACTGAAAGCTGTCAAGGTAACCCCTGAACAAAGAATTATGCAAATTCTCACCTATCTCTTATTTATTTATTTAGTTTTTATGATAGCATGCACTGCAGATATCACAGATATATGCCAATCAGTTATTATAGAACACATGACCTGAATGCAGTTACAGGTTCACAGTCAGTAATATGGTCACACTTCAAAAACAGAATCTGCCATTATCTTTCTTCTCAATATGTGTTTACAGCTCAAAGAGTATTAGGTCTCAGTGCAGTCATTCGGTGTTCATTTTCTGACTTTTGTCTTTCAAAGTCAGGTCTGAAATCATTTATGCCTATATGCAGAGCTCATGTGTTTTATTTGAAACTGTTGAATTTGATAACGTCTGAATGAAGGACATGCAATGTTTCTGCACTGTAAATCGAGGTGACCTGCGGTGCCAAAGAAAGAGAATCCAGAGCAGCTATAATTTATCGTGAACATCTCAATAGGGTCTTCTCCATGGATGGAAAGATTAAAGGAAACCAGGACAGGCAGAATCAGAGGACTCTATACAAAAAGCAGTACAATGAACTGAAAGTACAACAATGTTTCTCCAAATCGGCAGTATAGACATATGCAGTACATATATGTCACGGAACACACACGGGAAACAGGAAGATCCATTTGCAGTATTTTTAATGTTAGGGCAATCCAACTCGTAGTCATCCATGCATGGGTCAAAATCCATAATAGCAGTCCAAATACAAAATAACCAAGACACAAACAAGAACAGGCTAGGAACACAGATCAAAAGTGTAGTGTGACATCAAACAACGACTCCGTGACAAACACTAAAACAGACAGGCTTATATACACAGGGAAATGACAATGCTAATGGGGAATAGGCTGAGTGCAATGATTAGTGACAAGGGACAGCTGAGTGCAATGAGGAAACAAGGATCGTGGGGAATGTAGTTCAAGAATGTGACAGACACCGTGGGGAAGGAGGACATCTAGTGGTGACCCAGGGAACACAAACCAGACACTGTGACAATATATCAATAGCCTATGGGGTCCAAAAGTCTGAGGTTATGCAAAACTTTTGAAATGTAACTATTATGCATTATATATTTGGTATAACAATTTGTTTGAAAAGTAAAAAAAGAAGAAAAAAGAAATTGGTAACACTTTATTTTACAGTGTCCTTGTTACATGTACTTACCATAGTAATATCAGTAAATTATACATACTTACATGCAACTAACCCTCAACCAAATCCTAATCCTACCCTAACCCTATATTAAGTACATGTTGGAAATTATGATTACTCAGTACTTAAAAATATAATTACATAACAATGACACCTTGAAATAAAGTGTAACCAAAAAAATCTGATTGTTCAGAATGTTTTGTGGTCTGTCCATTTTTTAGCTTTATGATTTGAGATACAAAGGAGTTATTATTCCAAGGATCCAATGAAACAAAGCAAAAAAATAAAAAATAAAAAAACATTTTCAGTGTGGTCTCAGACTTTTGGAGTATAATGTAAAAATGCAGAAAGTTTTCTGTAAGGGTTATGTTTAGGGGTAGGGTTAGAGTTAGGGGATAGCATGTACAGTTTGTACAGTATAAAATCATTATGTCGATGGAAAGTCCCCATAAAACATGGAAACCCAACATGTGTGTGTGCCATATAGACAGACATAAGCAAGTAGACTCAGACATACAATAAAAAATAGAAAGCCTATAGATGCAGAATATAGAATATATATGCAAAAGAAATATACAAAGTAGATATCGACAGACAGCAGATACAGATAGGGCCCCCCCATCCCACATACATCCACATATGTACACATACGTTAACAAACAGACATTCTTATGCTGCTGTAAATTTTTGAGTGTGTACATATTTTGTTATATGGTAGTTTAAGCATGGCTGCTAAACTGTACGAGTGGAATGTTGTTGTTTTTTTTAAATCAGATTTAACTTATTCTGAATTCATATTTTTTTGATGTATCTCTTAATGCACTACAATACGCTGATGAGGTGTGTATGTAAATACTCAGAGGAATGACAATAAAATTAAACTCTGAACTCTGAAACTCAGCATAGTCAGGCAGCAAATAGATAGCAACCCATGCAGCAGTGACAGATGGAAAGAGCAGATTTAAATGGTGGTGAGAGAAGAGAGTAGTTAAAGAGGGAAGCCGATGAAGACTTGGCAGGTCGATTCATGGCCAGCGAAACAGCAACAGAGGAAGGAGTGATAGAAACAGAGCCACAGGAAAGAAGAATGCTAACTATCTTATTTAAATGACTAACTCAAACTAAGCACCACAATTTCCCTCACAAAATATTTCAGATTAACAGTGTCTTGCATGTTTTAAATGTGCTTCCCCCATCACATAATTCAACAGCATAAACACTGAGCTTGTGTAAATATTTGATATCATATTTTATGCATGGATATATAGTTACAGGCGTCTCTACTCTCTGAGTTGAAGTGTTAGACAAGAGAAGGATGGTGGGTATCAGAGCCCAGAATTATCACCGCAACACTGATCCCCCCTCCTGTGAGATTCACAAGTGACACAAGCCTGAGCACAGCAGATGACATGCTGTCAGGACTCAGGAAGAGGGAAAGGAAGACCAAGAAACACAGAAAGACACGTTAAATGGCACTCAGCAGAGAGCTGTGACTTATTTATGAGCTCAGTACAACGCTTAGGTTAAAAATTTGAATATTTTTTAAAAATCTCCAACAGTATGTGACAGAAGAGAATCCTCTCACAGATATGTCCATCTTCAAGTTGGAAATTGAATTGAAGCTGAAATAAAATAAAACAATAATAATAATGGTTAAATAACCTTTAAAGAGGACCAATTATGCAAACTTAATTTTTATAAGGTGTTTGAACACAGATGAATGTCTATATTGTGTGTAAACAACATGCCTATAATTATAAAAATCTACCCAATACTTTTTTTATTATCCCCATAAATAATTAATCTCTCCAAACACGTGGTTTCAGATTCCCCCCTACTCTTACGTAAGAGTAGGGAAGCTCCGCCCATGACTGGTGACGCTCTGCCCTATTAGCATAGATCCCGCCCTGAGTGAGCCTGAGTGACTACAGTCGCCATTTCGGTTTACTCTTTGTGGCAGCTGGGGATATACAATGTCTGTGCCAGAAAACCTTACGTTCTGTTGTTGGTGGTACCAACGAACCTAAAAGTCTCCATAGACTCCCAGCATCTGAGTCACTGAGGACACCGTGGTTGAAGTTGATACTCGAGGATGGATCAGTAACTGTTCGTGATCTAGCTTATAATGTTAGTCTCTGGAGCGATGCTGGTCACGGCAGTAATGAAAGGGAGAGTGCGCACTTTATTACAGTTTAACGGAGTTATTTTACGGATATAAAGTTTACCAGTTTATTAAGCACCCCCGAAAAGGCATAATATCGGTATATATTTGTTTACTGTTAGTTGTAACAAGTTAACGAGTGTTTTTGTGTAATTCGCTGTGTATGTTGATGATAATGAGTTGAGAGTTTATGGATAAGACTTTAATGTGCACTTCTTGTACTGTTTTAATCAGCTCTTACAGTGCTTTTCTGGAGTGAAAATGGACGCTTCATGTTTTGTGTGATGTAATATAAACTTCATAAAACTCATCGTAAAGTTTTGGCCATCATTCAGATTGGGTCCGCTACAACAGGCTTGGACTGATAGTGGATAAAAGCAAGATGAACATAAGTTATAACCGTAATTAAACTAAAATATACCTGTTCTATCTCCATGCAGCATTCTCTGGTTCTGTAGGCATCATTGCCCGACTCCAGTTCGAGTCTAGATCCAAGATGGCGCCGCGGATGGCTGCCTCGGTGTGGAGCTCTCCAGTTATTGTGTTGTTTTTGTTGGTTTGTTCTGCGTTTAGTCATTCTTTTCCTATCAGTTTCACCAAAGACGAACTACTGGACATTAGGAAACACACACCAGACAACTTTTTCACAGATTTTGATTACTCAGACGTTTTACTGGACATTCTCGTCGGAGGGGCAGCGGTGTTGTTCAAACGCGCGGTCAGACGCAAACGCGGGAAGCGCGCTGGCGCGCTGGTTAAACTCCGCGAGCGCGGCCTCCGCACTGCACTCCCTAGTATTCATCTTGCGAATCTCCGATCTCTTCCTAACAAAATGGACGAACTTCTTCTCCTCACCCGCACTAACAAGGATTTTTTAAACTCCGCTGCTCTGTGCTTCACTGAAACCTGGCTGAGTGAAGCCATACCGGACAACGCACTACATCTGCCGGGCTTTCAGCTGTTCCGAGCGGATCGCATCGCGGAACTAACGGGGAAAACGAGAGGTGGTGGATTGTGTTTCTACATTAACGAAAGTTGGTGTTCAGATGTAACAACACTGAAGAAGATGTGCTCTCCTAATTTAGAGGCACATTTCATAAACTGTAAACCTTTCTACTCGCCGCGGGAGTTTTCCTCATTCATTCTCGCGAATGTTTACATTCCTCCAGACGCGTGTGTGAGCGCGGCGATACAACAGCTGGCTGAACATATAGCTGAAATGGAACAAAGGTACCCAGACTCTCTTTTAATCATTCTTGGGGATTTTAACAAAGCAAATCTCTCCCGTGAACTGCCAAAATACAGACAGCATGTTACATGTCCTACCAGAGACAGTAATATATTGGACCACTGTTACACCACGATAAAGAATGCGTATCACTCCGTCCCACGGGCAGCTTTGGGGCTCTCTGATCATTGTTTGGTTCATCTTATACCGACCTACAGGCAGAAACTGAAATCAGCTAAACCTGTAATAAGGACTGTAAAAAGATGGACCAACGAAGCAGAGCAGGATCTACAGGCCTGCTTCGATTGCACTGATTGGACTGTTTTTGAAGCTGCAGCCACCGATCTGGATGAGCTCACAGATACTGTAACATCATATATCAGTTTCTGTGAGGATACATGCATTCCTACCAGGACATTCTTATCATTCACTAATGATAAACCATGGTTTACTGGGAAACTCAAACAGCTTCGTCATGCCAAAGAGGATGCTTACAGAAGTGGGGATAAAATCTTGTATAACCAGGCCAGAAACAGACTGACAAAGGAGATCAGAGTTGCTAAAAGAAGCTACTCTGAAAAGCTGAAAACCCAGTTTTCAGCCAACGACCCGGCATCAGTCTGGAGAGGCCTGAGGAACATCACCAACTACAAATCACCATCCCCCCGATCTGTGGAGAATCAACAACTGGCTGACACTCTCAATGCATTCTATTGCAGGTTTGAGAAGCCCAGACTCACACCTCACACCCGCTCTGATGTGCACTTCACACATCCACCATCACCTCCTGCAACCCCTCTCCTCCCCCCTTCTGCCATCCAACCTGAGCTTAAGGTCTGTGTGGAGGACGTGAGCCGAGTCTTCAAAAAACAGAAGACTAGGAAAGCTTCAGGCCCAGACGGCATCTCATCTGCTTGTCTAAAAGCCTGCGCTGACCAACTGGCCCCAGTCTTCACGCAGATCTTCAACAGATCATTGGAGCAGTGTGAAGTTCCCTGCTGCTTCAAACGCTCCACTATCATTCCGGTTCCCAAAAAAACTAAAATCACTGGACTTAATGACTACAGACCTGTCGCTCTCACGTCTGTGGTCATGAAGTCGTTTGAAAGACTGGTGTTGGCCTTTCTGAAGGACATCACTGGACCCCTGCTGGATCCCTTTCAGTTTGCTTACAGAGCAAACAGGTCTGTGGATGATGCAGTCAACATGGGACTGCACTATATCCTGCAGCATCTTGACAGACCTGGGACTTATGCACGGATCTTATTTGTGGACTTCAGTTCGGCCTTCAATACCATCATCCCTGATCTTCTCACAGCCAAACTGACTCAGCTCTCCATGCCATCCTCAATCTGTCAGTGGATCTCCAGCTTCCTGACCGACCGGCAGCAGCGAGTGAGACTGGGGAAGCTCACATCCAGGACCCTCACCATCAGCACTGGCGCCCCCCAAGGGTGCGTTCTCTCCCCACTGCTCTTCTCCCTGTACACTAATGACTGCACTTCTAAAGACCCCTCTGTCAAGCTCCTGAAATTTGCAGACGACACCACCGTCATCGGTCTCATCCAAAATGGTGACGAGTCTGCTTACAGACTGGGGGTTGAACAGCTGGCTGTCTGGTGCAGCTATAACAACCTTGAGCTGAACACGCTCAAAACAGTGGAGATGATTGTGGATTTCAGGAGAAAATCCCCAGCACTCCCCCCTCTCACCATCATGAACAGCACTGTGGAAGCAGTGGAGTCATTCAGGTTCCTGGGCTCTACCATCTCTCAGGACCTGAAGTGGGCAAATCACATTGACTCCATTGTGAAAAAGGCCCAGCAGAGACTGTACTTCCTTCGCCAGCTGAAGAAGTTCAATCTGCCACAGGAGCTGCTGATCCAGTTCTACTCAGCCGTCATTGAGTCTGTTTTAAGCACTTCCATCACTGTCTGGTTTGGTTCAGCTACCAAATCGGACATCAGGAGACTACAACGGACAGTCCGGACAGCAGAGAGGATTATTGGTGCCCCCCTGCCAACCCTCCAGGACCTGTACTCTTCCAGAGTGAGGAAGAGAGCAGGTAAAATCATCACAGACTCCACTCACCCTGGACACCCCCTGTTTGAACTGTTACCGTCAGGACGGCGACACAGATCACTGGCCACAAGAACATCCAGGCACAGGAACAGTTTCTTTCCACAGGCCATTTCCCTTCTGAACACTTAACATGCCCCCCAAGGCATATGCCTGCAAGTGCAATACTCCCACTGTCTAGTGCAATATTCTCTTAACTCAGGTGATATTTATATTTATATTATTCATACTACTCAAAATACTGTAAATATGTTCATAATCTGTAACATGCACTAGACTCCCACTGTCTAGTGTAATATTCTTTAACTCAGGTGATATTTATATTTATATTATTCATACTTCTCAAAATACTGTAAATACGTTCATAATCTGTAAATGTTTATTCAGACTAAACCCAACTGTGACCCCTTTTTTTTTTACTTTTTATACTATTTTTATTTTATTTTTTTTAAATATATTTTATTCTTAGAATTTGTATTACTATGTTTCTTGTTGTATTTGTATTTGTATATGTGCACTGGAAGCTTCAGTACCAAGAAAAATTCCTTGTGGGTGCAAGCACACTTGGCAATAAAGCTCTTTCTGATTCTGATTCTTCTGATTCTGATTCTGATCTAGCTTATAATGTTAGTCTCTGGAGCGATGCTGGTCACGGCAGTAATGAAAGGGAGAGTGCGCACTTTATTACAGTTTAACGGAGTTATTTTACGGATATAAAGTTTACCAGTTTATTAAGCACCCCCGAAAAGGCATAATATCGGTATATATTTGTTTACTGTTAGTTGTAACAAGTTAACGAGTGTTTTTGTGTAATTCGCTGTGTATGTTGATGATAATGAGTTGAGAGTTTATGGATAAGACTTTAATGTGCACTTCTTGTACTGTTTTAATCAGCTCTTACAGTGCTTTTCTGGAGTGAAAATGGACGCTTCATGTTTTGTGTGATGTAATATAAACTTCATAAAACTCATCGTAAAGTTTTGGCCATCATTCAGATTGGGTCCGCTACAACAGGCTTGGACTGATAGTGGATAAAAGCAAGATGAACATAAGTTATAACCGTAATTAAACTAAAATATACCTGTTCTATCTCCATGCAGCATTCTCTGGTTCTGTAGGCATCATTGCCCGACTCCAGTTCGACCTGAACACTGAACACGCTAGGACAGTTTCTGACATTTTATTGTGTGAGATCTGTTTTGTTGTTGCCACCGGAGCATGAGCTCTTGAAGCTCCGCCCTCTTCTTGAAAGGGGGCCTGGAGCAGCAGCTCATTTGCCTTTAAAAGGACACACACAAAAACGGCGCATTTTTGCTCACCCCCCAAAAAGTGGAAATTTTTGACATGCTATAAAAAATTATCTGTGGGGTATTTTGAGCTAAAACTTCACATACACACTCCGGGGACATCAGACACTTATTTTCCTTCTCTTAAAAAGGGGCATGATAGGTCCCCTTTAATAAGTGATTAGACTATTTGGTAACGCTTTAGATTACAGCCCGGAAAGTACTGCGTAATTAAAATGAAATTACAGTGTAACTTTCGGTAATTACAGTGTATACCTATAAAGTACTTACGTGTAAGTATAGGGGAATAATATGTAAAGTTTTGGGAATAAAGGGGTAACAACCAGGAAAATAACAAATTATTTAGGCAAATTATTTAGACTTAGTATTCCATGTAGTTACAGGGTAAGTATGACATTGCGGGCTGTAAATTAAAGTGGTGCTTCTTACCCTCTTGTTTCATGTAGTTACAGGGTAAGTATGACATTGCGGGCTGTAAATTAAAGTGGTGCTTCTTACCCTCTTGTTTCATGTAGTTACAGGGTAAGTATGACATTGCGGGCTGTAAATTAACCCTTTCATGCATGAATTATGATACCCTCAGTCAGGATTTTTTTCCTATGTGTTTTTATTGCTCTTAGGGCATGAAAAACAAGAATTGATTTTTATTTTATTTTTTTACAAATTTTTCAAAGAGATCTTCAGATGTCCACTTGAGTGGACAGCATGCGGTTGGTTTAAACTGAAGATATACTGTATTAAATATAAGACAATAATCAAACAGATAAAGTATGTGAATTTAACAAACTAATCAATGCAATTATATCAAATAATGTGAAAACTATAAAATATATACAAAAAATATAAATGCAAAATATTGCAATGGCTTCATACAACTTCATACAAGTTGCACTTTGCGTATCTTTGATATCAGAACATGAGGACGTGATTCCATCAGAATTTTCTACAGCCTGTCAAGGTACAACTGTGGAAACCACTCAGATGCTCCCTCCAGTGCACCAGAGTATGGAGATTTACCCTTATTAGCTGATAATTCTGATTATGTTCAAGATGGACATGCACATTTCTATCATAGCCCTCCTCTGAGAAAACCTAGCGATACGTTTTTTCAATCTCATCTGAAATGATCAGTGTTGGGGGTAACGCATTACAAGTAACATGCATAACGCATTCAGATTACTTTTTTGATGTTACAAGTAAAGTAATGTGTTACAAGTAACATGCATTACCTAATCAGATTACTTTTTGATCTAACAAGTAATTAACTACAAGTAATATGCATTACCTAATCAGATTACTTTTTGATGTAACGAGTAAAGAAACGCATTACAAGTAACATGCATTACCTAATCAGATTACTTTTTGATGTAACGAGTAAAGAAACGCATTACAAGTAACATGCATTACGTAATCAGATTACTTTTTGATGTTATGAGTAAAAAAACACATTACAATAACGCACATTACATAATCAGATTACTTTTTGATGTAACGAGTAAAGAAACGCATTACAAGTAACATGCATTACGTAATCAGATTACTTTTTGATGTTATGAGTAAAAAATGCATTACAATAACATGCATTATAAAATCAGATTACTTTTTGATCTAACAAGTAAATTAATGCATTACAAGTGTCATACATTATGTAATCACATGACTTTTTTCGATGTCAATGAAAATTACATTCTAATAATACAAATACATTTATTTACAGTAGAAAAAGTCAATGCATATTAAGTTTTTAAGTTTTAAATTTCAAAAACAATATTCACATTATAATTATGAATTGTATCTGAAATATAGCCATTGCATGCATGACGTCCACTACAGTGGACATGTGATTAATCAGAGTTTTCTCTCAATCTAAAATCAAAACTTGGAAAATTTTACTGTGATATGACTCATTAGATATTGCTTTATGCTGCAATATTTTTTTTACCTACAAGAGTCTCCTAGGATAGAAGGAATGGGTGGATATTCTGGAGCAACTTGGCATGTCTGACTGACCCTTGGCCATCTTGGTTTGGAGGGGGAAAAAATCGAAACACAAAGGCTTGCCACTTGATTGCAATTTATAGGATGATGCACCAGGGTCCAATGAAGAGATTGATGTGCAACTTTGCCATAAAAACCCGTGCAAATTCAAGAAAATGCTTTTTTAATAGCTGTCCACTGTAGTGACCACTATGCGTGAAAGGGTTAAAGTGGTGCTTCTTACCCTCTTGTTTCATGTAGTTACAGGGTAAGTATGACATTGCGGGCTGTAAATTAAAGTGGTGCTTCTTACCCTCTTGTTTCATGTAGTTACAGGGTAAGTACAATAAAAACACTTACACAATCTGACATCACTTGGAAAACCTTTATTTGAAAAACAACTTATTTCAAAACAGATTTACAACATATTACACTTCTTATTCTTTATTATTTTAAAAAAATCAACTTTTCATTTCAAATACTAAAGTCCTGACAGAAAGTGCATGTTTTGTCCTTTTTTGTCCCTCTTGGTCCTCCTCTTCTTTTTCTATCGTTCCACTGATTAGCCTAATCTCAAGAAGGAGTCTTTTTCTATTCTGTATTATGTATTAAAAGAAAATACAGTACACCCAGAAATGTTCTCATAATTTACTCATCTTTTCGCTACCGATCAACTGTCACCAGCGAGTGCATGAGAGTCGGCTTCATAGGGTCGGCTTGAATGGCTTCGCGTTTGGTGAAGCTTTAAGCGTTCATTGCATTCTCACGGGAGTTTGATGTGAAACTCGCGCGAGAACTGGTGTCTGTTCTTCTGCATGGTTTGTTTTTCATTATTATTATTATCTGTTATTGTTTGTATTTTGTTGTAAGCAATAATGAAAACATAAAAAAATTATAATAATTCGACATTCGGTTTTTCGGTGCGCTTACGTCACGCTTTAAATTGTCAAGCGTAAACGTACTCAACCCTCTCATGAACGCGCAGGTGACAGTTGGTCGGAAGCGATAGTCTAAACATTTAAACATTTAAAATATTTGGTATTTTTCTTACAAACGCTTATCGTTTCACTTCAGAAGACATTGATTCATCCATTGGGGTCGTATGGATTACTGTAGTTATTGTTATGTGCTGTTGTCAACTTTTAGGAACACATGAGCTTGCATTATGCATTCACAGAGATTATTTATTTTTCTAAAAACTTTTGTTTGTGTTAATCTGAAGAAGGAAATTCGTATACATCTCGGATGACATGAGGGTAAAAGATGAGTAAATGGTGAGGACATTTCTGTAGCCTACTGTAGGCTATTTTCTTTTAACACATAATACAGAATAGCAAGAGACATGTCATGGGATTCCTTCTTAAGATTCATCAGTGGAAAGAAAGAAAAAGAAGAAGAGGAACAAGAGGAGGAGGAAACCAAGCAAGAGAAACAAATTGCTGTAAATCCGTTTTGAAATAAGTTGTTTTTCAAATAAAGTTTTCCAAGTGATATCAGATTGTGTGTGTGTACGTATGTTTTTATTGTACTTACCCTGTAACTACATGAAACAAGAGGGTAAGAAGCACCACTTTAATTTACAGCCCGCAATGTCATACTTACCCTGTAACATGAAACAAGAGGGTAAGAAGCACCACTTTAATTTACAGCCCGCAATGTCATACTTACCCTGTAACTACATGAAACAAGGGGGTAAGAAGCATCACTTTAATTTACAGCCCGCAATGTCATACTTACCCTGTAACTACATGAAACAAGAGGGTAAGAAGCACCACTTTAATTTACAGCCCGCAATGTCATACTTACCCTGTAACTACATGAAACAAGAGGGTAAGAAGCACCACTTTAATTTACAGCCCGCAATGTCATACTTACCCTGTAACTACATGAAACAAGAGTATATTTTCCTAGCATTTAAAAAAAAAAAAGTTGCAATAGTTTTACTTGCCTTGAAACTTAATCAGTGCACCTTTGCAATAATAACAAATTAGCCTACTTTATAAATGCACTGATATGTACCCCGCAATTAAAAAAAAAGCCTTTATGTATTTTTATACACGTATTATTACAAAAAGGTGCAGTGTAGCCTACTCGCTAAATTGCTCCCAAAAGTAAGATTCTAAAATACTTAAATAATCTAAATAATTTGCCTAAATAATTTGTTATTTTCCTGGTTGTTACCCCTTTATTCACAAAACTTTACATATAATTCCCCTATACTTACACGTACATACTTTATACAGGGTGTCTACAGATATAAACAAGTTAAATTTAAGACTTTTTAAGACCTTTTTAATGCCACTTTGAATGAAATTTAAGACCAAACCTGTGATGGAAATACATATTATATTACATGCGTATTAGATTTTTAATTTGAGGGGGGAGTTTAGACTTTTTTTTTTTTATTACATGTATCTGGCCTAAATGTATGCTCACTCATTGCATTTTTACAATGGGGTAATTTTGGTCTTAAGAATTTACACAACACAAGGAAGCTTGATTTCAATATTTGAATTAAATTGAAAAAAGTAGCACAAATAAATACAATAGAATAAAGATACCAATAAATAGAAATAAAGAGAAAGGTTTTTGCTTAGGTCTAACACTAGTATTCAGAAATACTACAGAGACTGAATAAAGTAATCAAATGTAAAATAACACTGGGTAGTATTTTAGTCCTGACTAAATTAAATACATAGGCTATTAATCCTGATTCCTTAAAATGAAAGCTATGGTTTGTTGTTTTGACAACCAAATGAATGACAGACACATATGTCTGCTGTCCCTTTAAGAGCTCGTGCACGGATCCTGTGTTCATTATACGGTCACGTGCGATTTATGCTTATTTAAGACATAGCCGACTGTGTTTAGACTACTAGAGGATACTCACCAAGACCGAAATTGACATCATTTTCGCATGTTTTTGACTGTTACAGCGATAAAATCCACGAAAAATAACTTTTGTTACCCACGAGATGTTTGTAAGGCGGCTTTACTCTATGTATGTGTGCAGAAAAAAAAACATCTCTCTCAGACAGCGCGCAAGTAAGTTACTGAATAGTTTCAAATCGCGTGAATGTTTAATCAGGTAAAACTTTAAAAGACGTGCAAATGGTAAAATTACTTATGATGCAATGCTGGCCCGTTTATGCAAGTGACAATTCCGTCTATCCCGACTCCCGAAACGCGAGAGTGTATTTTTACCTCAGTATGTTTCTTCTGGGAGTTTTTTTGTTTGCCGTTATGCTCATTTGTTTTGATTTCTTCCTATAAAATCTATCACAGAGACAAGCAGCGCGAGCCTCAACAGCGTTACCAGAAAAAGCCTACATTATCATTATCAATAGCTGTTTATGTAATAAAATCTGAATCATTCTCGCGATTCGATGCTTCACTGGTTATTTGATGGATATTAGGTCCGTCAGACTGGAGAAATTTTAGCGGTAACGTGACCAGAAATATTTAAGACCTATCGAATCTGAATTTAAGACATTTTAAGACTTTTTAAGGCCTTTTTTTAGGAAAACTTTATTTAAGACATTTTAAGACTTTTTAAGGACCCGCGGCCACCCTGTTATAGGTACACTGTAATTACCGAAAGTTACACTGTAATTTCGTTTTAATTACGCAGTATTTTCCTGGTTGTTACACCTTTATTCCCAAGACTTAACATATTGTTCCCCTATACTTACACGTACACTGTAAAGAGGTTGCTGTAAATTTTACAGTAACTTACTGGCAGCTGGATGCCAGTAAGTTACTGTAAAATGTTTTACAGTATTATTACTGTATTTTCACTTACAGTATACTGTACCATTTACTGTAATTGCATTTACAGTATTATTACTGTATTTTCACTTACAGTATACTGTATCATTTACTGTACTTGCATTTACAGTATTATTACCGTATTTTCATTTACAGTATTAGTATTGTTTTTTGTTTGTTTTTTTCATTTAAATTTTCTTTTTTTAATTTATGTTTACCCCACCCCCCAAAAAATCACAATAACTCACAAACATTTGTCCTTATAATATTCTTTTTAATCGTTGAACATTTTGTTTTAGAAGTACAAATTACAAATCTTGACCTTTAGGAGCCACTAGCTGAAGAAAAAAAAAGGCAACATCTCCAAAGTCCATAGAATTAATCTCCTGGTGACCATTTATATCTGTAGCATGGCAAAAACGTACACACACTGAAAAGCAAAACAGGCCTTAAAACAATAAAATACAGTCAAAGTCAGTGTTGTGTTGTTACATTTCAGTAATTTTGCCAGTCAAAGTTGACAACCTCTCTGATGAGAAACACTGAGGGTTTCAGGCTGATGCTTTTCTTTGGACCTTTCCAGATTTCCATCTGATCTGTGCCTTTGGTGTTTGGTGCCATCAGGGTTGACTCTCAGAATGAACCTGCAAACACAAGCAAGGAAAAAATATATAATTTTTTCAGACCGGTGTTGGCAGAATTTTCCCTAACCCTCAAACTTGATGCTGCATGTACTTTGGCGTTAATAAAAGCACTACATCTGATTCTGAATCCACCTACAGTAGTGGTGGGGGAAAAATCGATTCTGTTCAGTGTCGCGATATTTTGCGCACGCAATTATATTGATACAGTAGCGCAAAGTATTCCAATATAGGTTATAAGGCTGTGACGGTGGCAGTTTTTTTTACCACTGCGGTGGTAATGGACCAACTACCTGCAGTGGTTGGGGGGTTATTATGAAAATTGAAATAAAAAAATGTAGTTTATTCGAGCAAAAAAGTCTTTATTTGAGCAATTCCGTCAAAGAAGCAACACAAAGCCTGTAAAGCATTCAAATACATATCAGTAAATATTAGAAACTTACATAATAGAAAAGTTAAATCTATATAAAAAAAAAAAAAACTTTCGTTTAATACTTCCACACAAAGACACGTGATTCCACATGAAGCCATACCGCTCTGTGCTTTGAGTGGGATGACACGAGGAGGAAAGAGACCATCGATCTATTTTCTGATATCTTCATGTTTTCTACTTGTTGTAAAAGGTATGAAAAGTGAATTTAATCTTCCACAAGGGCAAGACATTTAAGCTATGTTTGAAATTGCGCTGCCAAAGAGAGCGAAACTAAAAATCAAATAAACTTGACGCGCCGTACATGTCTAATAACAAGCAAAAACTGTGTTGAAATGAATCTGACGTGCAAGTAAAAATGTAGGCTATCTGTCCTACAACGTTTTTCTACTTTACCACAGTAAAGAATGTGAATGTAATAGACCTAAATAAAAGCGAACCAAGGAAGAAACGTTTATAATCCCCTTCGAAAATCGAGACGTAAGTGAAGATTTTGGGAAAAAAACAAGGTATTAAATGCAGGGATGAGTCACAATTTTTGGATATTCGATTAGTTTATTTAATTATAGAATTATAGTATATCGAATAGGTTGTGTAATTATTCTCTAAAATAAAATCTCCATGTTTTTGGTGCTAATGCGGTGGTGACGCGTTCATATAATTACGTTCTGTAATAAGGTCCTGTGTCCTGAATGTTCAAGGACAAAGTTTTTGCACTAGCCTCCAGTAAATGTGTAGAAGATGTTCACAGATTTAATGTGACATTTGTAGTGAGTTGAGCAGTCTTATTTTTTGTAATGTCTTTGAATAATATGGGGGACATGAATCGCAATATATCGCAGAATCGAATCGCAATACTTGCTGTATCGCAATGTTAGGAAGCGCAATAATATTGAATTGTGGCCCAAATATCGCAATACTATCGAATCATCAAATTTTTGCCAATTTCCACCCCTAACCTACAGGGATGGTATTACCCCATAATACATTACATTAAAATCATTAAAGCTTCATTCTTTTTCAATATTCCTGTAGCTTAGATTTCCAGGGAATGGATAATTTAAATTAAACTTAATACAATGTAAGTTGCTTTGGATAAAAGTGACTTCCAAATGCATGCATGTAAATGTAATGTAATGTAAAAAAAAAAAAAATATATATATATATATATATATATATATATCGTCGCTGTCGGGCGGAAACCTCGTATGTCCAAATTTGGTCAATTTCATATTTTTTCACAAATCGATGCTATTGGTCAGTCCCCACGTGGTTCTGTTATTTTTACAAATTATTAACCAATCTAAACTGTTGAAAATAGCTTGAGAGCAAATCTCGTAACTCCATTGGACACTTCAACTGTCTGAGAATCCTCGTAACTCCACCTCTTCTTCACTCCACGGCGGGCGGGAGCCTCGCGGCATTTTGTCTCCTCAGGATTGAAACTCGCAACGATTAAGAAACCCTCGTCGAGCAACACGTAAAGCAAGCCTTAACTCTGATTTTATCTGTGTCAAACTATGATATCAGTTATTGATGCATTTTAAATGTCTACGTATTACTAGGCTTATTATTAGGCTTATTATACTTGTGCATTGAAGTTTTAAAATGTATCTAATATTATACTTGAATTGAATTAAAAGTTTTGGATACCAGCTTTAAATGATTGTTTTTATTATTATTTTACTGACTCGAAGTTGGCACTGTGCATGTAAAATACCCCAAGTAGCAGGTTTTATTTATGGGAGAAAAAGGGTCTGTCTACTGGCGCCAGTAAGTTAAGCCTATTTTTGCATAACTCTGTCTGTTTTTTAGACAATAACGAGTGAAAATAGTTAGGTTAGATACATTTTAGTTGGCTTGTTTTGTTAAAAATCGATAGCTGTAATGCTTCGGTGCAGAAGGAAGCCCGTGAGCCACGGAGGTAAATTTGCGTGCAGATTAGGCAAATTTCCACCTATTAGACAACGTTAGTCAGCTCATCATTTTTTGTTCTGCTTCACTTATAGCTCTTAAACCTTTAAAATGGAGTTTAGGAAGATGTATGTAACCACGGTCGTTAGCTTTGATTAACTATTGAAGCCTTTTCTCTTGTCAAAAGGCTCAACGCGACCGCCGATTTTGTTTGCGTGCAGATTAATTTCCGCCTATTTTAGACAGCCTAATATTTTGGTATTGCATCACTCATATCTCTTAAACGTTTAAAATGGAGTTTAGGAAGATGTATGTAACCACAATCATTAGATTTGAATAGCTCTTAAAGCCTTATCTCTTATCAAAAGGCTGAACGCGACCGCAGACTGTGATGAACACTGTTGGCAGCAGCGACGTCTATGTCCGTTCCATTCTAATCAATGACAGCGTAAACTCGTATCTCCCCGCTCCCAAGTCATAAATCTCGTATCTCCGATTAAACATTATTTTAGGGAAATGTTGTGTTAATGTTGGTATACAACAGTATATGATAGCGATATAAGGTATATTACCAACTTTAACGATACAATGTTTAATAACTCAAAAAATATGCAGTTTTTTTAATTTCCTGAAAAATAATGGTTTTGGAGATACGAGGATTCCGCCCGACAGCGACGATATATTGGTTTACCTGATTCTGCATTCGACAAAATAGACAGCTAATGCTGAAGAGTCGTCTGTTAGCAGTTGTAACTGGATGATGATTCTGCCCTTCATTGTCAGCATCCATGTTTTTGCTTTGAGAACAGACTCTCCTGAAACAGATAAAGTCACAGCAGCCTTTTAGTGTTATAGTTTACAGAAAAAAAAACTAAAATACAATAACAGAACTTATTACTAACAACAATAACATGTGGGGTGAAGATGAGGTAAGTTATAATGTTGTATGGTGTTTATAGTTTTTAATCAATTAAACAACATTAAAAATATTAGTTAGCAAAACTTTGCTATATTGATAATGGTATATTGCTAACCCTTTCCTCCTCCTTCTCCTCTTCCTCCTCCAACGTCAACCCGTTCTGTGTATTAGTGGAGAGCGTCAGCAGTGATGTACAGTCCGGAGGGAATGGCCGCTGCAAATTCAAAATAAAGAACAGAAAAGAACATGTTTGCCTGCTTAACTAATGCATACTTCAGCTAATTTAGTTGATGTCATCTTACTCACCTGTAGATGTTATCACCATTACGAAGGCAATCACAAAAAAGACTCCAAAATACACCTCCGACATTTCAGACGACATAATTCAGACCACAAACTTGAAAATAAAACAAAAGATGAAATTAACAATGGTGTTGGATAAAGGGTTAGTTTACTCAAAATTGTAAATTCTGTCACCATTTACTCACCCTCAACTTGTTCATAACTTCCATTAAATTATTTAATGTGCTGTATACAAAAGAAGATATTTTAAAGAACATGAGCAACCAAACAGTTACTGGTCCCCATTGACATCCAAAGTATTTTTTCTATTATAGAAGTCCATGCGGACCAGCCACTATTTACCAACATTATTCAAAATATCTTATTTTATATCTTAATAATATCTTATTTTACATAAATGTTCAGACGAAAGAACTTCATGCAAGTTTAGAACACGTTGTGGGCGAGTAAATGATGACATACATAATTTTCTGTTTAAGGTGTACTACGTTATCCCTTTAACTAAGTTTTACTCAGTATTTACGCTGTACATCTGCCAAAAAGTTGTGAAAGAGGAGACAGAACATACCAAAGTTATTATGCTTCTCTGTTTAATAAGTTTACTTCGGCTAATTTAGGTGAAGGTGACCATAACGTTACATACCAGTTGATGTTATCACAATGAAAAGGCTCCAACACACTCCATCGTTGCAGATGGCATTATCCAGATCACAAACCTGAAAATAAATCATATAGGCCTACGCAGGGTGCGATTTGTAAAAAAAACAGAGGTGGGGATGTTTTCACAGGCGCATTCATACCACCCACATTTCGTCATGAGTCATTTTGTACCCATCACTTTTAACTTCCGTCCATAATAATTTGACTTTTGGTTCGATTTTTTTTACTGTTTTCAATATGAGAGAGAAATTTGGTAATCATTGTCTGACCTAACAAAAATCCATTATAATATTAATTTTATTTTATTTTTCGTGTTCGCATTTATGAGGGAAAAAACAACGTGTTAGGGTCCGGTAACCAACGTTCTTGGTTACGGATTTGACCGCTCTGAAAGCGGCACTATAAGACTGCTTTAAAACTTCCACAGAGACCTCAAACAGAACAGCTGCCTTTCTTTAAAGTGAATTTCGATTTGTATTAATTGTATCTTAATTTAAGTAAGCTACAGCAGGCACGGCGCCAGGATTCCAGTTTTGGATGGGCCAGACCAATGTGGGTGGGCCTGTGCGTATACATAATATAGGTTTTAATAGCTTGATGCTCTTTAAATATTTTGTTGCATTGTAAAAATGTTCGGTGCATAGGACGGACCTATCCGCGATCGCTCTCCATGGTTCTGACCAAAGAAGAGCGCTTTGGAATCTCCTTTACGCATCATACCTGGGCTGTGTTTCCCGATAACGTTGTCTCTTAGCGCGCTACGAAGACTCTTAAGTTATAACTTAATTAAAGGTATACTACCAGTAAAGGTATATCATTGCTAGGCGTCTTCAGGGCTATCATCCACTCAATGGCGCCACCAGGGGGTGGCCAGGGGTGGCGGTGGCGCCATTGGGCTTTCACCCCACTGGCCAGTATAAATTTTAGTAGCATCAGTTATGCATTTCATCCCCAATGCACAACCAGGCAGGCAAGCCACTCTAGACCTTAGTTCGCACACAGTAGCCCTGTACTCCCCCGCCGTCCATGCCTCCGTCCATGCCGCGCCGGTCAACAATTTCAAAAGAAGTCAAGAAAGAAGACTACCGGTAAGTAAATAAGTCAAAGATATTCTTTAGTAAAAGAAGACGGGGAATTATGTGTCGTGACATGTGCTTTTTAATTGCCAAATGGTTACAGTATACTGTTACAGCAGCTTTTTGATGTGTCTTTGACACGTTTTGACAAGCAGGGATGCAAACAGCGCGCTTTTCGGCGCCTCCCGCTTTTTTCATGTCAGTTCGGGTGACAAAGTCATCTGAAGTCATTCCATAGCTTAATGTGAGGGACATAAGTCTGTTTACATCATTAAAGTATACGGAAACTCGTTTTCCCTCCTTTGCGGCTGTCAATCATTCTCCAGCAGTATTCAAACAGCGCGCGCGCCTCTTCCGGCTGGATGCACGGTAAAACTCTCTCCAATATGATATATTCACATTATAATGCATGATCTGTAGATAAAAGGCTGTGGATTTGCATAAAATTACTTTATTTTGTTGGAGTTTGTTGCTGTTTTTAAACGACTCACTACCGTGTGCTTGTTATCAGGGTCCGGTTTCTCAACCGGTGGGTCGCGACCCACAAGTGGGTGGTTGATAATTCTATAGGGGGTCGCAAGACTTCTGTGTTCACTAGCACAGCTAATAAATGGGCTTCACAATAGTCTCATTGCAATAGACTACGTTTACGTGCAAAAAAATAATCCTTTAATAAACGCATTGGCGGCTCAATCGGACTAAAAAGCCTTAATGTAAACACCTAATCATAAACGCGCACAGATTGAAACAAAAGTTTTGCATGTAAACAGCCAGTCCTCCAACGAATCTGATTTTCGAATGTCGTAGGCTACTTCATTATTGCCGTGCCTTCTAACGCTGTATTTCAGGGTGCGATTTGTGAGAAAAAGAAGTATGTTTTGAAGTAGGCCTATGGATGTTTTGAAACATTTTTATTCATAAAAATAATTATCACGAGAACATGAACTTCATCACTGCATTTGCAGGAATTGTAAAAAAAAAATTCTTATTAACTCATGAAGTAGCCTAACGCAATATTTTTACTTAAAAACTTTTACTTTAAAAAACATGCAAGAATTAAATCTCCCTCCCAGTACCATGGTGTCACTCGGCTAGACAAGACACTTATTTATGAATGGCAAAATTAAATGGCCCAGTTTTACTGCTGCTGTTAAAGTAATAACGTTAACTTTACATCGCGATGCTGAGCTACAGTGAAATGATAGAAAAGACATGCATTATCTCGTGTTTCGCCTCATTCGCGCGAACTGGACGCGCCCGCGCGCGCTAAACGCCTCATTCGCGCCGCAGGACCTCTAGACGCGCGTAAACGCGTCTTTACATTGAATTGAAATCACTCGCGCCAGACGCTCAAGAGTAAGTGAGTAATCAAATAACATTTGCTTTAGCCTCAATTAAGTGAAACTCCGTAGGCCCTATGTGTAACTTCACAGTGGTGTGACTGGGGCACTAACTCTGCTTGTCATCATAGAAGCGGATAATCATATTGTGATGTTTATTCCCGCTTTAGTAATATCCTGAATATGCTGCCTTCCAGCTATATCAGAGCCAGCCAAAGAAGCGCATTTTAAAATAAAATTGACTTTAATTAAACCGCACGGATCCGTGATAAGTTTTGTGATCCGTCTCGGTCTCGCCACTATAGTGTCTCAAGTGTCACATTAACGTGAGTAAAAAAAAAATCAGTTTGCCTCATAGTCTGTCTATTGAAAATGTGTCTGTGTTTTTGTGAAATTAATTATAATAAACATATAGTAGTAGCCTATAGATCTGAGAGGCATTTCAGTTATTGAATTATTTCCAGCCTTAGTGGGTCGTATGACTGGCATACAAAAAAAAAGTGGGTCGCAGTAAGCAAAAGGTTGAGAAACCCTGTGTTAGATCACACACATCACAAAGGACTATGAATCGGCATCAATTACTTTTACCGGTTCTTTGTGGCAAGCTTTATGCGTGCGGTCGTGCGCTTGAGTGCGGCTATTAAACGCTCATTATCCTGTGTAGGCTATATAAGTAATCAAATTAATATAAAGGGGCGATTTGTCCACTAATGGCTTAAATAAACAACTACTAGTCGACTAGAAAAAACTTTAGTCGGAAGCAGCCCTTATTCCACATATTTTCGAGCCAGGCTCAGGCCATTCTGGGTTGAGCGAGCGACCCTGCGGAATGAGCGAGCGGAGTGTAATATTCAGAAATGCGCTCTCCGCTCACGAGCTCTGATCGGAACAAACCCGAACCTCACTGTCTGCTGAACTTGCGCAGAAACATCAAAATATAACCAGCTTTTAAAATGTTTTTTTAAACTAAACATTTAGACTATTTTAGCACAAATTATGAGCTTATTGACGATTTTTTATAATTCTTGACAAAATTAGGATATAGTAAAAGTTGGGGGGGTTTTTTTGAAAAAAAGTGGGCCTGTTGAAAAGTGGGGTCGTGCCTGAGCTACAGGACATCGTCTTTCAAAACATAACCTGCGCGAAAGAGAAAAAAAAAATGAATGCGTCTCTGTCCCCAGCACATTTAGAAACATTTTAATTCATAAAAATGAATCATGAGAACATGAACTTCATCACTGCATTTGCAGGAATTGTAAAATCTTTTTTCTTATTAACTCTAATGCAGCCTAACGCAATATTTTTACTCTAATAGCTTATCTTTCCCCACACATATGAACTGTGATCATGCACAACGAAAAAACAAGAATTAAATCCCCCTCCCAGTATGGATAGTGCCACTCATGTCAAAAAACATATTTATGGCAAAACTATATGGCACATCGTAGTGTCAACTTAAACATAAATAGGCTATAGTGTAGGCCTATGCATCATTCTAGGAAAACAGTCTGCCTTGATGACGGACTTCTGTCGTCTTTTTCTGCTTTCCAGTGGGAGCGTCATCTGCGGCATGTCGTCCCTCTTTTACCCACATTTCTGCAAATCTCCGGGCAGGGAAGTAGGCAACTCCTGGCCCATTTATGGAAATGAACAGTAGGTTGTTCAGTGTGGAGACGTTTATTCGGTTTCTTTCGTCTGTGAGAATACGGTTCATGGCGCTGAATCCCCTTTCACACTCAGCTGTTGACACTGGGAGTGTGGAGACAGTGAGGAGCACTTTGCGCAGATTGTCTCCTGTGGTGCCATGACACTTGAATTGGTGGAATTCCTTGAGGAGTATGGTACTGGTTGCAGCCTCAACAGCGAGAGTCTTCTGAATGGTGAGAAGTTTGTTGTCTCCATATAGGATGCGCTCGTCTTCATCAGATGGCCAATTTGACGGATTTAGAACGGCTGCATCAGAAATAATTCCGTTGTCATCCAGCCTGCGCTCAATGTTGTCGGCCAGGGAAACGAACAGTCTTTCACGAAAGACCTCTGCCTTCCGATGATCACTGTCACTTGTCTGAGACACATTCACTCCCTTGAAAGAGTGGAAACTTTCAAATTCCTCCTTCAGGCCTCTTGCGTTCACACCATCTGCTTGCCGCATAGACCTCAGTGTTCTCAGTGCAACATCCACCTCAGCACTGGCACTGACAGCTGTGGCATCTCTCCTCTGCAGAAACAGGGACAAGGCTTGCAGGGTTTCCAGTGCATCTTTTACCAATGCCATCTCCACCAAAAAAAGCCACTGTGTCATTTTACCATGAATGCCCCGACATTTGGCTCTTTCCACGGAAGATCTGGATTTGTCTTCCATCAACACTCCAAAGAGTTTGACCAAGGCTGGATAGCTTTGCCAGAGAGCCGTCACAGACGTGCAGGAAGAGGACAGCCAGCGCACATCGAATACTCTTCCTATTCTGCGAGCGTGCATGCCCAGATCGGAAGCTGCAGACTCAAACTCTCTCATATGTTTTGGGCTTTGAGAGAAAAATGAATACAGAGAGTCAATGAACATCTGAAAATGGCTCGCCTCTGTAATGTGTTTCACAGCATCATGGACCGCAAGTTCTAACTTGTGGTTCATACAGTGAATGACGGTCAGGTTAGGATTGATCTTCTCACGTAGGAGTGTGGCTGCTCCTCTGTATCGGCCCATCATAGCAGCGGCCCCATCTGTTGCAAAGCCAATAAGCCGGGTGCGCAACATGTCTTCAGAGATGCCCTGTGTATAAAGGCTTTGGAGCAGGATGTCACAGATGGCCGATCCAGTGCACGACTGCAGCTCAACAAGTTGAAGGAAGAAGTTGCAGACCTCACCTTCATAGGGAATCCTAATGTAGATGATTAGGCATGTTTTGTTTGACACCGTTGTGCTCTCATCAATGAGAATACTGAACTTATCAGATGAGTTTTTGATAAAGTCCACTAGCTGAGTTCTCATTTTTTCTGCAATAAACATGAGCATATTACGACAAGCCTTGTCAGAATGCAGCATACATCCCAGGTTTACACCATTCAGTTGTTGCAGTTCCACCAGCTGTGGCTGGATTTTGAATGAGAGGTTGTTTTGGCAGATCATATAGGCTGTACGTATGCAATTCTCAGTTACTTTTAAAGTCTTCTCATTGTGTTTTCTCCACAGAGCTGCACTGTTATCTACTGCCTTTTCAATTGCTGTCTCGCGTCTTCTCTGCAAAATTTCTATGCATTTGATGTGGGACTGACACTTTCCATGTCTGCTTATTTTGTCATTTAATTTTTTTGCAGACTTTGCTTTTATGCCATTAATAAATGCAGAGTCGATGTGAAGCCTCTCTTGTGTATATGGGCCTAAATCTCTAATGTCAGAGCAAGCTGTACACTGAACTGATCCATCTGTGGTGACAGCAAGCCACTCTCGACCCTCTCTCCATTTAGCAAAGCGCCCCGGCTCAATGCAACCTCCAACAATAGCCCCAGAAACCGAATCATTAGCTTGTAAGTCTGGGTTGTATGGTCCTTGTTCATTTGAGTCAACATGGGACTGTGAGTTCTGCTGAGGCTGGGAGTTGCCGCCCATCCTACCTGTAGTAGTAACATTCTCATTTGCAGTTTTAGGATTTTTTTGTGATGGTCCTGTGAAATACGATGATATACTGCTCTGTACCCTTTTCATTGTTCTCAGCTAGCTAGCTAGAGTTTTCGCGCTGAAATAACATAAATATTTGTACTTGGTGACATTCTGAAAAGCCGTAAATGGATCAAAGTTAATGGACAGGATCAGATCAATTAGACGCAACGTCATCTATTGTATCAGAAGGCTAGCGCTGACAGTGGGTGGTCCATTCCGGATTTTATTGTTCTATCGCGCCACTGACAGTTAACATTACAGCGCGGCTACTTCTCTAGGCTAGCCTCTGCTGAATAACGGATTGATTGCAAAGTTAAACTATTACAGTAAACAGTTTTACTGCTGCCTTTAAAGTAATAACGTTAACTTTACATTGCGATGCTGGGCTACAGTGAAATGATAGAAAAGACAGATTAATTATTTGTGTTAGTCATTTCGCCTCATTTGCGCGAACTGGATGCGTCCGCGCCGCGCTAAACGCCTCATTCGCGCCGCAGGACCTACATTGACTTAACATTGAAATCACTCGCGCCAGACGCTCAAGAGTGAGTCAGTAATCTAAAAACCTTTGCTTTGGCTTTAATTGACTGAAACACCGCATGTGTAACTTCGGCCATTCTCAGTGGTGTGACTGGGACACTAACTCTGCTTGTCATCATAGAAACAGATAATCAGATTGTGATGTTTATTCCCGCTTCAGTAATATGCAGAATATGCTGCCTTCCTTTGTTTTCGACACACAGCTCCACTGCCCAGCGGACCGGCTGCAACCGTCTCGCAAGTGTTGATAGGCTATTACTCGTGAGGTGTAACCGGGTGTAACCAATCAGATAGCGCCGTGGGCGGGACATTGAGTAAGTCTGCAGAGTGGTGAATACAGAGAGGCTGCGCGCGGCAGCTATATCAGAGCCAGCCAAAGTAGCGCATTTTAAAATAAAATTGACTTTAATCAAACCACGGATCCGGGATAAGTTTTGTGATCCGTCTCTCCACTAGTGTAGTAGCACTGATCACTTTGAGGGGGGGATAAATTTATCCCCACCGGGGATAAAAATAATTAAGCAGAGGCAGGGATTCCTTGACCAGAAAGGGGGAAATCCCACGCATCCCCCCCGGCAAATCGCACCCTGGGCCTACGTGAAAATATTGTTTAAAACCCGCACTTTAACAAGGGTTTCGTCTATCTCACTTTACCTCAGTATTTCACGTTGAGTTCGCTGTTAGCTCGGTTAACGTTACCGTCGACTCCGCCCGCCTGATGAGCTAACTTGCGTTAAAGAGGCAGAGGAACACACAACCATTATTTTTTATAGTTTTAACTAAAGAATATTTCGGCTAATATAGGTGAACTTAACTTACTCACCAGTTAATATTATCACCGTGACAGCGACCCGGCCGACAGTCAGGAAAAAAGACAGTAATAAAGGCACCAAAAAAAACATTCTGACGACAGTCAGGAAAAAAAGACACTAAAACCATTCAGACGAAAACAAAACGATACATCATGTTAGTTTGCTGTTAACATAAGTAAAAACATTTGAAAATGTTTATTTTATATAAAATAGAAATTATATACTAACCTTTTTGGTGAGTTACATGATCTTTTGTCCGTGCATTAACTGCCACTTCACCCCTCAAAAAAACACTTGAAAAGAAATCCCTCTTGCCATTGGTCAGTTTTTCGCGGGCAAGTTCACTACTGTAAATTGATTTACAGTAGTGAAGAATTACAGTAGTGACCCTATATTTTCCCATAATCCTTTGCTGTTTACAGTAACATACTGTATACATATTTTACAGTATCTTACTGTACATATTACAGTAAAATACTGTTCAAATTACAGAAATCCGTTACAGTGTACGTACTTTATAGGTACACTGTAATTACCGAAAGTTATACTGTACTTTCATTTTAATTACGCAGTACTTTCCGGGCTGTAATCTAAAGCTTTACCGACTATTTTAAAATGTGCATATTGTATTATGAATTGAGCACATGCATAATAAATGGAAGCCCACAAGTAAATAAAAAAATGATGTAACTAATGCTCTTCATTATTGATAGGACGATAAATAAACGGAACCTCTATCTGAGTAAAGGCTCTTTCACACTGAGCCTGACACGATAAAGCTAGGTGAATTTCCGACAAACGGAGCTTTCACACTAAACGCTAAACAGCTGGTGATTGCCTTCAGCTAATTCACGCTTGCTCCTGTGGCGTAGTGTCTCGGAATGCGGGGTATATGCACGTGCATATGCGCCTGGGTGGATCGGGGGCCCGCAGTGTAGGAAGCCGTGAGCTCTGTGTGTCGAAAAGCTTTCCGCACGCTGACACATTCCAATTTCACAGCCAGTACTTTTGGTGAATATTAGGTGCTGTCATTTGTATGTGAATGTGGAGAGGTGAGAAGTGGGCTGTGCTCTGAGAAAAGAAAGTTGTTTTTGATGATGTGTGTGTGTATCTAGGAGTAGGTGTGTGAAAAAATAAACAAGCATGTTTGTGCAAGTTTGGCCATTTTTTTGTGAGAATGCATCAGGACGAAAGGGCAACTGGAAAGAGAAAATTACCTTTGAAGTCTACTGTGGATTTTCACAGTGTGAGCACTGAATGTGAAATAAAATCCTTTGCTTTTCAAGTTATAGATGGCAGTGGCCGCTCTTATATTAAAAATAAGGTAGATAAACTATTTTCTTTTGGTCTGGAGGAAGCAAAAGGCATTTCTAGTTCAATACATATGGCCTCGGCATGGATGAATGCATTCAGTTTTACATTGATCACAGACTCACTCAAGCTGAAATAGCTCTATGATAGAACACTTCCAAACCAGTGTCGACATTTGAGGAGGAGACTATAATTTTATTGTTGTAGGCAGACAGTATAGTGATATTTTATTATTGTCAGGGTTCTGCCCTGGCAGCGTTGTCTGTCTTGTCTCTGTTTAATGTTTCTATGTTTACGTTGTGTTTTAACACATGGTTGTGTCTTTGTTTGTGTTTGCCATGTGCTCCTCTGTCCCTTCCTCCTTGTTTCCTGTTACCACGCCCCCTTGTTTAGTTGAGTCCTTGTTTGAGTGTTGGCACCTGTCGTCTCGTTAAGTCCTTGTTTGTCTGAGTGTGCTCACCTGTTCCTCATGTTCCTAGCTCCCTTTATATGTTCGCTCTTTCCCTCTTGTGTTTGCCAGTTCGTTAAATATTGTACCTCAGAGTACTACTGTGTCTCAGTATCGTTCCTCTTAAATTGTTAGTGTTTTGTTGTAGAAGTTTGTTAGTGCTCTGGTTACTGCCATTGGCTCTGTCTTGTTTCCCTGTTCCAGTTCTGTCCAAGTCCTGTCCAGCAAGCAGTCCTGTTCTGAGCCTGAGATACCTGAGCGCCAAGCTGTAAGAAGTTCCTGTCTGGCTTTAGCTGGTTACCTCTGGTCTCACTCTGTTCTGCCATATCTACACTCCAGCCTACGGACACCTCCTTACATCTGCTGCTCTGCTGTTGTCTTTGTCTCATCTCTACCTATTGTTTGGATTGCTACCTTCTCCCACTTCGTCGTGTCATCTGTTTGTCAATAAAGCTGTTAATTGTCATCCTGCATTTGAGTCCTCCTTCACAGATCCATAACAATTATCATATTGTAGTGATGTAGTATATTTTAGGCTGGGTTAGCCAACTTGAGGGATAAGGCCGTCTGAATGGTTGAAAAATAATTTGACAGAAATGTCGAAAAATAGCTGAACATAGAAATTGTGAGTGACCTAATACATTTTTTGAATAAAAAAAATAAAAAAAAATAAAAAATTAAACATAAGGTCACAAGAAAACAACCTTGGTTATGTTTAGATCAGAAGAAAATGTATGGAAACTAGATGCACGTGTCACGGTACAGAGAGAGGCAGACAGGTAAATAGTGAAATAAATGTTTATTGAACAGAGGCACAGAGTGGAACAGCAGAGGAGACTGGTGAGTATGCAGTGGAGAATCAGAACAGGATGATGAACTTAGCTGGATGATAATATAGATGTCTGTTTGCAGATGGCGGGACAGGATACGGCAGACTGATGACTGCAGACAGAAGACGGGTGATCGGAGATTTGAGGGTGAAGTTCAGGTAACTGATCTTCAGGTGAGTAGAGGAGTCTGTACGTCAGGTAAGGACGAGGCCGACAATGAAGTGAAGGAAAGTGTCTTTATATAGTGTGCAATCTTTGCATTGATGATGAAGTGCAGGTGCGGTGAATCAGAACTCCGGGGAGAGTTCTGGTGATCTGGTGACTCTGTGACAGTACCCCCTCCTCCACGGGCGGCTCCTGACGACTGGGTAGGACGACGACGACGACGGGGTCTACCTTGGGCCCTGGGAGCTAGTCGATCTGGGTGTTCCGTGTGGTATTGGGTGAGGAGTGTAGGGTCAAGGATATCATAACGGCTCACCCATGAGCGCTCCTCAGGACCATAGTCCTCCCAATCGATTCGGTATTCCAGTCTGGGACCCCGTCATCGTGAGTCCAGGATAGCTCGGACCCGGTAGATCGGTTCCTCTTCAGCGATGTTGGGAGGAGGAGGTACTTCTTCGCCACCAGTTTCTGTGGGAGGAGAAAACAGAGGTTCAGAGTGAGGTTTCAGGGAGGGATACGTGGAAGGATGGTGAGATTCTGTAGTGAGTTGGAAGATTAAGCCAGTAAGTGACCTCGTTGAGCTGCCTCTGCACTGTGAATGGACCTATGTACCGGGGACTCAGCTTACGGCAAGGCAGGCGGAGATGGATGTCCCGCGTCGAGAGCCATACCTTCTGGCCTGGTTGGTAGCGAGGGGTTGATGTTCTGCAGGTGTCTGCTTGTCTCTTGTGTCTCCACATTGCCTGTTTGTGATGCACGTGAGCTGAGTCCCATACCCTCTCGCTCTGCTCGAACCAGTGATTGACATCTGGAACTTCCGAGGGCTCACCCGACCAGGGAAACAAAGGAGGTTGGTACCCTAGGATACAATGGAAGGGGGTGAGCCCGGTGGTGGATTGTCGGAGTGAGTTTTGGGCGTACTCAGCCCACGGGAGGAACTGGCTCCAGCTGTCCTGGTTCTGGTGGCAGTAGGACCTCAGGTATCTCCGGATTTCCTGGATCTTTTGCTCAGTCAGGGGTGCGTTTCCCAAAAGCATCGTTAGCCAACTATGTTCTCAAGTTCCGTCGTTATCAGCATAGTTCAACGAGTCAGTGTTTCCCGAAACCATCGTTCTAATGAACATTCGCAAACAGCATCGCAAAGTTGTGTAGTTGGAACGACAGCTCTCGACCTGTGGTTAGAAGCATAGTTTCTAGTTTGCATGACATGTGGACTTAATAAATCCTTATCTTGAGCAAAACAAGCAATCTGACATTCAGTACAACCTGTGTATTTTATTTATAATACATACAAATGTCATTTACATCTTTTAGTTTGTCAAGAGATTTAAAGCACCGCTTTTGAAGAGTGTGCATGTGCGAACGTGCTCTACTATGTAAGAACAAGCCTATGATTGAATCTGGAAATAAAGCAAAATAACTGAGAAAAAGGTCCTCAGATGTCATATCTGTAATTTATAGCAAAACATCTAACGTTAATTCGATCTCAAAAAGATTCATTAAAATAAGTTATTACTCCACCACGTGCGTGACGTCATAAACCAATGTGGTTGAACGACCACTTTGCGACAGTACAGTTTCGGGAAACAGTCGTGACTAGCTAGTTGATTTCTTCAACGATACATCGTACTATGGTAGTTAAGCAGCGAGTTACGTCGTTGTTCAGGAAACGCACCCCTGGCCGTTAGTTTGGGGATGGTAAAGAGGCATACGGATACTCCGAGGAGTTTTGAAGAATGCTTGCCAGACTCTTGAGATGAATTGATACGATCAGATATGATGTCTTTGGGAATACCGAAATAACGGAACACATTCTGAAACATAGCTTCGGCTGCTTCGAAAGCAGTAGGCAATCCTCTGAGGTGAATCAGCTTACAGGATTTAAAGTCAATACCCAGATGTGACCATGGACGATGTGGAATGGTAAGAGGCACCAGCTTTCCATCAGGGAAAGCTTTTTCTAGGAAAGGCAGTTTCCTAGGAGTGTTGGTAACGGCGCAGACTGAGCAACCCTTGATGCACTGGGAGATATCCTGAGGCATAGTTGGCCATGAGTAGCGTTGACGGAGAAGCGAGAGGGTACGTTGGCTACCTGGGTGTCCAGAGTCCGGAGAGGTGTGAGCTGAGTCCCTGGATTTTCTGGCTGCTCTTGTGCCTCATCTACATCAACCAGAACTGCTGGAGTTCCCCGCGGAACCAGAGTTGATGAGGGCTTGCGCTGAGACACAGATACGGGGGGTTAGAATATGCACAGTGGTACGAGACAAGGAGGTTATTTGAGGTGAAAGTTGAATAGTACTCACCGTGGGGCGTGGTGGTCGAACAGGACAGGCGATGATGACATGACCTTCTCTCCCACAATACAAACATAGTTGATTTTGGATCCTTCGCTTATGCTCCGCATGTGTGAGATGATACGAATCCACCTGCATAGGTTCAGGTGCTGGAAGGGCGACTGATGGTGCCGAGGACGGAGGATATGCAGCAGGATTTAGGAGAGAACTGGAGGTGAGACGTTGAGAAACTCGGATGGTTTTTTGGATGAAGTTTAGCATCGTCATACACAACCATGAGCTGGCGGATGTCGGCATTGAGTCCCTGTCGGAAAGCAGTGAGTAGTGCAGTCTCGTTCCAGCCGCTGGTGGCAGCCAGTGTGCGAAACTGGAGGGCGTAAGCACTGACAGAGTTATTGGCTTGTTGCAGGTTGAATTGTAACAGTAATTGTAATTGTAACAGAATGTTCTTTGCAGATGTATTCCCTGCATTTTTGAATGAGGAACTGTCTGTAACATGTTTTTTTCTTTTTTTTTGTGAAATAAATTTCTAAAATTTTCTAAAATAGGATTAGATTTGACTTAGTCCAGTTTTTAAATTTCTAAAAAAATGCGACTTAGTAAATTATTTTTTACTTTATTGATTCTGCTTTTATTCGTAACGCAATGGACCGGTCAACGGGACATAAATTAATAAACTGAAAGCACAAAGCCTGTCTTTAAATTTAATTAATGTTTGAGGTCTCTGTGAAAGTTTTAAAACATTCGTTTAGTGCCGCTTTAGAGCGGTCACGTCCGTAGCCTGTTCCTTACAAAACACTAACAGTGGGGTTTTTGACTGTTTTTTTTTTTTTGCAGTTGCGGACAAATTCTTTCGACACACACACACCTACACTCTGCGCTTATGTTTTAAAAACATAATTTAACATATATAACAATTTTTAAATAGCCCACTTAAAGTGTTTATTACAAATAAATGACTAAATGCTAAAAATGAATACATTTTAATGAACTAACATATGCATTGCATTTACAATTCTGTGAAAACAGGGGGTGCTGCAGCACCCCCAGCACCCCCACTTCCCGCGTCCCTGCTCAGAGTCTTCCCCATCGGTGACCTCATAGTCCTTGTCAAACTCTGTACGATCATGTTTCAGATGCTTGATCAAAAGATGACTCCAAATCACAGTCTGGCAGGTCTCCTTCATCCTCACTGGATTCCAGCCAAGTCTTGTACTGCTAAGATTAAGGAAAGGATTTTAAAAAAATAAATAAAAATGATTTGCCCCACATTTGTCCCAAATACGGCTTGATTAAGCAGTAGCGCAGAACACAAGTCTATTCTTCCATTTTAATACAAATTATATCTAGAAAAACATGCATGAATATCAGAAGGAAAGTTGAAAGTTACAGTACAACTTACCGAAATCTGTTTCATGTCGTTATCACTCAATCAGTCTTTCAACCGTGGAAAGATGTCAAATAAAACTTGCTTGTGAAGCTTGTGAACAATATCACTTAACGTTGTATTTACCTCAGGAAAGTCATCCGTTTGTTAGTTAGCTTGAAACAAATTGAGAGGAGCATATTTACTATAAATTATGTATGTTTGAATAAATTTGCCATGAAGACAAGTGCCTATGAAAAATACTATATGTAACTGAGTTTTATACAAACATTTCAGCTTTTATTTGAGTGTAAATATTATATATGGAAATAAATAGCAGTTGAATATAATAGCTCTGTTGTTCATTTTAACCTCTAATATTATAGTGTACCAAATGAGAGGGTTCTCTGTATAGTTTGCAGCATTATTTGGGAGAGATTTTTTATCCATAAGAAAAAACAAACTATCCGTATCGGTATCGGTATCGGGTGATATCATTCTGAATAATCGGCTATTGCTATCGGCTGAGAAATGTCATATACATGTCATATGCATCTTGGAAACCCATTTCTGCTATAAAAAAAATTATTACAAAAATCGGAAAAAAAGTAACTGATGAAGTTTAAAATAAGAAATAAATTCACAATGTGAGATATAAAGACACAATTCCAATATACATGTCATATTGTGAGATATAAGCCACAGTTGTGACATATAAATTATTATTTTTTACTCTCAAGTGGAAATGGGCATGTCATGACGACGAGAAAACAAGAATGATATGTTATGGCATCTGTAGTAATGTGAAATGACAGTTTTCTCCTGAGAAACCCAAGTCCAGATAATGTAAATGTAAGTTATGTGTGTTATGTGATAAATGTCAAGTCAAATGTGATTATAAGAAAATGAGGTCATGGTTATAATATATATATATATATATATATATATATATATATATATATAGTTATATATATAGTTATATATATATATATATATATATATATTAGAGGTGGGCATAGATTAATTTTTTTAATCTAGATTAATCTAGATTAATTTTGAAATTAATCTAGATTAATCTAGATTAAAATGGCTCATTTGAATTCTGCCGAAGGCATTCAGAATATGTGTGCTACCCAAATAATGACTATAAAAGTAAGTCTTTGAGAACGGGTTTCTCAAGCCAGGTGGCGCATTAGACCAGGGGCTCATCTCCTGTTTCCAAAATGCATCACAAACCGCTTGAGAAAGCTGTTCTACTCATAGACTGTAAAAGGTTACTACTGTACTGTTACCGTCCGTAGGCAACATTAGGTAGGCCTATGTTATTATCAACTACTATAGGCTATCAATTAGGGATGGGCGATATGGCCTAAAATCTATATTGTGATATACATTGCAGCCTCTTGCGATAATGATATACAGTATAAAACCATTTCAGAACAGATTACAAAGACCCATGCTAAACAACTGCTAAATGTATTTTTTTTTAAAGGGTGTATGTAGTTTTGAGAACATATATTGTGCAAAACTGTAAGTATACAACATAATTTTGCAGATAAATAAAATGTAAGTACACTAGCTGCAGAGACTTAAGTAGGTCTAATGTTTATTATGGCTTGGAGCTTATGAAACCCCAAATTTAAAATTAGAATATTGTCTAACTGATGTCTTTTCAGTTAAAAAGAAACACAACAACGATTCTTAAAATCGAGATTATGTGCTACACCACTAAGATATATTGGAATGGGAATAATACGCGCGCGCTGGTATTCAGTGATATCATGTTTCGTTTTGAATTTGAGATGGTCGAACGGATTAGTTGTGTGTTAACTTACCGAACTGTTACCCCACACACTCTGTATATAGTTTGCTGCTGCTCGTCTGACGGCTTAAACCCGAACCAAGTCCAAATAATGGATGTTGCACCTATCTTTTTCACCAGCTTTCACTTTCAGCCGTGTTTACTTAAGATGACGACGAATATGCGTTGCAGCCGGGTTTACCTCGCGGCCGCGGGTAGATTGCGTCATCATAGCTTGTGTAGTATAGAGCCATCTCCCAACCCAACTTGGAGAATAGATTAACGGCGATATTTTTTTTTATCGCGCGATAAGAGTCTCGCGTTAACGCAGCACGTTAACGCCGATAACGGCCCACCACTAATATATATATATATATATATATATATATAAAAATATATATAAAAAAAAAATTATGTCTTTTGTGACAAAATGTAACTACACACTAAAAAAAAATGGTTCTTCAGCGGTTCTTCAGGGGTTCTTTGCGGTGGTTAAGGTGCTATATAGCACCACTACCATTTAAAGAACCTGTTAAGCCCAGTTTGGTTCTTCAGCGGTTCTTTAGCGGTTCTTTGGGGTGGTTAAGGTGCTATATGGCACCTCTTATGGTTCTACATAGCACCATTTGACAAAGGTAGGTGCTATATGGCACTTAAAGTGGTTCCCCTATGATTACAAGCCAATGAACCACTTTTAGTGCTATTTAGCACCATTTTTGTTTAGAGTGTTAAAAACAGTTTACTGGCATTGCTTTAAGTGTGACGGGATTTTTCACAGGTGAAATGTATTTGAAGACTATCTGCAGAAACATGGGTAGGAGTTAATTGTTATTGCATGATTATTAATTAAAATTAACCTATTAAAATGACTGTTTTCACTGACTTAATACACTTGTTTTGCAGGTTGCATGGTAACACCATTCAAAGGCCTGCCAAAGAAATTTGTTAATTTAATATTTACATAGTTATCTGTTGATATTTCAACCCTTCACATAATGTTTTCTGACTTTCTATAATACTCAAATTGTAAACGGATTGTTGTCACAGATATGACATTTAGTCTTGGTTTTGTCACGACGTTCTACAGCATGTGTACATAACCTGGCCCATAGCTATTAATTAAGCCTGGTACATCACAACATTATACCACATGCTTATCAAACTCACTCACTAATTCTGAAACGGCTTCTGTATTTTATTTACACTTTTAAGTGAGCTGAAGTAAAATGATGAAAATGCAGAGTGTGCTCCTGTTGGAGATCAGAGATTTCGGTGCTGCTACTGCTCATCCTCGTTTGCTACAGTAGGGAGTCTTCGAAGACATGAATATATTCTGTGTACTGTGTTGATGTACAGCAAGGCATCTTTATCACAGTAAAAAATAGTAGAGGCCAAAGAGTCCTGATACATGTACAGAAAAGCACCACCTCTCAAGTAATTGCCAGCGAAGTAGCAGAGTGCCGGGAGTTCATGGCTCAACATAGTGGAAAGCCTGGAGCGGAGTGTGAGCATTTAATCACAGTTTCTCCTGCTCCTCCATACATTCCTCCGTCTCTGAAAGAAGAATTCTTAAAGACAATGCAGGAAAAAGGATTGATTTTCACCAGCAGAATGAAAGCATGCATAGAACATGACGATTTATCATCAGTAGAGGGAATCTGCTCTGTGTTTCCAATTTTAAGGTGAGAAACATGGAAGACAATTTGCCACAATTGAGAAATTTTGCTACAGCAATTAAGAACTTGGGCAAGTTAGATCCCGAAAAGGTTTAAGCCCACAGAAGAAACATGACCTTATTGCCATGGGCCAACCCCACCAGGTCTAACAGAACCAGTGGCTGCCACAAAGAATGCATCGGCCTATGACAGAGATTCTGTGAAGAAAGGTTTGTACATTTAATAAAAAAAAATAAAAAATTGTAAATGTGTGATAATACCACCATAAAGTATTTTTTTGCTCTCTCTCTCCTAATAAAGGTGTTACGGTGTGTGTAATGAACTGCCAGATCTGCAAGACACCAGTCAGGTTTCAAGAATACACTGCAGGATTTCATAATTTCACTAACAGTATTATTTTGACAACCAGTTTTTGTGCAATGATGACATCTGACTGCCCGTCTTTGTTAAAGACAAACACAGCCATTGGCCAATTTCTGTCAATGATGGAGGACCTCCTTGAAGTAACAATTCACCACAACACCCTGAGGAAAGCAATTTTCATTTTTGGGCAATGACCAGATAGCTTCATCTTTTCTTGCATTTGCTGCGGCCATGAACACCTACAGTATTTTAATTGCTGATAGTAATCGGAAGGTAGCCTTTGATTTACCTGGTAAGATATTTATAGAAATTACAGTGTAATAATAAAATATAAATAGCATTAATTTATGATAATTATTGTAGCTAATTGTCAAATATATGACATGAATCTCCTGAATAGACCATGTATTGAGAAAGTTCAACATAGTGAACCTAAATTTAACGTTGATGAGAGATGGTCATCATTAGAAAAGGAGTTAATTTATATTGGTTTCTGTTATGGTAAAAAAAACTAGTCTACTCACAAACATTTATTCATATGTATTGTCATTCCAATACTATACAGAATTGCTTAGATATATAATTTGGCCTTTCCCCCTACACCACCTATAGAAACAAAGGAGATAAACCCATTCTCCAGTGAACTGTCCTATTCATCTTTTGCCCCGTGGCTTAGATCCTCCTGCAAAGCTGGAACAGTTTTACCAAAAACAGAGATCCCCAAAGGGTTTTCAGATTGTCAAAAGGACATGTCACCTCCTGTAGACTCACATTCTGTTGAGGACACGGTGCTGAAATTGCTTGAATCAAAAAGGTATTTCCCTGCCTATTAATAACTTATATAAACAAAAAAAACGAAATAGTTGCATTTCTTTTTCAACCCTTCCAAAAATGAGTTGCTGGCAGCATGTGCACAGTTTGGGGTATCTGTTTCTGGCCCTGCCTCAGATATTATTATTCGCTTGGAGGAGCTACATATATATGTAACAAGAAGTCTCGCCTCGTAGGGCACAATTACAACATTACCCTGAAAGACCTAAAAGCGGAAGGATCTTGTTCACCACTCTGGTGCTTTGCCTCAATATGCACAATATGTGTATATGTTTTAGCTTAATGCTAAATGGAATGGAAAAGCTCCATTACTCCAATCTTCAGTGTCACATGATCCTTCAGGAATTATTCTATATGCTGATTTAGTGCTCAAGAAACTAATTGTTATCAGCTGAAATTTTTTTTTCATTGAGAACGCTCCGCTCCGCTCTCTTTGATGAGAGTGGCCAGGTTCGCACTCCCCATAGTTTGGGTCCCATGTCTGCTGAGGCAGTGCGGCAGCTTAGATCATAGGGGTCACAAATAGAGCTCGCGGAGGAGTTTGAGACGGGCCCAGCTCTTTCTCGGCTCTCACCAGCGGGTTCTGGTGCTTTCACTCTGGATACGGAAATCCGCTCTGCGGCTTCTCCCCGAGTGAGAGCCTGATGTTTGCGTTATCCAGCTCTGACGAGGTGGACATCGTGAGCATCGAGGCAGGGAAATTAGAGGACTCGCGCACAGTAGAAAAGGGGTACAGAAATCCAATTCGGTTCTCAACCACCAAGGTTCAACAGGGAGTAATCTACAGTAGTGGGGCCCAAGCAGACTCAGGTGCTGGAACAGGAAGTTCAGTCTCTCTTGAAGGAGGCCAGAGCATTTTCCTACTCCCGAGAGAGAGTCTGGGCACAGCTGGTACTTCATAGTTCCAAAGAAGGACGGGGAGCAGCTCTGACTTCAGGGCATCTGTGTTCTCAATTACATCGATGACTGGTTTATACTAGACCAATTGCAGGAGATGCCGGTTTGGCATCGAAATGTTGTCCTTGCCCACATAAGACTCTTGGGGCTAAGACTGAACTCCAAGATGAATACTCTTTCTCCAGTTCAGATGAGAAATTTTCTAGGAGTAGTTTGAGACTCAGTTGCCATGCAGGCTCGACCGTCTCCTGCTGATCCAAACTCTTCAGAAAATTCTAACTTAACCGCTTGATTCATATGGATTCGTTTTACGATCTCTTTATGAACTTTTTGAAGCGACAAAGGGGTAGTAACGTGGACTGTGAATGGAGGGCCAGAAATATCTTAGATTTCATTTAAAACATCTTTATTTTTGTTTTGAAGATGAGAAAGACTTACAGATTTGGAATGACATGAGGCTGAGTAATCATTAACAATGTTTTTCATTTTTGAGTTAACTAACCCTTTTTTTTATTTTGGTTTATTTTGCTGTAATAAACAGTGACCTGACTGTCACTGTTCATCATCCTTACATTTTTCTGAGGGCCAAACATCATATCAGATTCACATTGACTGTCAAATTACTTCAAAATGAATACTGTAAATCTGCTTCCTGAGATTTGCTAGCTTCTGTAATAGCGTGCTGATGTTGCTATGGCAACCCGGATAGTAATGAGTGTTTTTTGTGTGTGTCTCCCTTGAAGGCTCATAGTACAGTGTGCTGACACCCAGCTCAGGATGTCTTCATCTGTTCTCCTCTCCTCTCCTCCCCTTTCCTCTCTCTCCACTGTCACTTTCTCTCAGCTGTTTTACAAACCTGGAGGCACAAGTATGTATGCACGTGTTTTTGTGTGGGTGTGTACTGGTTTAAATGTATGCACATATGTGTAATTTCATCTTTTACCCAGCCAGCTAAACGCCTCCATAAATCCATTGAGGCTTATTATGACACTTCGGATAACTCGTTTTGATGCATTCTTCATTCCCAAAGCATTGCACATGTATTTAAGGATATACAGTATCTGGAATAACAGATTGTTACACACAGACTCCATTATGGGACTAAAATGGGATTCCTAAATGTATGGCATGAAATAAATGAATTCAATCTGTTCCTGATAGGAAATTAGGACATTGGCAAAAAGTGACTGGATGGATGTATTTAGTACTTCAGGCCTTCTGTCACTTCTTCCTCTCTCTCCTTCTCTCTCAGGATAAATATAGAACTATTTTAGAACCTGCAGAGACAGTCCATAAGAGAGAGAGGGAAAAGAAAAATTATATTATGGGGTCTATACCAGCCTCGCTGCTCTTCCATCTTTGGATCTTTGGAATCTTTAGTAGAGTTAATATTTGATGACGTTTCCAGAGAAACTCTAAGATGGTTGCATACTATTCACTATATTTCTCTGCACACATATACAAACCCTCATGTTGTGCTGATATATAATTTCAAGCCAGAAATGTCACCAAAATCTTAGGCCTGCTAAAAATGTGAACATTGCAATGCAGGTTATTCTAATACTAATGGGCTAGAATTGGCGTTGATCTGACATGTTTAAAAAAATCACTATAAAAAGTAAGTAAATGAAAAAAGACAGTAAAAACTAGAAATTTGCAGCACATTTTAATAGTAACAGAGTGTTCACAATTTTTTGGTAAACAAACAAGAATGGTTTAATTGTGTTTACGTGAGAAAATAACTGTAAAAACTCTGTTTGTGCATATAGTTTTACAGTTTTCTTGGAAGTAAAAAGTGTGAATTACCTTAAATTACAGTGAAAATATATAGGCCAATTAGGCTATATTTATATAAATATATCATGTAACAAGACTTACTTACCAAGGGTTCGTAGCACTTATCCATGTGCTTATCCATGTCCTGCGCTCTCCATGACATGATGACGAGGAAGTATCAGCAAAGGATTAATTGATTTCTAGCCCTTGCTTTAGCTTTACAACTAGATATAATTATGGAGATGATAAACAAAAACCCGCCCTGCACAGTTATGATCAGCTGTTCGGCCGAGCTTTCAATGTTGTTACGGAAGCTCATCGGTAGGTTTTTGTCACATGACCTGCTGTGCACTTGCAGCATTCTGAAAAGTTGAGATGTTTTCAACCGACCGATCGTCTCTTCTATTATGAGCACGTTTGCCGCGTGCCTACATTTGAAATAGCGAATTTGCACGCGCATAAAACGCGATATGTGAACGGTCCCTGACTGGTTCGAGTCGGCACTCGGCACCACTGTGGAGTAGCACAGTACCTGCACAGTACCAAGACGCCTGCAATTTCGTTTATTTACTGCTAGAGCGCTAAAAGTTACGGACTGCAGCTTTCATATATAATTAAAAAAGCATGCCACTAAAAGCCAAATAACAGATTTGATTTGACTGAACAGTGGGAATATTATTATCATAGTTTCCCAGAGAGCAAAAAAGTAATCTGAAGTAGTAATTAGCTTATATATCAGTGTTAAAGAAATTTGTTACAAATTTTACATTCAAAATTTAATTATGTGGCTTATTGCAAATAGCAGCCAATCAGCGAAGAACAGCCATAAAATGCAACGGTTACAAATTTGACATTCAAAATTTAACCAGGAAGTATGACCATATTAGCCCAGTTCAGTCAACTCTGCAATGGCTCCCAATAAACATTTCATACATTTTAAAATCTTGCTTGATTTTGAAAAGGCCCTGAATGCTTTAGCTCCACAGTACTTAAGCGAGCTCTTAACACATTATAGTCCTTCACGTCTATTGCGGTCTCAAAATTATGGCTAGTGTATCATACCTAGAATATGATATGCACAGATGAATTGTTCACAATAAGATCTATAACGTGCGTTTAAAAGGTACATTTTCATTCCGTGCCAACTCTAATATTTAATTCTAATCTATTCAACTCAAATATGTAATATTCCGTGCCAACTCTAATATCAACAAAAATATTTTATACTACATTTCTAGTGCAGCTGACATTTTTGTATACTGCTCCACTTCTCTTTGTCTGTTTGAAATCAGGATGCATAATTTTCCATGACAGAAAGGTAGCATTTTTTTTTTTTTAAGTGTTTGACCATTGTCCTGATTAGCACAAATCGTATCATGGATAGATAAAATATTCGAGTGAGAGTATGTGCCTAAATCATATCTACACCTGCAACTTCCCCAGTTTACCGCTAGAGGTCCTTGTCTCCTAATTAAATAATTTAAGACAATTTTCACTATTGATAACTCAAGTTGTTAAAGTACTGGTTCAATAAGCACTTGTACAGACAAAACCAAAAACATTAGTAGAAAAAGTGTATACACAAAGCAGAATAAATACACTCTAAAAACGTAAACTATGTCATACTGTTTTGATTAAACATTTATACTTACATATATTGAGAAAAACATCAATGAAATATACCTTATGGATTGAGTAAATGTAAGTAAAATAGATCTGACTAACTACATTTGGTACCATGACAAATGAAACTAACTGGACTAGGCTATATAGTTACACTATATATTAAAGGGTTAGTTCACCCAAAAATGAAAATTCTGTCAGTAATTACTCACCCTCATGTTGTTCCAACCCCATAAGACCTTCGTTCATCTTCGGAACACAAATTAAGATATTTTTGATTAAATCTGAGTGGAAACCAACTCCAGCTGGTCCAAAATGCAGCAGCTAGAGTTCTTACTAGAACCAGGAAACATTGCATTCATTTTAAAATCTTGCTGATTACTAATAAAGCCCTGAATGGTTTACCTCCTCAGTACTTGAGCGAGCTCTTAACGCATTATAGTCCTTCACATCTATTGCGGTCTCGACTGCAGGCGGTAGATCCTTTTCCTATTTAGCGCCCAAACTCTGGAATAACATTCGGAGGCAGACACACTCTGTCAGTTTAAATCTAGATTAAAAAGACATCTTTTTAACCTGGCATACACATAACACATTATCACATTTTTATAAAACAGTTAGTTCCAGTCCTTGATTCTGATTGGTCAATGGCTGCGTTTTATTCACGCTAAAACACAGCTATGACCGCCTCACCCAACAGTTCTATGTATCACTACACAACACCCCTAACAACCACTCTTAGCAACGTAATCATAATGTTCTCACTGATATTGTTCACTGAAGCATATATAGTATTGTGAAAGAACTAGTGAGCGAGTGTACCTGCATTTACAGTAAATATAGCATTTTCCTTCAGGTCAGTCCTATATTCGTAATAAAAAAATCTGTTTGAATGTCCGCTGCGATATTTTGTCCTTTTAACATTTAAGGGGTTTTCCTGTGCCCTGACACCTGTCATTTGTCAGTTGTGTCTTGCTTTTCCGTGTTCACAAGTCCTTTCAATATACTTCAATATACAATTTTACTACGTAAAAGTCTTCTCTACTGACTGACTCACTCATAAAGACAGTCTTTGCTGCAATTAATGGCGAAATAATGTAACTTCTGTTGCTGTACATGGTCAGGGACTATTTCTTCCAGCGGAAGGAAGGGTTTTATTGAGTTTACTTCATAAAAACTGCATTTATAAAAAAAAATCCGGCAACAACGCCCTTCAGCCGTGACTTTTTCATGATACAGCACAGCCTCTCGTACCTTATTTCTTACCTATAATTCATGTCCGTTAAAGGATTGTTAGGCTGCATAGATTAGGTCAACCTGAACCGGGAACACGTCCCATAGCACCTGATGTAATTGTTACATTGAAAGAAGAATGGCATCTACACTAATATTAGTCTCTCTGTTTATCCCAAGGTTACCATATTCAGCCGTATCCAGTCCGTATCCAGATCAGATGGTGTAGCCATGTCCAAGTGATCTGATCTGACGTGTACGCAGACTGGTGCATAGATATATACACACTAGATATCGCCTTGTCTACGGCAGTTCATTGGAACGAATGTCTTTAAGGCGACATCTAGTGTATATGTCTATGCACCAGTCTGCGTACACGTCAGATCAGATCACTTGGACATGGCTGTGTATAAGAGGTAAAAACGATATAAATACTGTTCGTTTTCTCACACAAACCGCTCGTTTCGTGTCTTAGGCCATCAATGTGTACTTACGATGGGGAATTGTTTAATTTGGACGACGGGGAATTGTTTTAATTTGGACTCTGTGCATGCTCTTTGAGGTGGTGACCATAGACCTGCATTATATGACTGACAGACAAGAACGGTTTGACCTAAAAATATCAAAATTGAAACTACTGCGGAAAAAAAGACACCTACATCTTGGATGCCCTTGAGGTAAGCTAAAACATATCAAAATTTAATTTCAAAGTGAACTATCCCTTTAAAGCTGCGTTCACACTACAAGCGACTTTGTCGCCAGTGGCTGGCGGTGATGTCGCTAGTGGGCGTTCCCACTACTGGTTGCCTAGTAATGTTTGTGAGTGACATTCACGGATGTTACTCCATGCTGTAGACAACAAATCTGTTTCAAATGAAAAGTCGCTCTTCATTTGCATAAAGTTGAACAGATCTCAAAATTTTTAACAAAAATCTAAGAAAATCGCATTTTGGTCTATCGGAATTCATAACGATGATCAAAACATTGATGTATATAGACAGTAGATCGAGTCCATCAACACCACCAAAGCTTCACAGTAACCCTTCCTGGGTCGACATTTCATTAATTAACGTTAGGCAGTTTGAACTTACATGCTGTTTATGCGCGTTGTTTTATATTTGTGGGAGCAATCTTCTATCACTTGTTTCTCTTTCTTCTTCGTCTGTGTTTTGATGCGGAGATTCTGTACTCGTTCAGAAGATGCGTAATAGCGCCCTCTTCCGTACACTGTTAGACTTTTCAAGGGTTTTTTACAGTAACTTACTGGCAACACTGTTGCCAGTAAGTTACTGTAATTAAGAGTTACAGTACCAAACCATATTTCAGTTTTACAGTACATGGTACTGTAATTGTGTAATACAGTGCATCACTGTAAAAACGAAGCTAATCAGTACACTACTGTAATTATTTTTATTTGTACTAAATATAAATTAGATTTTATAATTTTGATATATGATTAATTTTATTTGTATCCTACATAAGTACTACTGACATACAAACCAATTAGACAAAGTTATCACAAAATAAAAATGTTTTATTTAAAACATTTCATATATATCACAAAATAAACATGTCAATGCTGGAAATGATGTGTGAAATTTTTACACATTAATGCGTGAGTTCAGGGATAACATTTTTTGTGTTAATTTTAACTCATTCATATGTCAGAAAGGTTAGCACAAAGATGAAACGTGTTAAATTAACACATTATGTGCTGTCCTTCACTGCACACATTTTTAAAAACATACATAAAACCAGTGTGACGAACATCACGCACTAAGTCACATGACGCACTGAGTCACATGACACACTGAGTCACATGATGCACTAAGTCACATGACACACTGAGTCACATGATGCACTGAGTCACATGATGTGTGGAGCACATGGCTTAAGAGAGCTGGAAGATGGCAGTTAGTGAGTAATGCCTTGTGTAGTGGGAAGATGTGGGAAGTTAATCCCTGCATATCTCCAAACAACCTGTGAGGTGAAAGGAACCTTTCATTAATTGCCTTGGGCCTATGCCTTGGATTTGCCTTGGATTTATGGACCTTTTGGAAGTTGCTGGATGTTCAGGGAAATTACCAATGGTACAAACGACAATGGAGGACAGATCATTTGTCTGACTGACTGACGGGACAAAACCAAACAAGTATTGTTTTTTTCCTTTTTCTTATTTTTTCTTATGCTGGGTTTGCCAGTTGAGTGTCCAAGGGACTGTGTAAATATTGTTTAAAGTGCTCTTTCTGAACTGCACAGGGGACTGGTTGCTTAGTGCTGGTCTGAATGGACTTAATGGTCTAAGAACCTATGAACTCTAAGCTACTCTGCTGGTTTGAGAACTCAGTCAAGAACTGTTAATGTGAACTTGTGAAACTGGTGGTTTGCACCCCAAATGAGTTGAAAAGGAATGAACTGAATTTAAACGAATGTAATTTTGAATGAACTGATTTATTTTTGTTGAAAGATTTTGTCATGTTAAGTGGGCCCGGAATTGGGAATTGAGTATTTTAATTTCTAGGATCCTTTCCTTATAAATTGAATAATTTTTTTGGTTTCTTGTTTTGTTTTTTATTGAACTTGCATTTTGTGAATCATTAATGCTTTCCCCTCACTAAATGTTATTTTTGCTCAAACAAAAAGCTAATAACAGTTTCTATGAATTGAGCCTGTTGATATTGTGTGTTTCTTCATCCACATATTAAGGGTTCCTACTTTTTTTGATGTTTGAATCCTTTGTACGGTTGACTGACTCAAATAAATTTAGTAGGGTTAATCTCCTGCTTGGCACCCCAATAAATTAGGTCAATCTGTTACATAAAAAGTGGCACCCCAGATGGGACTATATTGGATGAAGATTTTTTTTTTTTAAGCTGTTATCTTTTTGTGAATTATTTTTTCAAATGGATGTCTCAGACATTTCTGCTACCCCTTCTGACATAAGGGATGTTATTCCTAACTTGCAAGATGACCATATGTTACCAGCACTGGATACTGGCATTCTTCATGAACCTAAATCTTTACATCATTCTACTATCTGTCCTCTGCTTGATCCAGAAATGAATTCAAATTTTGAGGAAGGAAATGTTCCCTTATTGAATATACCACAGATTTCCAGTTCTCTTCAAGACCCACCATCCACTTCAATTAATCTTACAACCCGTTCTTTAATTGATATGGAATTGTGTCATGATATTGCACTTTCTCCTCCCTTACTACCAAGCTTTGTGGACCTTCCCCAACACAGAGAAGTCTATGTCAGGGATTTTGATGATTCCAATATTATATCCAATCAAGCTAAACTCCAGAAACTCCTTGCTCAAACCTTCACAAAAATTAAAGAGGAACAACAGAATGTCAAAGGAGAGCTTATGAATACCTTGACCACAATAAATCAAGATTTGAGACTGATGTATGTTGACGGGCACAGTGATTTGCAAAAAGAAATAATTAAACAATTGGAATATCATCAAACTCAGAATTCTGCTAACATCAATTGGCGATTAGAACGTTTCCAGCACCAAATTTTAAAGGACATTGACACCATTATACTGCCCCTTAGGACAGCTATTGAAGATCTCCGGACTGAATGTAATGCTCAAACTCAGCAAGTGAATGCTGTGTCTCAGGACTTGGCTTCATTGAAGTCCAGCATGCATGCCCATGTGACTACATCTCAAGTATCATCTTCCTCTCAACCTTCCCCTGTGACTATTGTACATGATGTTACAAAGGAATCGTATCCCTTACAGTCCACCATGCAGCCAGGGCTTCCTGACAGGAGCTCAAGGGGGCTCACAGACACACTGTTACCCAGAGATATCAGTCAACGATATGTTGGAAATAGTCCTATTAAGCTAGAATTTCCTTCATTTGGTCGGAAAGAGGATGACCCAGATCCTTTAACTTACACAGAAAAGTGTCATGATTTTCTAGCCTTGGTCCCTCTATCAAATGAAGAACTAATGGCCACCCTTCGAAATGTGCTGCACGGGACTGCCCGAGATTGGTGGGATGTAGCCCGAGGGTCCATTCATACTTGGACTGAGTTTGAGAGTAGCTTTCTTTCAGCTTTTTTGTCTGAAGATTATGGGGATGAATTGGCAGAAAGAGTTCGTAATAGAATACAAGGAGAAAATGAAAGTATAAGAGACTTTGCATACATGTATCGTTCTCTTTGCAGACGATGGAGGCCTGAAATTGATGATGAAGAAGTGATCAAACTTATCTTGAAAAATATCAATCCCCGCATTGCAAGTCAACTTCGACGTAGAGTTTCTTCTGTAGATGAATTGGTTCGTCTAGGACAACAATTAGAAAAGGATAAAGAAAATCAACAACAATATGAACAACGTAAACGTTTCACCAGTAAGGTAACTTCCAAAGCAGACACACAGAGTCAGCAAATCTCAGTTAAACCAGAACAAGATAGAAGTCGACAATTGTTCTGTTGGAAATGCAAAGGGTCCCATTCACCAGCTACCTGTCAGCACCCTAATGCTCAAAGGAATAAGGAATTTTCGAAAGGACCGAATGTTGTTGCTAGAGATGCACATGTTCCTCAAAATCGTCCTACTGTAAGTACCTTAACACAGAAAAAAGATTCTAAAACCAAAGACCGTAATGCTGATAACCAAAAACTGTATAGAACCCCTGTATTGGCCACTGGTAATTCAAGTCCTCACCAACTAGTTGTTCCCCTAACTTTACGCCAGTGGAAAGGAACTGCTATTGTGGATACAGGATCTTCTTTTACTCTTCTTTCTGAAAAACTTTGGAAAAATGTAAAAAATCCAGAGGAAGAATTGAACGTTTGGAAAGAAGGACCATTGTACTTGGCAGATGGTGAAGCAAAGCAGCCACTTGGGTGGACTGAGATGGAGTTCCAGCTACACAGTCGTCACTGGGTGTTGCCTACCGTAGTGTTGTCTGATAAAATGCTTGCCTTTTCTGCGGTTCTGGGACTTGATTTTCTGTTTCTGAGTGGGTTACAGATTGATGTATCTACCAATACCTATTGGTTTAAACCCTATGAAAAAGACAGGTTTACCTTCAATGATGACATTCCAAAACTGCATGATTGGGGACCAGAACGGCAAGTTGCCTTAATTACTACTATAGCCCCAATACCATTGTCTCCGAATTCTTCTGAGGAAGTAATACTGCAAGCAGTCAAAAATGCTCAGTTGGAAGAAAATGAAAAACTGACGTTCATGGAACAGCTGCAACAACATTTGGATGTATGTACAACAAAACTAGGGCGTACCAAGTTGCTGAACCATAAAATTTTTCTCACCCAAGAGATGCCTATGAAGCAGAAGCCTTACAGGGTTTCGCCTACTAAGCAGAAGATCATGAAGGAGCTAATTGACGAGATGTTGACTACGGGAGTGATCGAGCCCTCCTCTTCAGCTTGGGCTTCACCTGTAGTCCTGATCCCAAAGAAGTCAGGAGGCTTACGATTCTGTGTTGATTATAGAAAGTTAAATGCTGTTACTTACAGTGATGCCTATCCTTTACCCACAATTCAGGAAATTCTAGAATCTCTAGCCGGCACTGTCATTTTCACTACTCTTGATTTAAACAGTGGCTATTGGCAAGTTGAAATGGATCCAGAAAGCCAAGACAAAACTGCCTTTGTGTGCTCTTATGGGCTATTCCATTTTAAGGTAATGCCTTTTGGACTTAAAAATGCTCCTGCCACGTTTCAGCGCTTAATGGAGACTGTGTTAGGAGATCTAAGAGGCAAGATCTGCTTTGTGTATCTAGATGACATTATTGTTTTCTCTCCTTCAAAAGAACAGCATTTCAATGATTTGCAAGTTGTCCTGGATACATTAAGAAATGCAGGACTCACTGTGAATATGAAAAAAAGTAATTTCTTTAAAGAGACCTTGAAATTCCTTGGCCATGTGGTTTCTTCTGAAGGCATTCAGGTAAATTCGGAAAAGACTGAAGCCATCAAAAACTTTCCTGTGCCCTCTAATCTGAAATACCTTCAACGTTTCTTAGGAATGGCAGGCTGGTATCACAGGTTTGTACCTGATTTCTCACAAATAGCGGAGCCTCTCACTGCCCTAAAACGAAAAGGAGCGAGATTTAAATGGACTTCTGAATGTCAAACTGCTTTTGACACCCTTAAGGATCATTTGGTGAAACCACCAATCTTAGGACATCCTAATTTTGACCTACCATTTGTGGTTTACACCGATGCTAGTGACATTGGCTTGGGAGCTGTACTTGTCCAGCAGAGAGGTTTAGGCTCTGAAGAAGTTCTTGCCTTCGCCAGTCGGACTCTAAACAAGGCAGAACGGAATTACTCTACAACAGAACAAGAATGCCTTGCTGTAGTTTGGGCCCTGGAGAAGTGGCGGTACTATCTGGAAGGTCGTTTTTTCACAGTGGTAACTGACCATGCATCACTAGGCTGGGTATTTAAGACCAACAAACCTAGCACAAGACTTATGCGCTGGGCATTACGTTTGCAGGAATTCACATTTGCTGTGGAATACAGAAAAGGAAAATACAACACAGTTCCAGATGCCCTTTCCCGTGCCCCATCAGACCAATCTCTCCTGTCAACTTGTGCCACAGTGTTGAAATCCACCAAAAAGGAGGTGCCTGTCTTTCCTTTTACCGATGATGATGTATGGAAAGCCCAACAGGGGGATGCAGAAGTGCAAGCGTTGTATCAATCTATTCTTGAAGATGGAAAGAAAAGAGTCAATTCCTCTATTACTCTGACCATTATTGAGGACAAAGTATATCGTATAGTCCAGCTCCCACACCGTACCATCTACCAAGTGTGGATACCCAGTTCTTTACGTGCCAAACTTTTGAGTTTCTTTCATGATGATCCTCTTTCAGGACATCTAGGGAGATATAAAACCTATAGGAGATTGCAGTCTCTTGTTTACTGGCCAAAAATGAGTTTGGATGTCAAGAACTATGTCCAGAATTGTTCAGTTTGTCAACGCTACAAACCAGAAGCTAAGAAACCAGCAGGCAAGTTACAGCAAACTCTGGTAACAAAATCCTGGGAAATGCTTGGTGTTGATTTAATGGGACCTTTTCCCATAAGTTCCCAGCTAAATTCTTATCTACTGGTCTTTGTTGACTATTACTCCAGATGGGTGGAACTTTTTCCCTTACGGAAAGCTACAGCTCTATCTATCTCACGAATACTGGTCAAAGAAATCATTACTCGATGGGGAGTTCCTGAGTACATTCTGTCTGACCAAGGACCTCAATTTGTGTCAGAAATCTTTTCAGAGACCTGTAAGGCTTGGAACTTGAACCAAAAGTTTGCCACAGCCTATCACCCCCAGACAAACTTCACTGAAAGGATTAATCGGACACTGAAAACTATGATGGCTTCCTATGTAGGAAGCCAACACAACCATTGGGACCAGCATCTTCATAAATTCCGATTTGCTCTTAATTCAGCAGTACAAGAGTCTACTGGTGTCACACCTGCTGAGCTTAATCTTAGTAGACCACTCAGAGGCCCCTTAGACCTTGTGTTACAACCACAAACCATTCTTCCTGACTCACCAGCATATAATAACCTTGCTCAGCTCAATGACTTGAAAGAACTTGTCACAAAAAATTTGGCCAAAGCTCGCCTGAGACAGCAAAGGAATTATGATAAAAAGAGACGCAATCTTGAATTCAAAAACAATGATAGGGTTTGGCTACGTTCTCATCCCCTTTCTAGAGCAGAAAAGAAGTTCTCAGCCAAGCTTGCACCAAAGTGGCAAGGTCCTTATAGGATTGTACGTCGGATGGGTCCTTTAAATTACCAGGTTGTAATGGAAGAAACAGGAGAGGGTTTGCGTACCACACATGTATGTCAACTAAAACCATGTTATCCCACAGCAAAAGACCTGGAGGAAATTCAGCGCGTAAAATTGATGGATCTCTTCCAAGAAGATACCGATGAAGAGGAATTCCTTGGATTTTCTGACCTCAACAATAAGCCTGTCATTTAATTGTTTCGTTTTTTCAAGGGATAGGGAGTGTGACGAACATCACGCACTAAGTCACATGACGCACTAAGTCACATGACACACTGAGTCACATGATGCACTAAGTCACATGACACACTGAGTCACATGATGCACTGAGTCACATGATGTGTGGAGCACATGGCTTAAGAGAGCTGGAAGATGGCAGTTAGTGAGTAATGCCTTGTGTAGTGGGAAAATGTGGGAAGTTAATCCCTGCATATCTCCAAACAACCTGTGAGGTGAAAGGAACCTTTCATTAATTGCCTTGGGCCTATGCCTTGGATTTGCCTTGGATTTATGGACCTTTTGGAAGTTGCTGGATGTTCAGGGAAATTACCAATGGTACAAACGACAATGGAGGACAGATCATTTGTCTGACTGACTGACGGGACAAAACCAAACAAGTATTGTTTTTTTCCTTTTTCTTATTTTTTCTTATGCTGGGTTTGCCAGTTGAGTGTCCAAGGGACTGTGTAAATATTGTTTAAAGTGCTCTTTCTGAACTGCACAGGGGACTGGTTGCTTAGTGCTGGTCTGAATGGACTTAATGGTCTAAGAACCTATGAACTCTAAGCTACTCTGCTGGTTTGAGAACTCAGTCAAGAACTGTTAATGTGAACTTGTGAAACTGGTGGTTTGCACCCCAAATGAGTTGAAAAGGAATGAACTGAATTTAAACGAATGTAATTTTGAATGAACTGATTTATTTTTGTTGAAAGATTTTGTCATGTTAAGTGGGCCCGGAATTGGGAATTGAGTATTTTAATTTCTAGGATCCTTTCCTTATAAATTGAATAATTTTTTTGGTTTCTTGTTTTGTTTTTTATTGAACTTGCATTTTGTGAATCATTAATGCTTTCCCCTCACTAAATGTTATTTTTGCTCAAACAAAAAGCTAATAACAGTTTCTATGAATTGAGCCTGTTGATATTGTGTGTTTCTTCATCCACATATTAAGGGTTCCTACTTTTTTTGATGTTTGAATCCTTTGTACGGTTGACTGACTCAAATAAATTTAGTAGGGTTAATCTCCTGCTTGGCACCCCAATAAATTAGGTCAATCTGTTACACCATAAACAAAACATTAGCACAATACATGACACATAACCCCACCTTCAAAATAATTTCACTTATTTACAAAAATGTGTTGATTCATGTACACTGGTGGCCAAAAGAAGTATTTAAGTGTCTTAATGTTTTTGAAAGAAGTCTCTTTGATGCTCAAGAAACATTTCTTATTATTATCAATGTCTGACTGTCTACTCCTCCATCTTTTCTACAGCATAGGAGTAAAAGTCATCATCAAAATAATCTTTAAAAAGCCAACACAATGTTTTTGTCCACCTTTGCGAATAAATGAACTTCTCCAAAGATTGGTTCCTGTTCAGAACTTGATTGACAACATCAGAATGTTCCCTGGTCTGCATGCGTGTCCACAAACACAAATGTACTCAGTCCTTCAGAGGAGATCCCGGTTCCAACACTATATGAGAGAGAGAGAGAGAGAGAGAGAGAGAGAGAGAGAGAGAGAGAGAGAGAGAGAATATTAGTGTCACATTATTTTTAACCTCCTTTTTTGTTAATTTTTATTATTATTTTCACAAAAACTTAAGAATATATATTTGTAAACAGCTTTTGTCAATAAATAGCATACAAAAGAACTAAATTAAATGATGCCAGATTAAATTTTAATACTTACAAATCCTAAATTCTGCCCAAAAATGCTGAGATCCATAGACAGAAAGACTGAAATCGATGATTTTAGCCCATTTCAGCTTGTCTGCAGTGAAGGGGTTCCTGTTTGAGACAAATACACAGTAAGAAACATGCAAGAAATCACTGTGTGATGATTGTTCTCCTTCCTACAGTAGTTAACCCACCTGTGCGCTGATATTAGGACCTTCCTGGTCAGGTGGGACTGCAATGGTAGAGTCTTCTGCCTAATAAAATATCAAAATAATGCAAAAATATAAACTTAAGTTGTTTAGAATGCTAGATTTGGTATGAATGAATTAGTGAGAGTTTTACTGCAGTGCTTACCTGGATACATTTAATCTGGCGAGACAGAACAAAGACAATGGCCCATCTTCTGATTGGTTAATTTGCTGTGTAATAAATATAAAGTTAGACATGATGCAAAGGTCACTTATTTGATATAAAGTTAGCCAATTTTATGGAGATTTTATAAGATATTGTAAGCTACCTAGTCTGCACCTGTGGCTCCAAAGCAATTTTCACATATTGCTAATCATTTCAGCAAACTTATCTCAAAATATATCACAAATGGCTTACCTCTGGAATCTTGCTATAAGTCACTGGCGCGAATTGGCGCTTTGTTGCAGTTGCCTTAAAAATGGAAGTAAATATTAAATTACATTAAAAAAAAACTATAATACGTTATAGTTTGCAAACTAATGCAAAAACTATAAAGGTTCTCATCAGTAGGCCAACATTATCTACAACCAAAACAGAATTTCACATTAGTTTATTCACATTTATTGTTAATGTAAACGTGTTACTCGTTGGCATATTTTAACTCGACAATTCAATAATCTAACAAAGTGTGTAAAATGAAACGTTAGCTCAGTTTACCGTGGTAAAGTTCGTTACCGCCATGTTGACGACGTTAGGCTAACGTTAACATACTTTAAACTGGGCACAATCCTGTCAACACACACAGAATGTTTTTTTTTGTTGTTTTTTTTACCTTGGTTGCTGATCTCTCTCTCGGTGAAGTGCATTCCGTCTCTTCCCCGGGCCAGACAGGAACGGCGCGATCCAACAAAAGACAGACCCCACTGATATTACACTGGATGCTCTGGCGCGACACGAGTCACGACAAATCCCAGACAGTGTAGTGATGCGCCGCGGCCGTTATATTTCTGACGTACGGTACTCCGAGTCCAAGCGCTCGCGCAATTTCTGACAAGGGACAAACAGGTTTGCATTTTGTATTAAAGGTCCGGTTGCTTCAATGTGTCCAATATAGACAGCCTCTGGCTATTATAGCGTTGTAGACACGCGGTGTAAGGCAAAAATTAGGAAATAAAAAGCACGATGGAATGGTGCCAGCCAGAGAGGCCGTTACGTCAAATACAGTAGTATACAGCAAATTTAAAAAATACAGTAAGTCTCTGTATGTGGTGTTAGACAAATACAGTAGTATACAGCAAATTTTAAAAATACAGTAAGTCTCTGTATGTGGTGTTAGACGTAACAGAAAATTCCCATGATGCAATGGGAATCACAGTTATTTACTGTAAAGAGAAATAGCAGTATAATACTGGGGGATTTAAAGTAAATAACTGTAGAAATTACAGAAAAGCCTAACAGTGGGCATGGAAAGGCAAAAAATAAAAAAATCAATAAAAAAAAATCTATCAATGGCTGGGAAAGAGTAAAGTATATTTGTAGTAAATTCCTATGTCTGCCAGTGGTCTGCCTACACAAATATTCAGATAATCAGAACTGGGGACATATCTGTTTTCTTTATAAATCAATATTTTCAAACAATGTTAAGTTTATAAGACAGTATGTAAAACTGTAAAAAAAAAATAAAAATAAAAAAAATAAAAAAATTTAATTGTACTTAGTGCAATTTTAAAAAGGCTATAGGCCTATTTCTGAGAAGTAGGCTTATACATAAAGTATATTCTGAGAAGTACATAAAATGAAAGTAATGAAAGACTGAGAGTATAGTTTCTTATTTTTATTTTAAAAGAAGAAGGCTATACCATTAATAGCACACTTGAATAAACTTATTTTTCATAAGGGGATCCTACAACGGAACTGACTCAACACTGAACTAACTTGAACAATGACACTATTTCCTTTTAGAGCAGCTGTACAGCCAAAATTAACTCTGCATCACTGAATCATTTTCTATTATCATTGTAAAGCTGCTTTGAAACAATCTGTATTTTATAAAGTGCTATATAAAAAAAGGTGACTTGACTTGATTACTCTGTAGTGACCTTTAATTTGGAGCAAGAGAAAACTAGGGGAGTGACTTTCAGTCAGAAACGTGTCACTTTGCATATAGTTGGTACAATTTCAGTTTAAGATACCTAGAACATGAACTGCCCCAGAGCTGGTAACCCATGGAGTGCAAGTTACTATGGTGATGCTAAACCAACTTCATGGTATAACTCCCTGGAGTCCGCACAGCTAAAGAGATTCAGTTCCTATTTTAGTAGTCTGTTCTTCTTCATAATAATAATAGTATAAATAATAATAATGATAACATTGAGCCATGTGTGTTGGATTATTTTGCAGATAGCCTACAGTAGTAGATTATCCATCCATGCATTCAGAAAATGTGTATGTTGTGTACAGTAGGCTATACATGTTGTTCACAGGAGAGATGGTGGTAGAGCAGAATGTTTTTGTTGTTGTTGTTGTTTTTTTTTGTTTTTTTAATGCTAGTGCTCTGAATACAGCCTTAGACTAAACCGTCAAGAAAACTGGCTCACCTTTGCCTAGCCCTAGACTGTCATCTAGTGGCAAGATCCATGATCAACTCAAACCTGATCACAAAATGTGGTAAAATCTTGTTTTGTTTTTTTCATTTGCTATTTTTACACTACACGATTGAGGGAATAGATGCTTAATGACATATGATGCCTATAGGGATCAGAGTATGTTGCAACAATCAAAACAACAAATTTTAAAATCCATATTTTGCTGCAAATGACATTAGTTTAGTTTTATATTTGTGACACCTTGATCCTAGGATAGCTTTATTTTTTAGTTATATTTTGTTCCTTCTACTACACAGGAGAGACACTTTGACTCATTTGGTCATTTTGCCCTTTTCTTGCAGTTACAGGCCAGTGGCCTCTTTTCTCAAGAGATTCAGGACTTGAATTTAAATGAACAGACCCGTCATCCAGGACCTTAGAGATACCTTTTTTTTTAATAAACGGTGACTTTTAAATGACCAGAATTAAAATAAATAATAATGAATTATGTCTTAAATAAATAAATAATTTAATGAACACCAAACAGATAATTTACTTTGCTTTGATATTGATAAGAGCCAGATTTGTATGTTTCTCAAACATTACGTGAAATCAAAGTTGTTTGGTATAGACACTGCATGAAATTGATTTCTTAAAATTATAATAAAAAATGAATAATAATATATATATATATATAACCATAACTTAAAAAAAAAAAACAGTTTAGTGTTCGGTTCACTGTTTAGTAACATCTAGTGCCTCAGAGAAAATAACCATCTTGCAATGCAAAGTTTAGCCTACATAAAGTGTTGCTCACGGAGCTTTGCCTTGACATGGTAGTTAGTTCTTGTGGTTAATGTCCTTTGAGCTATTTCTCACAGGAAGTGCAAGAGGAGCGTTATAGGGTGGACACATAAATGTTGGCTTTTAACAGGATATTGGGTAACCCTTTATTTCAATGATGCACTTCAGACATTCTACTAACTGTAAGTAACTTCACAACTACATGTCAACTAATTTTCATTAAAAAAGAGTATTGGTAGACTCTCTGCTTAATATCTGCTAACTCTTTATTTTGACGGTTCCCCAAAAGACAATCTAGTGAGATAGCGTTGGTATAACTGTCAACCCAATACTAACCCTAACCTAACAGTCTACTAATACTCTAATGAGAGTTAGTTCACATGTAGTTGCAAAGTTACTTATAGTTAGTAAAATTTCTAAAGTGAACCATCAACATAGATAGTGTAACTGGATATTATAGTAGTGCTTTCATTCATTTATATACAGACTGAAAGTTTGCCATTATTGTAGAAATTTGGTGAACATATTAGAATAGGGAATATATACACAGTGTAAACAAGTTCATGAATCTAAAAGTGTTTCTAGCTCAGGATGACGTCCAGCTTTCATGAAAAATGCAGGATTTCTTTCGACCTATAGCTGTGAGGTGTCTGGGAGAATTTGTATGATGCATCAGAGCACATTATGTGTTTTCAAAGATTGCAAATGATAGCCGTTTAAGGCGTTGTGTAATGCCACGGCATTCGCTGTACATTAGAGGACTGATTTGAATGCACAATATTATATACTCAGTTTGCAGCTGTTGGTCTTTACAGTTATCCATACTCAGCTGTAGAGCTGCATTTTGCTCCCAACAGGAAGCATGAGAAAATAAATCATCCAATGAGAATGTGAATCTAACTAACCCCTCCCACTGGGTCTTCCTGTGGCCAGATTCTTTAAAGGGGCGGTGCACTAAAATAGCCACGTAGTTTGAGGGCTGTGTCTGTATTCATTGACGTCAAGGCACCCAGCCTCTGATCTCAGCTGTCAGACTTTGGTCATGGACCATGAACAACATTGATCTCATGGACAAAACATACCAGCAGTGATAAGATGGTTTAGTTTGGAAAAGCAAAAGGATCCCACATTCTTGCCTCAGTCTGATGCATATTTGTCAATCACATTTTAAATCTTGAATGTGGTGAAGGCTAACATGTTAGGATAGCATGTTTTTAGTTGTAGATTAACATCCAAAAGAGGCTTATTGCAGAAAACCCTTTCTAGTTTTTCTATTTGGCGAAAAACTGAATATTGTTCACGGGATGAAATGGAGAGACAAACACCCTAACACTCAGTTTTAGATGTCACTTTTTTATTCCAGTGAATATCTGGTTTGTTTTTAAGTTTATTTTGTACAGTTCATGTACAAGTCATTTTCTGTTAAAAGCTATTGAATAATTCCACCGGCCTTTTGTTATAATTGCAGGGCATGTTGTCACACTACATTTGGGGTAAGTTGTCACAATGGAAATCTGCCTTTAAAAAGCCTATTATAAGTTTTGCTACCACATTTACAGTAAACAATCATGAAGAACAAAGAAGTACAATTCTTTAATATAAACCCTTTGTTTTGAACAAAAGAGACTTGCCCTGACCTTTGATATTTTTTATTAAAAAAGAATAAGAATTGTTTTATTCAGGTTGCATGAAATTAATCAAAAGTGATCATTTGTCATTTGCAATGTTACAAAAGATTTCTAAAAATCCTATACAAATATTTCCACAAAAATATTAAGCAGCACAACTGTTTTCAACATTGATATATATATTGATGATAATAATAAGAAATGTTTCTAGCGCAACAAATCAGCATATTAGAATGATTTCTGAAGGATCATGTGACACTGAAGTAAAATTCAACTTGGCCATCACAGGAATATATTACTTTTAAAAACATATTCTAATAGAAAACAGCTATTTTAAATTGTAATATTTATGATCTAATGATTCTTATGATTTTTGATCTAATGCAGCCTAAGAGATTGTTTTTCAAGAACATTTAAAAAATCATACTGACCCAAAACTTTTGAATAGTGTAAAACGTGTAGTGTAAAATGTATTTAGAAATATTATATCTATACCAAGTGGCAAACTAATGATGCTAGACCTTTTCTCAGAACTTTATCAAAGTAACTTTTACTAAGAAAATTAGTTTTTATTGGATATATGAAGTCAGTTCCCACAACTTAAACAAACTCTTTATCTAAATTTTAAACATACTCCGTTTTTATATAATTTAAAATATATATCCTAAAACTTATCCTGCTATCTTATTTAAAACAAATGCCTCTTAGTTTGATTTACTTTGTGTGTGTGTGTGTGTGTGTGTGTGTGTGTGTGTGTGTGTGTGTGTTTTCTAATTCAAAGACATTAACATTTTTTAAGTGTGCCCAAACACTTTCCGGGGCCACTGTTTGCACACACACAGGAATTTTCTAACTAGCCGACTGAGAGAGTGATGGACAACAAGGAAGAGGAGGAGGGGAAAGTGGCTAGTGTTTCAAGTCCTGCCCTCTGTTCTGTTTCTCCTCCTGCTCTGCTCGGAAAGAGGGGGAGAGAGACACAACTCCACAGCTACCACAGGAAACGGAAGAGACGAACAGACAGAAGTCATTTCAAAACCCCGGGGCTGAGCCGAAGATTCACTCTGTGTGCGTTTGCAGGGCTATCCTCCTCCAAAACCCCTATCAGCCACTCCTTAACTCTCCGGTTGGCTCTTTCTTCTCTTTGTTTCTCTGTTCGTGGCAAACAGCCCCCACCCTGAACACCAGGAGAAGCTCTCTTCAACAAAAAGAGGAGATGCCCCCTCAGCCAGAGGTGAAGAGAAGTTTCCTGGAATTCCTCAAGAGCTTTGTCGGGATTGTACGGGTCCTCCAGATTCTGCTGGGAGCCGGGCTTTGGGTCACAATCGCAGCCAACAAGTATGAGGGCTCCATTCACTATGTGCTTTTCGTGGCCGTGCTTTTCTGGCTCCTCACGTTAGCTGTCTTCATCATCACTCTTCTGGACAAGCAGGACCTCGTTCCCATCGTCGGAGGAGAACGCTGGTTGTTAAGCAACGTGATCCACGACGTTGCCGCCACTCTGCTGTATCTGTCTACAATTGGGATCATGATCTACAAAACCCAAAAGAACTCCTACTGCAACCTGGACGTCTACAAACATCACTGCTTGTACAAGGTCTACCTCACCGCTTCGGTCTTCGCCTGCCTCACCGCCGGCGTTTATCTGCTCTCCGCCGTCTACTGCAGCTACAGGAAATGTCGAAGTGAGCGGACGGTCGTGTGAAAATCGACTGCATCCCTCAAACGCTGCCACTTTGAGACCTCCGGCAAGCTTTTTGGAGACTAATAAATCTTTTTTTAATCAAAGCAGAGGGTTTGATCCTCTTGTCTCAGGCTTTCAGGTTTGTTTGTTGCTTTTTATACAGTAATTTATAGAGCTTTTGTACTGCAGTCACACATAAAAGTCTATTTTACACTTGTGTTGTTTATATGTTGCTGGAGCTCTATATGTTTAAGTAGTTTTATTTTTCTTGTATTGTATAACTGACAACTCAAAGAGCAGTTTGTTGCTTAATGAAACAATATTTTCAGTGTTGCATCACGTTTTGTTCTTTTAACCTTTTTATATGACATTTAAGCGATTAAACAAGGATCTTCTATGTCAGTGTCTTTCATCAAAAGTGTATGTGTGCTTCACTGTTTACGATCCTAGAATGAATCGCACCACATCAACAATCTCCACTTGATAAGCTTTCAAAGAGAAAAAAAATCACATTCACATTTTAAAATGAAAGGAATAGTTCACTTAAAAATGAATGTTCTGTCATCATTTACTCACCCTCAAGTTGTTTTAAACCTGTATGAATTTCTTTCTTCTGTTGAACACAAAAGAAGATATTTTGAAGAATGCCAGACAGTTGATGGACCCCATTGACTTCCATAGTAGGAAAAAAAAAACTATGCAAGTCAATGGGGTCCATCAACTGTCTGGTTACCGACATTCTTCAAAATATCTTCTTCTGTGTTCAACAGAAGAAAGAAATTCATACAGGTTTAAAACAACTTGAGGGGGAGTAAATGATGATAGAATTTTCATTTTAAAGTGAACTTTTCCTTTAAGGGTAATATGTGGTTCTTTGTATAAATATAAAAACGGGAAGCAACATTTTTATGCAACATGCAACAAAATGTACTCTACTCTAACATTTTACAAGCAATACAGAGTACACTTATGATGCCACTGTGCCAAATATAAATCCCTTGGCTTGTATTTTGTTGTATGTTAGAATTTATTGTTTGTTTAGTTATTAAATAACTTCTGCGATTTTCAACCCCCTTTGTATTGTTACAATATCGGTAGTATGCGTAAATTAACAATGTTTTCTCATTCTCCGTGTTACCTGGACCGAAAACATTTCCTCAGTTGTTCCCTTCTGTTTGGCCTAAAACACTGTGTTCGGGGGCATCCAGGGGTGCATTTCCCAAAAGCATCGTCAGCCAAACTATAGCAAGTTCCGTCATTATCAGCATAGTTCAACGAGTCGGTGTTTCCCGAAAACATAGTTCTAACGAACATTCGCAAACAGCATCGCAAAGTTGTGTGGTTGGAACGACAGCTCTCGAGCTCTGGTTAGAAGCATAGTTTCTTGTTTGCATGACATGTGTACTCAATAAATCCTTATCTTGAGCCAAATAAGCAAGCTGACATTCAGTACAATCTACATATTTTATTTAGAATATATACAAATGTAATTTACGTCTTTTAGTTTGTCAAGAGATTTAAAGTGTAGTTTTTGAAGAGTGCGCATGTGCTGTAGTACGTGCACGAGCCTAGATTGAATCTGGAAATAAAATGAAAACTAGTCCTCAGATGCCATGTCTGTAATTTATAGCAAAGCAGCATTAATTCGATCTCAAACAGATTCATTGAAAGTAGTCATTACCTGCATGACATCATTAACCAACGTGGTTGAACCACCAATTTGCGACAATACGGTTTCAGGAAACAGTCGTGACTAGCTAGTAGTTGATTTCTTCAACGATGTATCGTACTATGGTAGTACAGCAGCGAGTTACGCCGTTGTACGGGAAACACACCCCAATTTGAAATGTTGACTACAAACATTAAGGTTTTTCCGTTGCGGCGTTCTCTCTGTATTTATGATTTTTTGCAGCCTTCAGCCACATACAACACACTGGATACCAAAAGTAACTCACTCCCGCTAAACATTTACTCTTTGAATTCTTGCAAGTCCCAGCCCGGTCTCACCCCAAAACGTCACATACTGACGGGTCTTGACCATACGGCAACATACGACGAAAAGGGTACCCCTATAACGTCAATATGAGACGAAGACATAAGCGCACCAGCAGCGCCTCCTAGCGGTACCCTAACACATACCTAAACCTACCCATAACCCGAATCGTCACACATGGACGTTAAAGGGGTACCCTTTTCGTCGTATGTTGCCGTTTGGTCAAGACCCGTCAGTATGTGACGTTTTGGGGTGAGAATGTGTTGCAAGTCCACACCATTGTCACTAAAAGTTTGCTAAGAAGTATTTCCTATAAAGCAAGGTGGACTCTGTTAAGCAAATCCATAGCAGACTGGTGGGAGTGGCCTTAGATAGCAACATGCAACAAGCACTACTTCCATGGGGTCCCGAGCCTTTAGTCATGCAGCTCCTTATTTATGGAACCCGCTGCCACAAAATGTGCGAAACAGTGAAAATCTTCGTGTTTTTAAATCTCGCCTTAAGACCCATCTTTTTCGGCAGGCTTTTATGTGATTACTTTTACACTTTAATACTGATATCCAGGCTCTAATAATGCGTATTTATTTATTGTTGATTGTTTTATTGTGTATGTAAGGTGTCCTTGAGTGTCATGTAAGGCGTCTATAAATAAAATGTATAATAATAATAATAATGCCCAGTGCATTATGGGTGTTGAAGTTTTCCTACCTATTTGGCAAAAAGGAAGACAACCGCCTCTGTTTCTCTAGTTACTTTGACTGATTTCAAATGTCTTCACCTTTCTACTGGCAGCACATTTTTGGCAGCGTTGAAGTACCTCTTTAAGTTTAATGTTGTCATACAGTGTTGTTCTCACACAGTGTCCTTCTAAATGAAGCCAATATGCACAGGCATTATGCTTATTGGCAACAAAAACTATTAGTCAAAAATGTGAACACACAAAGAGTGGCTAAAGTTGAAGGAAAGTAAACTGTATGATTGTTTTATAGAATATTTTGATTTGTTTAACATTTTTGTCACTAGGCCTATAATTTTCAGACTTTACTAGTATGTGAAAAACAATGTCCAAAACCTTTGACTGATAGTGTAGGCTACATGTTGCATTAGTGGCTTATAATCATTTAAAAGGAAATGTTTCAATTTAGATTTTATTTTTGTTATTGTTATTTTCTGCTGGACAAACATTTCTGTACATTTTGGTTTTCTGAAGTTTATCTTACTGCCCTATTCCTTTACTCACCTCTAAATGTCAATGCCATTCTGGTTGTAGTTTCCTCTGAATCAATACACACCAGTGTGTTCTCACTCCCTGAAAAAAAAAAAAAAAAAAAAAAAAGTTATTAAATGACTCTAAAAGGTCTCTATTCCAGAGGAGCGGTATTTACACAAACTGTTGAACTTAAAAGACATTTCCTGCTGGTGAGGAGCTCTCTGTCTCTCTCACTTTGTCCTTTCTTTTTCTCTCTGACATATAGTTGGAAATGTTATGGTCATAAATGTCATACTAGTCTTGAGTAGCCAGACTTTTGATATATTCTGGCATGTAAAATGACCAGCCACCGACTGTTTAATTGTTACGGGGCAAGTTCATCTGAAATATCACAAGAATAGACAAGAGTGGAAAAAGAATAATTTATTTTTAAATTGTGCAGCAGTAACTGCCTATAAACAATCACATACATGGGCTTACTTGCATATATAGTCCAAAATCAATAGTCCAAAATCAATAATTATAGATTATTTAACAATTCTGCATTATTTCCTTATTTTTTATTATAATTTATTTATTTTATGGTTATCTCAAATTAGATGATATCACAAGAATATGCTTAATAATTGTATAATGTATAGATTATTCTACATAATTCTACATTATATTTAATTTATTATTACTTTTTTTATTATAATATATTTATTGTTTTACTTATTTTTAAATCAGCTTTTACAACCATTGCTTGCCATTTGTGTGTAAAATAAACATAAGACAGTCATTGAACAGTTTTGCAGAGAGAAGAATTGGAAATCATGTTATTTCTTATCACTATAGCAACAGGGTAAAATGTGGTGGAGAGCGAGCCAAACTTTATGAACTGAATCTATCTATTGGAATGGGAACTATTAAAGCTTTAATATATACTGTGGATAAATGGACACATTTGTATATAATTCACTACCAGCTCAGACTGGTGATAAAGCTAAATAAATAAATAAATGAATTTAAGGTATGGCCAGATATGAGGTCAACAAATGATCATTTAGCAAGGAATTATGCAGTTTTTCCAGCTTTCATTATTATGGAATAATCGCAATCTGTGGTAAATGCAGGAAGCAGCATGAATTCCCATGGGAACGTCGAGTGGGGTAAAGTCTTCAGAGGAAAAGTGTTCCGGTTCAAATGTGCTGACAGAAACACATGGATGTCGTTAACTGATGAAAACCATGTAACGTACTGCATGTAGGCCAAGACTCATAACTGTCAAATAAACCTGTACAGAGATTCACTTTGTTTGTTGACTCACAGAGATTCGTTTGTTTCAATTTTTATTTATTTTTTACTTTTGGCTTTGTCTCCTATGACTAATAAGTTGTTTTCTTTAATCGCTTCGTGTGGGCCTCATATTCGCAGGACAAGTCAGTAGAGCTTCAGTGAGAGCAGGCCTGCACATGTGGACCATTAACCACACACTCTGAGCAGAGTGCTGAGACACGCATTCCTGTGTGACGTGCTTCACATGAGGGGGAAAAAAAACACTGTAAAACAGAGAATGGACATACCCAGTCTAAAATTAAAGGAATATTATGCCAAACCTCTGATCTGTGATAAAATGATGGCAAAGAAACGGTATTTGATTGTTTTATAGTGGATGCTTTACCAGTGCCTGATGCTTTTTGAAGGACTCTTAAAAGCATGGCTATTTTTTTTGTCTGCTTCATTTGACGTCACAGCTCAGGACAGTTGGTAGGAAGGACCATCAGTGTTGTCTTAATGTCATTTCCTCTGCCTCCGTAGTTAATGGTCACATGCCATTTATAGCTCAGAACTTCTGATCAGTGAGATAGTTGATTTTAGATCCACCCAGAGGAAAATGTTTTGCTCAGTGCTTGCTCTTTCATAGCTCCTGTAGTTCCCAGATGTTTTCTATTTAAACCTCTGGTTCTGTTCAGACATTTTTAACCGAAATCTTTTTTACGTTTTTACTTCGGAATGGTATGAAACTTGGTAAAGGTTTTGGTACTTGCTATGTGAACACACTAAAAAATCATGGACATGATTCGAAAAATAGTTACACTTGTACCGTTCACGGTCAAAAATGACCGCAATGGAAACTATTGGGAAGTGAATTTCATCTAGTGGAAGTGTTTGGTACTGCGTCCAAACAAAACAATTAATAAAAATACGTCTTTTTTTTTATATCAACCTCAAATTTGGAACACAACTTGTTTAGATTTATGGCTTTGATTTTCTCACAGTTTTAGAGTAAAACATGTTTTTGAAAATATATATTTCATATACAATTGTGAAAATATTTCATATTAATAAACATAAACTTCAAAACCTTTTTTTGATTTGTTTCACTTTTTAAACTTATTTCACTTCGGCAATAACCTGCCAAGTGTCTTCTTTAAAAAGAGACCAGACGTAAGTCTGTGCTCCAAAGCATTCAAGATTTACAAGTTTAAGTTGGAAAAGTTATTTTTCAGGTCTGTGCTTAAGTGATTAACAGGTAATAAATGGATCGTAAGTATTCCATAAATATAATTTAGTACCATAAATCCCCTAAAAATACAAGATAATAAATAAAAAACATAATTTAGCTAAAATATTTTACATTCATTCCATTGAAAAAAAAGAATGTTTCTTCTGGAAATCCCCAGGACAGGGTTTTTCAAACTTTTTGATGACACAGACCTCCAAATATGATGATTCCTTTGCGAAAGATTACGAGAGAATTTTAAATTTGGCTATATATTTATTTGTTTGATTGACTCATTTATACTGTGGAAAAATATTTTAAAAAATTGTTTATCTGGGAATTTTGTATTTGTAGAAAGTATATGCTTTTTTTTTGTGGTTTATTTTTTATTTATTTATATTATTCTAAATTTTTTTGGTTTTGTTTTGTTTAGACTTCAGCAGTTTGCTTTCCATGTAGTCTCATTGCTTCAGGAGACACAATTGAGATATTAAAGATATCTTGTCGTGATTTTCTTTTCTTTCCCATCAACATTAGTAGATAGATGATACATTCTAAATCACAGTTGTTGTTTCGCAATCAATGTTATGTAATGTTCTTGTTTTAGTGAGTCATCTTTTGTACATGTTTCAAATCTACAACATTTTCCTAAAACCTGTAACCCCGGAGAATGAATCACATTATGGGCAAGAGGAAATTACGTCATATCCTGTTTGGGAGCAGAATGAATTGGTGCTGTGTTCAAGCAGATTGTGGCAAGAAGGGCTTGTGGGATGTGAGGCCTATTTATAGAGTTCTGGAAATACCAAGACTTTCCTTTTGCTGCCAGCCCATAGCAGATGGCAGGAATGTGTTATTAACTATGCTTAGACTTTGCTAATTGTAATCGGGGCAGCACAAGTGATTTAAATATGTTGATGGGACTGCATTTGTGGAGAATCCTCCACATGTTCATCAATATTTCAGCTAGCTTTACCGCGTACTGCTCCACACCTCTCGGCGGGCTGTGCCACTTTGCGAGTGAAAACAACAAACAGACGCGTCTAGTTCAATAAACGCAGAGGGAGGCTTTCTGAAGCCTTAGAAGGAAACAGGCCTTCGAGACATTGGAATGTTTGTAATGGAAATCATTAAAGTCAAACAAGCCTGTTTTGTTCAGAACAGAGCCAGACATACTCTCACATTCGCAGAATATTTTCATGCATATGACGTGAAATTTCCCTAGCTGATCTAATAGGGTACACAACTGCCCTGTTAGTGGATGTTGCAGTACAAAAATGACTTTTGGGCTTAAAATTAATCCAGTTTTTAGTAGCCTGTATTATAAGTTGACATTTTTGGTTTATTTTTTATAGTATAACATTGAAATATTATTTTACATTGATTTCATTCAATCATTTAAAACTTATAATTCACTTAATAACTAACTTTTATATTAAGCAACAGAGTGTATAAGGCACACATATTTCAGTTTGGAAGAGTAAATGCACAAACAACATGGTTCAAACTACTTTTTATGTGTGTATTCTCATTGTTTCTAGAATTGTTTGGACTTGAAGGAAAATCCCAGGGCTGGACGTGGCATTATCTGTACCTGGTTATTACGAGCTTAAAGCCAGACAAACAAAAGCGATAATTTAGACAAAGACGGCTGTGGTTCCTTCAGAACTATTAACTCTCTCTCTCTTTTTCCCCTTTTTTATGCTTGTGTCAGGCTTTTGGATATAATTAAGTTTTTGCTTGACTAAATGTTGCTCCAATATGCAAAAATAGTTTGGTGTCATTCAAATGTTTGACTAGACTCTGTCAACATAAGGAAGTGAGACATCAGATTGTTCAGTTAAGTTATGCATTGTGTTATAAACATTTCTAACAATGGTAAAATTGCGTATATATATATATATATTAGAGGTGGGCATAGATTAATTTTTTTAATCTAGATTAATCTAGATTAATTTTGAAATTAATCTAGATTAATCTAGATTAAAATGGCTCATTTGAATTCTGCCGAAGGCATTCAGAATATGTGTGCTACCCAAATAATGACTATAAAAGTAAGTCTTTGAGAACGGGTTTCTCAAGCCAGGTGGCGCATTAGACCAGGGGCTCATCTCCTGTTTCCAAAATGCATCACAAACCGCTTGAGAAAGCTGTTCTACTCATAGACTGTAAAAGGTTACTACTGTACTGTTACCGTCCGTAGGCAACATTAGGTAGGCCTATGTTATTATCAACTACTATAGGCTATCAATTAGGGATGGGCGATATGGCCTAAAATCTATATTGTGATATACATTGCAGCCTCTTGCGATAATGATATACAGTATAAAACCATTTCAGAACAGATTACAAAGACCCATGCTAAACAACTGCTAAATGTATTTTTTTTTAAAGGGTGTATGTAGTTTTGAGAACATATATTGTGCAAAACTGTAAGTATACAACATAATTTTGCAGATAAATAAAATGTAAGTACACTAGCTGCAGAGACTTAAGTAGGTCTAATGTTTATTATGGCTTGGAGCTTATGAAACCCCAAATTTAAAATTAGAATATTGTCTAACTGATGTCTTTTCAGTTAAAAAGAAACACAACAACGATTCTTAAAATCGAGATTATGTGCTACACCACTAAGATATATTGGAATGGGAATAATACGCGCGCGCTGGTATTCAGTGATATCATGTTTCGTTTTGAATTTGAGATGGTCGAACGGATTAGTTGTGTGTTAACTTACCGAACTGTTACCCCACACACTCTGTATATAGTTTGCTGCTGCTCGTCTGACGGCTTAAACCCGAACCAAGTCCAAATAATGGATGTTGCACCTATCTTTTTCACCAGCTTTCACTTTCAGCCGTGTTTACTTAAGATGACGACGAATATGCGTTGCAGCCGGGTTTACCTCGCGGCCGCGGGTAGATTGCGTCATCATAGCTTGTGTAGTATAGAGCCATCTCCCAACCCAACTTGGAGAATAGATTAACGGCGATATTTTTTTTTATCGCGCGATAAGAGTCTCGCGTTAACGCAGCACGTTAACGCCGATAACGGCCCACCACTAATATATATACAAAGCATTTTTCATTTTGAGTATATCTAACTGGCAATCTTTGGCCTTAATCGTTTACTTGTTCCAGAGCAAATCGATTTGGCTAAGGGCAAAGTTAGGTTTCATAAATGTTTCTTTTTATTTCAAGGTACAATATGTTTTTTTAAACAAAACTGCATGTATTTTGCGGAAGAACATTGTTTTGGTTGTGCTTTGGCTCTGCGTGACAGTGCGGATGAATATGGTTATCCTATTGCTCATAAAACATACACTATTAGGCTTAAGAGAAAAAATATGGTTTAGATGGAAAGGATCTCAAGCTGATTATCTGAAGAAGCTACTGTAACTATACCCATTAATAGACACGGTACTACATCTCGCTAGATGTTTTAAGTAATTTCTCATCCTTAAAACGCTCTTGCTTCCCATCCCAAGACTCCATTGCTAATTCCAAAATGCCATTTTAGAGCTAGTAACGAAAAGCTTGAACCATTAATATGAAGACTATGCAGTTTTTTGAGCGACATGGACAGAATGCTTAAATGGATACTTCACTGATTAGCACTGAGCTTTGTATCAGTAGAAACTTGGAAGTATTTTCGAATGACCATGCTTCCCTCCCTCATGGCCCGCTGAGACGAGAGATTTCTGTATTGTGTGTCTGGAAAAAATACTCGTCATTTTGCGTCATCGGAGGCTTTTTTGTCAAGAGGCTAGAGACTACAGCCAGTAGTAGGAGCTAGTTCCGCATGTTTTCAACCCGCCCATAGGGGGTGGTATCTCACGATAAAACAGCGTCTTTTCAGTTTTGAGTCGACCAGTAGCCTAGTTGTATCATTTCTTCCGATAGTGCCCTCTGTAACCGGTAGGTGTGGCTTGGGAGTGGCCTCGTAGGGCAGCGAAGCAAGTGCATTCTGGGAGTTGTTGTCTTTCATCCACATGAACCAAAAATACATTTTCTGGCTTTTCTCAGTCTAGAAGGCACCAACTTCTAAAATAATTTCACATTTCTACTACATAAATGACCCAATTTAAATACACATTCATCTTTCCAGTGGTGAAATATCCCTTTAAGTGTGTGAATTACCTGAGTCTGTGCGTATATCAACAGTGTTCGGCAGCAGCATCTACTTATAGTGAAGCTGTAAGCTTAACTGCTTCAAAAACAGTGATGTTACTCCATCGATACATCGATACGATATCATGTTGTTTTGCAGATGCAAAATTACTTTACTGATAAATTGTCTGTGCATGTGAATGTTTCCGTCTGTGTCTATGTACTGTATGCATGTATGAGTGTACTTTGTATAGATAGTGAAACATCATCCAAATGAAATGATCAGTTTATTACAATTTTTCTCAGTTGCTTTGTTGCATTTCTCACATCACTATTTACATTTGCACAACAGTTAATGCAGTTCTCAAAATAATTAGTACAAACTGCAAAACCTAGTTGATAACCTGCAAAAGCGTGTCACTTTCTCAAAATGGATAGCTCATTCCTCAAAAGCAAGTATTCATGTCAATGAAAGTGTCAGTGTCATCAAGATATAAGTCCTGACACCATTGTTTATGAACAAGATAGTTAAATGGCTTTGTCATTATGACAGTTTACTCTGTAAATGTTTTCCAATGCAAAAAGTCAGATCTTGCTGACACTACCTGGAAATGCTCAAGACAGCACTATATACTATTTGCACAGCCATTTGAAAAATACAGTAAAGTTACACATTACTGTGTTTGCATATGCTCTTTGCAATTCTATTTTGTTCACAGCATTGTGCAAAAGAAAAAATACACCCTTATTTTCAACAAACATAATCTCCCTTTGGGTAGAGCTGTGCACAACTGGAAACAATATTGCAGTACATATTGGAAATGAACATTGGTTGCAACTAATGCTTCACACATCACTTCTCATCAGTGAAAGCTGAGATTCACCTGAGAGAAATTGTTCAATTTAGGAGACATTTTCAGGAAAAAAAAGATTTTAAAAAATGTGTAAAATTAGCTTGACAGATTTTGACAACTAGTTCAACATTTTTGTATGTAACGACTCAAGCAATGAAATGAGGACTATAAGTTTTATATGGAATGACTATTCAGCATTCACAAGTATAGTTAATTTTGACTGACATGACATAAGCAAATGATAATGTTATAAAACAGCAGAGAGTTGTATGAAAGCAATTGATGCATGTCCAAAAGCATTTGCAATTTGTTGGAAGGAATGAGAAACTACTATAATGTGCACAAATGACTAAATGTTGTGGAGGCTGAACTAACTGTTGTGCAAATGTAAACAGTGGTGTGAGAAATGCACTAAAGCGACTGAGAAAAACTGTAAAAATTTTTTTTTTCCAGCTTGTTATCTGATTTCAGAAATCCACCAATTTTGTAGTAGGTTGTTATTTGGTGTGAGGCCATGTTGGGCCAAGCTCCATTGGGTGGGCCAGGGCCTGTGGAGTCGGGCCTGAGGGCATCGGCTCATCTTTTGCCTCATCAACTGTCAGCTTGGGATCTGAATCCATGGCAGAAGGAAATAGTTCAGCAAAAAAGAGTGTTTTTAAAGGAAATCCATTGTTGTTGTTTCTTATTTATTTACACTCTTGTGCCGACAAACTGTTTTATTAAAAGCACTATATCACTCATAGTTTGCTAGTTGCTAGTCAAGCAATATGACACTATATGGCACAGAGAGTCATATCACACTCCTACGCATGTGATATCGCTCATAGATAGATAGATAGATAGATAGATAGATAGATAGATAGATAGATAGATAGATAGATAGATAGATAGATAGATTGATGTTAGGAACTATTAAAACAGTATCTGATTTTCTTTTTGGTTGTTAAAGTTTTAATAATGTAAGTTTATTTTTGACCAGAATGAAGCCAAACCTTGACCACTTGACTTCAGCCCCATCTGTTGGACATCCACACAAATACTACTAAGATGAACGCTTGTTTATGAATATCACTTGCGAGACACTCGAATGAGTGTCACTGAACATCAGCCTAGCCTAATTAATATTCATAAGTCACATGAATCCAATACATTTACAACATAATACTTTTTTTTAAATGAGAAAAATATGACTTTGCTCTTTTTATCAAGTAATAACTATACTGAATATATGTTGGGATTGTTGTTGCTGAGAAAGTGTAATTTTGCAAGTCTGCCGCTAGGTGTCAGGGTTGTCTCTTACATATAGCCTACCAGCTGCTGGTGACAGATCTTCCACACACAGATCAGTTTGATGGATGTAGTATTTTAAGTTTTATGGAGCTTTACAGGATTATTGAATGACAGTGTTTGGCTCTTCTCTGTAAGCTGAGAAAGATCAGCACTGTCACACAGTATTGATTTTGAGAAGGTCAATATTTCTTCTGGTGGTTAAAGCATTGAGCCATGACACTTTTATTGCAGTGCTGTAAAGACAGAAAAAAAACAGTCTATTATTCACTCTTTGGTTACTTATTGTAAAATATATAAATGCATAAATCGATAAGATCCACATTTGTATTCATGCAGAAATTAATTATGCTATGTAGGCTACTACTAATACTTATTGTCCTGACCCATGTAAAATAGTTTCCATTGCAGTCATTTTTGACCATGAGCGGTACAAGTGTAACTATTTTTCTAATCATGTCCATGATTTTTTTGTGTTCACCTAGCAAGTAACAAAACCTTTACCAAGTTTCATACCATTCTGTAGTCAAAAATTCTAAAACGTAAAAGATTTCGGTCAAAAATGTCTGAACACAAGCAGAGGTTTAAATAGAACATATCAGGGAACTACAGGAGCTATGGAAGAGCAGTCTTCATTACATGACCTAGTCTTAAGACAGCCATTATCCCAGCAGTGATCAATAGCAAGATACAGTTGAAAGCCTCAATATCAACAGGAACACAGTTCCATTTTATTCAGCAATAAAATGGTTGTACAATTTCTTCCTCCTTTTTGCTTCATAACATTTGCAAGGTATCTTAAGTTTTATGTTTTCTTTATGTGTTTTAGTGTTGTGTTAAGTTGGCTGGATTGACTGTAACTATGAAATTCTAATTGAATACTTTGATATTTTCTTTAATGGTCTTTAAAATCACTTTGTTTTAACATGAAGTGCTTGTTGCTGAAATGCTAAAAGTATATATATTTTTTACCTTACTCTATGGAGTCATGCATCTATTGATATCCTCGTTTGAACAGCGGCTCACTAAAAAATGTGCTGCAACAATGGACTTTCAGAACATTCATTCAATGAGAGGTTTTTTTTTAATTTATTTTTCTTTATTTTTTTCTGGGCACTAATTTCCTCTTCAGACACTCAACAACAAATGTCACATTAACAGCTGGTGACATACAATATTTACTTTCAAAGTTTATTGTTTTTTTTATATACTGTGCCAAAAGAGCCCATGAAAAGACTTTTGAACTCAAGTAACCCCCAATTACCCATGGAAATTGCCAGTACAATATTTGATGTAGGCTAAGATATTCATTCATTCATGCATTCATTCAAATACATTATATTAGATTATATTATAATATTATTTACATTTACAATTTGGATTATTTAAATATTATTTACATTTAAAATTTGGATTATTTTAATATTTAGATTTGAAATTTGGATTTTTAAAATATTATTTAGATCTTAAATTTGGATTGTTTTAATATTATTTAGATTTAAAATGTGGAATATTTTGTATTATTTAGATTTGAATTAAATTAAAATTGATTATTTTAATACTATTTACATTTAAAATTTATTATTTTAATATTATTTACATTTAAAATTTCTGATTATTTCTTATTAACATTTAAAATTTGGATTATTTTAAGATTATTTACAATTAAAATGTGGATTATTAAATTTTTTTATAATATAATATATATATATATATATATATATTTTACGTATAAAAAAAATAAATAATTGCAGCCCCCTTGGAAAATACTAAGGCCCCCTAGGTGGCCCTAGTCCCCTGGTTGAGAACCACTGCTATAACCTTTCATTTCCCCATCCTCAGGTCTCTGATAATTGTGTGTTGTATGACAGAATGTGGCAGATAGTTTCTAAGACAAATCCGTTGTCTAACACTAACAAGCTTGGCCAGTTCATTCATTATGCTTTAGATGAGTGTATTTATACAGGCCTGATCTTTGTCTCAGTCGGTTACTATGGTAATACAGAGCAGCACAGAGAGATTGAGGTCAGAGAAAAGGACACGCTGCAGTGTACCGTATACGAAGTAGCCACAGTAGGACTTTGCATATGAACGTCTCTCAGCAAGTATTCTTCTTTCACTCTTGCATACAGTATTGAGCTCTTTAAACACATGACAAGTCTTTGTAATGAACACTAAGTACACAAAGTACCACACTTTGTGATTAAAACATGACCCTCATTAAGAACAGAATGATTAGACTAGATTGTTAAATCACAAAAGAAAATGTGAATGGTGTAAGAGTCAAGCAAACGTTTGTAGGGCTTCGCTGGTTCAGTGTGTTTATAGGGTAGGGTGTGGTGGGTGGTTGCCAGGGCGTTGCTATGGAGTTATGATTTTTCATTTTGGTTTTGTTTTGTTTTGTTTTTTTTGTTGCTAGAGTGCTAGTTTTTGGGGGGTGTTGAGTGTTCAGTGTTCAGACTGTCAAGTTGTTGTGAGTATATATATTTATATTTATTTATTTATTTGTTTGTTTGTTCAGTGTTTTTTGTTTAATTTTTTTGCTCTGTTTCTTTGGGTGTTGCTATACAGTTGCCAGGGTGTTATGAGTAGTTGATAGTGTGTTGCTAGGCGGCTGTATAACTATACAACTAACTATACCTTTTATAGTTAGCCGAACGCCTATGACGTCACTGTCGGATAATGGCCAGTCGAGATTGGCATTTAGCACACGTGCTTCAGACACCGGTCACGCTAGAGGCGTTCACCAAAGTGTCAATCACCATGACGCAGTGCAAGTTCCCCTTCTCAGGGAACCACGGTTAAAGTCGTAACCGGAGGCGTTTTATTGACATCTTTCCGCGGTTGAAAAACAGATTGAGTGATTACATGAAACATGATAGGAATTTCTTACCCCATCTCACGGCAATTCGTACGTATTATACGAGGTGGCTAATTTGTATGAATTCATACGACCTCACTCATACGAATTCATAGATTTTTGTTAAATTGTAAATTTTTACGAGTTGCCCAATTTGAATGAATTCGTATGAAGGACCTACCTCTGACCCCATCCCTAAACCTACCCATCACTGGGGTTTAGACAAATCGTACGAATTTGTACGAATTAGCCAACTCGTACTCACTTGTACGAATTAGCCAACTCGTACTCACTTGTACGAATACAAATGTACAAATTGGTTGTGAGATAGCGTTGTGATTTCGGTAAGTTGCACTGTATCTCTCAACATACCTATTCATGCATGTTTTCCGGGATATAACTTGTATTAAAGTGCCCCTATTTTTAAAGGTTACTGATTTTGTTCTCCTGCAATAGGGTATAACGATGCTTTAGTTAGCCGAGCTCTAACGTGAATAAGTGATGTAACATTAAAGTTTGCAAAACAAATCTTGCTCCATCCTTTATCTTAACATACACAATATAAAGGTTTTGCGAATCCCGCGTTGGACTCCGAGATTTGAGAAGCAGTCGTCAGTAAAATTATGTGTTTGAAGGCTGGACAAGTTTTCGCTGGCAGACAACGTACAACATAGAGTCGGGGATTATGCAAATGTATTTTCTAGTGACGTTCTGTAGAACCGTTGCGCAGTGACTTTCAAATTAAAAATGACTCGTTAAGGGGGTTCAGAATCGATTCTTTCTTTTGGGGGACAGTAACTTTATCTATTGTGCACTTTACAACTTTGGAGAATGTTTACATTCACAATCAGCTGTATTACACTCTGCATGGATATTCGAAAAACCATAATAGGAGCACTTTAAAGTGGAAAAAAAGAATCGCGCTCCCGCTTGAACTGAGGTGCCACAGCGATCTACAGTATCACGTCACATTTAAGAGTGTCAAAAACGGCATATTTTTTTTCATTTCGTGATAAAATGTACAGGTGTTTCTTATCAGAAGTAACAAAGAACAGCTCTTTGTGATTATTGGATGGGAAGCTATTAGTAATGTTTGGTGTGAACTACGGGTGATTCATAGGGTCAAATAGAGCAAATAGAGCATAGGCCTATATTTTTTACTATTAATGCATTATTTGCCCTAAACTCAACAGAAGAGAGATTTTATTCACACACAGTATGAGTTTCAGTCTGAACACGTTTTTCCGCACGCTTTTGATTGACAGTATATAATCGGCTCTGATCATCGGCTGTTTTTAAACAATCGGCCGATGATGGATAGTGAAAATAATATAGGCTACCGATTATTGGCCAATACATTGGTGCATCTCTAATTGAAAACTACTGGTCCTAGTCAAAAAAGCCTAGTCCCACGTTTTTATGATATTCTGGTCCCAAGATATGACTTGAGTTCATTTTTATTGTGACATATTGGGGACAATTGTAATTCTTTTCAAAAGCCCTTTGAAAAATGGTATTTCTCCTCAACAAGCTGCACAATCTGAGGTCAATTCATGTCTACAGCACAAATGCTTCGTGATTTACTCACCATTGTTTAATAATTAAGGTTAGGGATTTGTTCAAATCAAGTATGAGTATGTTTGCCTTATCAAGCACCATAATAATGAGTCCTCAGTTTACCCTGGAGAATGTTCCTTAAATGTATTCTACTCTGCTTCAGAAATGCTCAGTCTGTTTTTTTTCTCTTCTCCTTTAATGATTCGCTTATCACTGGACCATTCAGGACTTTGTGCTCCAGGTTGCATGACATCTCATTTGCTTCCTGCCGTGGACACAATGTCAGGCTAATGAAAATCCCATGGGGTAGCAATGGAGGAGATTAACCGCTAATTTGCTCCCTTTGTCACAACCAATAATTTTGCCCTGTTGTACAAAGGTTCATTGATTGAGGTCGGTAAATTCTCCTGCCATAGATCCTGCCAAAGAGAGAAAACCTCATCTGAACTGCTTGCTCTCAGAGCATGAAGAATCTTGCCCAAACGAGACATTTGGATGAATGACGAATGAGGTTAACGATAGAAAGAGAGGTATAATCAGACATTTAACACATTTATCATGATAAGGCTTGTTACCTTTACAGAAATTCAAGGTCATGTGATCAAGCTGTGTTCTGTAATTTATAGTAGGCTATTGTGCTTATCCCTTTTTTTAAATAACATCTCCCGAATGGTTTCTTTTTGGTTTAAAGGGATAATTCATCCACAAATGAAAATTCGAATGTCGTTCCAGACTTTAATGACTTACTTCTGTGAAAAGAAGATATTCTGAAGAATTTTTAAAGTGTTTTTGTCCATACAATGAAAGTCAGTGGGGTGCGATATCATTGATATGGAAAAAAATCATTGATATTTTTTTGCAAGATGGCAGTGATGTAATTATCTCATGATTGACATTGTAATTATGTTACAATGCTAATTACATAAATAAACTACAGACCTGAAATTACACTAATGATTGATTACACGTACCCCTACTGCATTCTCGTAATTAGCACTTGGGTACTTTATTTTTATAAAGAGCCATTCATGGTCAAGACAACTGTAGAAAATTCAAGAAAATCACTTGCTTGATGGAGTGAAAGCATCTGGTATTTTATGCAAATAAGATCACTATGGGTGCATATATGTCCTACTGCTGAGCTTATGAACTAATTTCTCTGCTTACCAGTAATTGCACATGAAACCTTCAATCTGCTGACCTCAGAGCAACATATTATGCATTCATTAAAATATTTTCTTTCGTCTCAATGAATAGCTCGTGAAAACACTAATGCTGCGCTCTCTCTCCTGCTTACCGTGAGTGTTTAAAGGACGTTCAGAGCTGGTTGGGCTTATGGGCCTGTGTTCTCACTGAGGGCGTCATCATTATAATCAGAGGTTGTAATACATAGTCAAACCACGTTGAGTTGGCCACGATTAGATTGCAATGTGCTTGCTGACACACTCTGTGCTCTGATTGGCTGGAGTTTTTTAATCTGGTTTTGTTTGAAGAATAAATTCACTTAGGAATTGTATGGTAAAGCTTAATTGACAGTGTCTACATCTTGCTATGGATTATCTCAGAAAATAATTTGGCCTAAATTCATCTTCATCTCTAAAGCACAGCAGTCTAGGAAGATGTAGACAACTTAGCTCAAATAACACATTAGTTAGTAGTGTTTTAAAGTGTTTTAACAAAGTATAAGCTTCACATTTCTGTTTTTAAACCCTCTGGAATGCCTTGCCTCACAGACTTTCACTGTAAGTCCATTACTGTATTTATGCTTGTTTTTATAAACTGTGTGAGGGATGAGTTTGTGTTGATCCCAGAACTTTCCTTTAAACCAGATTTACTCCAAATCTTATCACAACTGAGCACACTGCAGTATGGTGTCATTTTTTTAAAAGATTTATTTTTGGCGATTTTTGACTTTATTATGATATGATAATGGACAGGAAGTGAGGTGGGAGAGGGAGAGAGAGAGAGGGGGACGGGATCGGGAAAGGTCTGCGAGCCAGGACTCGAACTCGGGTCACCCGAAGCACAAAGGTGATATACAGTATGTCAGCGCGCAGCCCACGAGGCTATTGGCGCCGACCGTATGGTGTCTTTTTGACCCTGCGCCACACGTGAACATGAATGGTTAACGTTTTTGATTAAAGATTATGAGTGCACATGAATTTTTACAAAAAAATGATGTGCACGGATAAATCATTTATAATAAACACTGCAACATTTTGTAAAAAATAAGTCAATTTTGATTTAATGGCAACTTTAAATAGAAACAGCAAAGAAAATCGCTCTCTGTTGACTAGGCTGTCACTATAACAGATCCGTGTCAAATTTACGGCTAATGTGTGCCATTTAGCTTTCACAGTGAAGGAAAACTAGTCTGAATAATTAACAAGCACATGATTTCTAAATGGGGCATGCATGCATTTTAAACAAAGGAAACTTTTTCTTAGTGAGCACTCATATAATTGATAAATGCAAGAGAAATTAAAATTACAGCTGGAGTCCAAATGAGAGAAAACACACTGTGCATACATATTGTGATGTTTCTGAATGGGGTCCATGCAGTTTTCACACACAGAGAGAGAGAGAGAGAAATCGCACACAGGTTATAACAAAGATGATAAAAGGTCAAATAAAGGTAAAAATGAAAACTGGCTCATGGGCATTTGATTTATGCTGACTAAAGTTATCCTTCATTTGCTGACTGGCTGTTGTTAGGTTGAAGTTCAGGGATGAATCTGTGAGATTAAACACACTCTGATGTTAGACCTGACAAATTTGGACATTGTGCTGCTGGGCAAGCTATTATGATGTCTGAAAATAGGCTCAGGACCGAATGAACACTGCAAGGGGAGGGACATCATTTAGTTTGAGCTTGTTACCTCTTGTTCTTTTAAAAGAAGAGAACTGTCAGAGCACTATGACGTTCTGGTATAAATTAACTTCTACAAATAAACTTCTATATATGTATTATTGTGTTTTTATGGTTTGAATGATGTGCATGTCCCTATGTACCAAGGGGTTAAGGTTTGGCCGGTTATCTTGTCCAGTTAACCCCTGCTGGTTAATGTCGTAACTACATACTCTTTAGGCAAAATCTTAATTCTAAACATTGTTCTAAATATAAAAGAATAGTAGAGTCCACAACACATCAATAACGATTATGGCACAGAGAAACAAATCACTTTCAGATTTGGATTTTTTTCCAGCTGATTAATGTAATAAAATAAAATAAAATAAAATAAAAACAGCCGATCAGAAGCTTGAGCATTTAAAGCAACAGAAAGAATGACTGGTGTGGACGCTAATATAGTTATCGTTATAGCTAACTTTATTATAATTTTTGGTATGAATGGGCCTTTACAGATATATATATATATATATATATATATATATATATATATATATATATATAAGTAAAAGCGGACACTTCATTTTGTGCATTGTTGCTGATTGGATTTTGAGATGTGGGTGTTCTGTCGTTTTCACTAGAATATGCATGTAAATTACACCAATGTCTTACCAATTACTAGTTATTTTAAATGTTAAACCTAGTTGACTAACTGAAAATCTATGGATTTAATCACCTTGAATGAAACTGAAAATAAAAGCAAAAAAAGTATTTTATCTTAAAATATATGTTTCATGGATCCTCATTATCTACATGAATCTGTGACATTTTAAAAACGATTAACTATGGGATCAAATGACCTTAAATTCAGTATTAAAATGACCTATAATAAACATTACAGTATCCTACATCCTAAGTCATTTTAAGGGTCAGATCAGGTTGAAATAGCTGTGAAATAACAACTGTACGTTTTCTGCCATGAAAATTGGAGTTGGAATGTTCTCGACAGGTTTTAAAGAAGGGGCAACCCATGATGTGCAGGTTGAGATGTTATTTTGCATTCAATGAAGACAAGTGCTTCGTCAGTGTGTGTGTGTGTGTGTGTGTGTGTGTGTGTGTGTGTGTGTGTGTGTGTGTGTGTGTGTATGTTTGTAAAGCGGAAGCACCTTTGATGTTCGAGAAAGAGCCGTCAGAAGTGCCAGGGCTTAAGCAAATCAAGTCCTGATGCAAAACGAGCCCTAAATCCGTACAATAAGACGGGGAAACAAGCTGCACTCAGGTCTAAGATAAAAATTGCTTTCTCTCTGTTTTCCCACTACAAATTAATATTCATATGTCTGGAAATACTGCCTTCAGTGTACAACTGGATCCTTCAGGGCTTTAGCAACCTGGGGATGTTTAGAACTAAAGGGAAGGCTTCTCTCTTTGCATTACTTTATCCGCAATCACAGGAGTGAGCTATTCTTTTAAATTTAGATTTTTTTTTTTTAATTATGTCTTTAGGATTATTATTATTGTCCTTGGTGTGAACGCACCTTAACAATTGAACGCTTTCCCTGTTGAACAGAGTAAAATCACGAAGAAAGGAAGGAAATTCAGAGAAAAGAAATCATGGAGAAATGTTTTCTCAACGGAGAGCGCACAAAACAGAGAATTATGTTTGAGATACAGGCTCTGACAGGGGGAAAACAGGAAGACATATCAAAGCTCTCTGTATCTAGTTCACTCCTGTGCTTCTGAAATGGTGCACGTCTCTACATGAAAGGAACCACGCAGACTGGTTTATTTTATCGCTTGCATTTAAAACAATGTTTTGTCTGGAATTTGAAACATAACATTAACTGTCACATATTGCTGCTTCACTGTTTGAATGGGTGGAGGTGCAACTTTTTTACTATAAAAAAAAGTATCTCAGTGTCAATGAACACTAGTATTAACAATGTTCTAAAAAAGTTTTAGCTTTAAAACTATTATTTCTAGGTGTCACTTGGTTGCTATATATATAATACATTTGCAATAGGTGATTTTTTTTTTACTTACTACGACACATAACCTTCCTGTCTAAGTAGGCTGTTATTGACCAGAATAAGCTGCAAAAAGAAGCAGTCTTTACACAAAAATGAAAATCATCATTACCCTCATGTTGTTTCAAACTTGTAGGGACACAAAAGAAGATATTTTGAAAAATGGCATTATTTTCTCAGACTTATATCATTTTTGGAATAACATGAGCGTGAGTAAATGACAGAACTTTAATTTTTTGGGGTGAACTAACACTTTAATTCTACAAGTCAAAAGACTACTAACGGTTAACTAAACTTTTTTAATCACATCACTTTGATTAAATTCTCTGCTTCATGTTTAGGCTGTTCTAATTATGTTTCCTTGCAAGGTAGAGGAAAATTTCATTTAATGCAAGTGTCTGATTTTATTAAAATCAAAAGGCATAAAAACAGAGAGTGAAGAAAGAGCAATCACATGCTGATTGGTCTATTGTTTTACAACAATCAATCTTAACAAAACTGAAGCCATTTTGTGTTCAAAGGTTTGATGTGTATAAGAAGTAAACAATGAATCATATTTGAAGGTATTGCTGGGGTGTTCGGAGTGGTTTCTTTGTAATTTCTTTCTTTAGAAACTGCTTAGCAACACCCTAGCAACCACCTAAATTGTTCAGACTGGTCGCTAGGGTGTTGCTATGCAGTTGCTAAAGTGTTGAAGCCTGCTCAGGTGTTGCTATGCAATTGCTAAAGTGTTGAGAGTGGTTGCTCAGGTGTTGTAGTTGCTAAAGTGTTGAGAATGGTTGCTAGAGTTTTGCTGGAAAGTGTCATATTGGTCCAGGTCCAACAGGTCCACAAATTAGTTCATGTTGTAACCTAATCATGATGACAGGAGAGAAAATGAAAGTTGCTAGGGTGTTGCTTAGCAGTTGCTAAAGTTTTCAGGGGTGCGTCTCCCCAAAATCATTGTTGGCCAACTATGTTCCAAGTTCCGTTGAGCTCAGTTGGTAACAACAGAACTTGCGACCATATTTGGCTTTGGGAAACACCCCAGAGTGGTTGCTAAGGTATAACTATGCAGTTGCTAAAGTGTTGAGAGTGGTTGCTCAGGTGTTGCTATGCAGTGGCTAAAATGTTGAGAGTGGTTGCTCAGGTGTTGCTATGCAGGTGATAAAGTGTTGAGAGTGGTTGCTATTTATTTTTATTTTTTTTGTGCCAGTTTTGGTGGGTAGTTGCTTACTGGTCCAAGTCCAACTTTCCAAAAATGTAGTAAGCAAATCATGGGGGCAGGAAAGAAAAATGAAAGTTGTTAGGGTGTTGCAATGCAGTTGCTAAAGTGTTCAGAATTGTTTCTAGGGTTGCTTACTGGTCCAAGTCCAACTAGTCTAAAAATAGGTTCACATAGTAAGCAAATCATGATGACAGGAAAGAAAAATGGTTGCTAGGGTGTTGCTATGCAATCGCTAAAAGTTTTCAGATAGGTTGCTGGGGTGTTGCTATGCAGTTGTTCAGAAAGAACATTTTTAGAAAGAAAAATATAAAAACAGATCAATAAACTAATAAAATAACACAAATGGCAATTGAGGAGATAAAATTCAGAGATAAGAGAACATGAGACTGATCAATAAATATTCAGTTTGCAATGTTTATGGGATTGAATAATGACTGGAATGGTATTTCCCTAAGCACAGCCTATTTTGAATTACTGTTTTTCATATTTAATAAAACCACACACACTCACAATGCTTTAAAAACAACAAACCCTGACCCGTGAGAAACACACACATCACAAATCAAACCGTCAGTGCCATCTGTGAAGGCCTGTGATGCCCTGCGAAGAGCCTGCTGCCAGCAGTGCATTCATCTACTTCTGATATATTCGTCTGAGCGCTGAGCCCCTGTACTTGCCAGGAGACAGGATTTATTTTTTACAGCCCCATCCGCTCTGACGATTTGAATTTCATTTCCAAAAAAAAAGAAAGAAAAGAAAAACAAATCTAGCTTTGTCTTCGTAATTAAAGAACATAATTTTACAGTTTAATGGAATTTTGGGAAATTTAATCGCCTTTTACAAAATATCCTATTTGCATACTGTAGCACCTTCCCTGCTCATAGATACAACTGTATGTTATCTTTGACAATTAATAAAGAGTCATTATTATAGCGTATTTTACGCAGTTCAAGATTAATGGTTCTGACTGTTATTTAAATGTAGCTTACATATAAAATCTTTTTAATGTATATTTTTATTCAATTCAAACAGGATTATTGGATTATGCTTTAGACCATCTTTATGAACTAAAATACAACAATCCTATTAATGTGGATGTTTTTCTCTTTCCTTTCTTATTGCATTACAATCCAATGAAACCAAAGAGAAAATCTATTATCAGTGTTATATGTGTATGTCGTGCCATTTGGAAAAGGTTCAGGGCGAAAGTGGAAACAATTAATAATGTTTAAGGGTGCAGAGAGGGAGCAGTTGTTGTTGGGCTCTAAATCTTGTCTCAGGTCAGACTGGAGTCAGCATGCCCACCCTCTGAGCTCAGAATTTGACTTGTGCTGGTAAGAAACGTTACTATGCAGATGCAATTAATCATAGTGAAGGTTTAATTGGACAGAACGGCCCAAAAAAGAACCTGTTTTCAACCACTAAATCCTGAAAATTGCTGAGGACTCATGACTGTCTTTTAGGAGAACAGTGGAATTTTTCTCTCATTATTATTTTGATTAATTTCTTTCAAATAAATGATTCTGCCATGAACGGTTTTGGCACAGAACCTCATGTTCTAATGTTAAGTAAAAAATAAGGTAAGTTTCAAGGTCACTTGTAGGTTTTTGGCTTGACCCACCTTGACTGTCTCCAAGTGAATGTGAAGCTCAGCCATGTTGCAATGCCCAAGTTAATGTAACTGTAAGAACATCACATTAATGAATAAGAAATGTTAGTAACACTTTACAATAAGGTTCAACAATATTTTATTATTTTCTGCATAATGTATCAGGAACAACAATGTTTTACAGCATTTTTTTTTCATTTAGGTTAATATTAAGTTATGTACTATTGTTCATTGTTTATTCATGTTTGTTTAATTATAGTAAATTACCTGTTAATTGAAATATATAAAAAATATTAGTATGTAGAAATTCATACCTAGATTAATAGTTTATGTAAAACATATTAACCTGTTAACTGTGGGTGTTTTTTCCCTTATCAACAAATTTTAGTAATCATCATAAATTAGGTGTCATTTGAAAATATTAAACATTCAGAATTCATCATGTGAAAACTGTACAGTACTGTAATGTTGAAATTTGACATTATTACTTTAAACCCTTTCAGTGATATCAACTTCAAATTTAGAACACAACTTTGTTAGACATATGGCTCTGATTGTCTAGTAATTTTAGAGTCTAAAGTATTTTTAAAATATAAATTTAGTATAAAAAATGTTCAGTTCATTTCATTTACTTTATATAAACTTAAACTTCTATAACTTTTTAACACTTTCATATTTTGAATCTGCCTTCACTTCTGCTATCACAATTTCACAATCTGCTGAGTGTCTTCTGTAAAAAAAAAAAAAAAAAACTTGGTTTTGTCTGTTTTCAAAGCATTCATGAACTACCTCTTATATGTCAAAAGATCAAGGCAAATTGGATTTCTCATATCATGACCCCATGCGTTTGAGGCCTTATTTTGCATCATGTTTGTGTACTGTAATTGACAGATGCATAATTGTTTGGAGTATGCAGTATGTTTCATGAGTTAAAGGGCAACTAAAGTGCTTTATAACGCGCAGCTTTGTATGATGCATTGACGTAATTTCCACTGAAACAGGAAGCTAAGGCGGGACATATTGAATGACTCCTCCCCCTTTTCAAATGGCCAATAGCGTTTAGTTTACCTCACAGACTGCAAGTCGTACTTGACAGCACCATGGAAGCGAATCCGAGCTCTGATGATACGTTGGATTCAATAGTAGAGGTGTGAATAAATTCTAGCCATTTCATTCTTAACCAACGTACAGTTGGAAAACGGAATAAAACTGGAGCGTTTAAGCAACCGAACACACATCTCCAACCCATATTGCTCCGTGACGTGTCAGCGGTCCCTTTGGTCATGTGGTATTTATAGCAGGGACGGGACGCTTTAGATTCTAGAGAGCATTTGATTGGACATACGATGAAGTCTGCGGTGATGTCATAAAAATCCGTGATCAATTTTAGCGGAAGTGAGAGACTGTACGTTTTGAATGCTTATATCCCCTAAATGCGAATTTGGTCATTGTTTTGGAACACACCAGCTTATTCATATAACCTTAAGGCTAACATATTCATACTAAAAGCTAATAAACTTCGATTTTGATTCAGGGGGCCTTTAAGCTCTAGAGTTGAACTTTGCTGACTGCCATAGCAGTTTCACTTTCTTCTGAGAAGGATCTTTTCTTTCTCTTCAATAATTCAGCTCCATTCCACACCACAACAGCTATGGTGGCAATCATGAAAAAAAATTTTTTCATTTGACACATGGGAATCTTTTTTTTTCTTGAACTATGTTTTATGAAATGCTGCGTGCCGTAATAATACATTAAAACATTTTTACTGTCAATTTTTTTTTTTGCTGGGAGTGAAAGAAGACCACTTACCAGTGTGCTACAAACACTCTAAGAATACCTTAGCAACTATGTAGTAATGCCTTGGCAACCACACACGGGCAAGCATTTGCCCATTTGAAAATGTAGAAATCTAGTTGATAAATATTGCACACTGGACTGGCTGATGCTTTGGCTCATGTACTCATTTTTGGAGAGCGGTGTTGGAAATGGTTGGGCTGGTAATCAGGATTAATTGAATCTCTGGGGATTCTGGGAAGCAGGGAAGTCCTCCCACCATATCATTGCTGTTTATGATTTATTCATTACTTTTGAGGAACTGTGTCATGCTGCAATCTGAGGCACATTTCAAAATGTTCGAATTAGTAGCTCAGCAGCTACTGACCCAATTGCCTGACCTGAGGGGCCGAAATCTTTAGATGATATGAGTCACAAAGGTACTTTTATGTCTAAAACCAATAAAAACGACAAAAATGCACAAAAGAATGTTTCGCTGTGAGCGTCTTACTTTATTACCGCATGTCTTCTTTTTCCCTTAAAATTGTGACACCAAAGATATAACATTTGTGTTTGGACCCTTTGTACTTAGACGGCGGGAGCTGGGAGGACAAGTAAATCTCATTATATTTTCTCGGTTATTACACAAATTATAACGTCAACCCTGTTACCCAAGTTTTGTAAAATAATTATCAGACAAATGTTTTATTTAATCGATGAGAAATATGTTTATTGATAATGACAAACCTTTATAATTTTTTATTTTATTTTAATATTTTAATTTATTATTTATTATTTTCACCTTACCGTCTAATCCCTCCTTCGTCCCCCCCCCCAAAAAAAAACAAAAACAACAACCCTAAATAAATAAATAAATAAATGAAAACGAGTTAAAAAGAAAAAGTAAAAAGAATATCCAGAGGATTTGCATAGAGGTACAACAAAAAGAGCAGTGACACCTTAAAATTGATTTACCCATTAGATTTTCTCTCTGAGATCTTTCTTTCAGACTTTGACACCTGAGGGGGGTTTTCACAGGAGAGTATTTCATTAAAATTCATGCTGTTGCCATATATGATGGTGTTGCCAGCTTAGATCTCATCAGACAGATGAGTCTCTATGCGTTTCCATGATGCTCACAGACTTGTACTCACAGGAAGAGAATGTTGCTTCTCATTTCATCACAATTCTTCACAATTTATTTTTAAACAGGCCTGAAATAGTGACTGAAATTGAGAATAAATGACCGACCGTCCGTCCGTCCGTCCGTCCGTCCGTCCGTCCATCCGTCCATCCATCCATATATATTATGGGTTTCTGACACTTAATCGTCTTCTACTATTATTGGCTTGTTAAGTATGGCTGAATTCAGTTGTATGTAAAAGGGCGTTCACATTGACAGCAATTTGAAAATGGCTGGAAATGATTAATTTATTGTGAAGTGTGGATAACTGTGTTAGAAATTGTCTGGATTTTCGGTGAGTTCTTTCCTATACACTGAAAATTGTTAATTTCAGTTACATGTGATGATTCATTATGCAATTTTGCATTTTATATCCAAACACCTTCCCCCTCAGAATGTTAATTTATAGCATCAATATAATTGATTTGTTTTGTCAAAATATAATGACATTTTAGTTCATCTATCCCATTTGTGATTTTGTTTTCATATTTTGGCTGTTGTAACCTCCTGGGCTCTTACGAGGAATCTGTTTTCTCCCCTCATGACCTCATTCTATCTGTCTTTTTTCATGTGGCTTTTGACTTGCATCATTTAATGACAGATTTCTATCTCTATGGTGGGATTCTATATTCTAGTAGTGAACTTAGTGGTGCCCTGTAGTGTTGCAAGGTGTCAAGAGCTGGACAGGTATGTGTGACCCACTGTACCTGAGAAGAATGTTTAAGACTATTTTGAGCAAAATAAAAGCCAAGATGAGAGAGATAAAAAAACAAACAAACACATTTTACAAATTTGAAATGTCTACAATGTGAGTAAAAAATAAGTTTTACTATAAGGCCCAGACGTAATCTGTAATTTTGTGGGATTTACTTAATGGATTTAAGCGTTACCTAAAGCTGAGAGAGGAGACCAGGTTTTACTTTTTTTTTATATATATATATATTTTTATTCTTAACTCACATAATACTACCTGCAATCTCTTATGTATAAAACATAAGCTTATGTTATGAAACATTTAGACTTTTCTAAGCTAGTCCCCAATGATCATTTGATCTTTAATGATTTGTTTTGCAGTGTGAATTATAACCCCCCATGTTTAGAATAACGGTAACCCAGGGTTAAGAGCAATGTGAAAAGCCCTAGAGGGAATAATGAGTTATTTGATTGAACAACAGGTGAACAGAATATTTAACCAAGGGAACAAACAGGCACAAACTAGGAAACTATAGGTCAAATGACAGGCAAACAGGAACAGGGAAAACAGATCCAAAACACAATGAAACTAAACCAAAACAGAGGATACGTGTTACAATTATTATATTATAATATATTATATTACTTATATTACATTACATTACATTATATTATTATCAACCTTCAAATCATTTTCATATTGTTCAAAATTTCTTGCAAAGTAATGCAAACACACTTTTTTCATCAGGCAGAAAAATAAATGTATTGAGAAAATGTGAAGTAAATGCCAGCTTATTTAAGTTTTGACCCCTGGTCTCCCTAAATACATAAAAAAATATCAAAATAACCAAAATATTTAATAAACAGTCAAGGGTTAGTGGATATGTTGACCTTTATGAATGGGCCAATTAAAATTCTGTGGTAAACATTACAGCATTCTGTGCATACATATTCTGTCTGGGCCTTATCATAAGTGATTGAACCTGTGGAGTATGGAATCTGCTGGAGTTTTTATTGCATTGTCTGATTTGGACAAAGGTGTGTGTATCCATACTTAAAATATGATATTACCTCTTTCTGTGATAAACGAGCCGCATTACATTCTCAGTGAGGTTCACACTGTGTAAACTGCTGAAATATTGCCTCGTTACCTGGTTTTAACAGCCTACTATGATATTATGTACCATTCATAACAAATGGCTTCTTTATGTCTGCTGCTTCCCGACTCAGTTGTGTGCTAATCTAGTCGGGCCGTGATTCAGTAGACCTTGTGTAACTATGAAGCCAGTGGTGCTGATTTAATTATAGCTATGATTTGAAAACAATCCACTACGTTACTTTCAGACTCACCACTCATTGAAGCACTGAAAATAATGCAGACAGAGAGGTGCATTTAGTCCTTCAGTCCGCTTAACTTAACCTTTCACATCCGATTTGACAAAGTGATTCTGCAGCGCGTATTTGACTTGGCTCTCCGGCTTCAAAGCAATCAGGACGACCCTTTCGCAGGCCAAACGTTTCTGTCTCTTCCTGTCAGGAAACTAATTCATTAGATTTGACAATTCCCTCACAGCGAACACCCTCCAACGGGAAAGTCCCACACAGACTATGGGGCGATGGGTCAAAATATGTCAGAAAAGTCGGCAGAGGCAACCACATCTTCAAAAAAGAGAGTTTTTTTTGGTTGCATTTATATTCACTGAAAAATCTTTCAAATGAATGCAATTATTGTTATTTGATTTTGTATCTTGCTGATATCAGGCCTGCAAATTATTCAGTTTAATTAAATAGGCCTAGTCTTTATCATATATTTTATCAAGTCACTTTGCTAACAAATAATGTCATGATTCATTATTGAAGTAATTCATTACTGACAATTTTTCTATTTCAGACAACATTTAGAAAAGTTATTAGGCTGGATTTGTACATTTTATTTATTTATTTTTGTGCTTTTTACTTTTATGCTTTCTCGGATATTATCTTTCATGTAGTGTGTAATATGTTTAGGTTGTGCATGTAAAAGGTGCAAAGTTTCAAATATTAAAGTACACAATAAACTGAGTTATTATCTCCCAAAAGAACCACTGAAGTTGTAGCTTAGGCCTGTAGGAGTTTGGTTTGTGTTTTCGACATGTCGAGAAGACACTGTTTTCTGTGCTGCGAAAGCAAATCCACTTTGCATGCACTTCCGAAGGATGAGGACCCGGGTCCGAATAGGTATGGTAAAACTGACATCATCGTTGCTGTATACAAGCGTTGAGGAAGCCTCCTGTGCATTGCATATACAGACACTTATACCATTACCATCATAAAATGATCAAATTATAATCAGTAACTAGGTCTAACGTGTGAGAATTACAGAAAAAATTTCAATAGGAAAAGAAAGTTTCAAGGTAAAAAAGAGTTTCATTGCTGTTCTGATAAAATTGTTTTTTTATTCAGAGTTGTAGCTTCAGAGGTTTTTATTTATTAAATATACCATCTGCTGAGCAACAGGAGAGACTTTGGATGTTTTATATATCAGTCTCTGGGACCTTTTGAAGACAAGGAAGAGAGAAATACGGAAGACTCAAAGAGAAAGTTTTTGTAACACAGGGCGTTAGATGCTTGATCTCTCTCGTAAAGCAGCACATCTGCTCTATTCAGATTTTTGAGAACATTATGATATCGTAATTATCCAGACCACTGAAGGGTTGCATTCAGAGGCATCTGGCTGTCAGGACCAATAATGTTCCACTTACAATTATTCAAAGTCCTGTGAGGAGGTTTGCAGGTTGGAGGTTTGTGTTATAGCAGTTCTTCTATACACTGATATCAGACTTAGGCTACTTTTCTAAAAGCAGTAAGCCTCTACTGAAGGTTTCTATCATCATGTGCCTAATATTGGTACCCTTGTCAACAAGATGACTAGTATAACTCCATCATAGTTAAATTAGTTTTGCTTTTCTCCAAAAAAATAAAAAAAATAAAGCAACAGCCTGCTTTGTACTCCTCCCTTATCTGTGGTCATGACCCAGTTTAAAATCCGCCTAGTAACAGTGTGCTCAGAAGTGACACAGGAGAGATGACATGGTTTTGACCCCTGGTTTACCCCACAGATCTGGCCTTAAACTTACAGAAAGACTAAGGGGGATTTACTATGAACTAATATTTAGGGATGCACCAATACCGACATTGTGGTTTGTAGGAAAGTTTGTAGTTCAGTCGGATATGCCAATAGCAAAGAAAGTTAAATGAGGAGCATACTAACATACTAACATTAACTGATCATAAAGAGAGAGAGAGAGAGAGAGAGAGAGAGAGAGAGAGAGAGAGAGAGAGAGAGAGAGAGAGAGAGAGAGAGAGAGAGAGAGAGAGAGAGAGAGAGAGAGAGAGAGAGAGAGAGAGAGAGAGAGAGAGAGAGCACACTTCTCTTGCTCTTGATTGTTGATCACTCACTCAGCACACAGCACACATACTTCAATTAAAACTAATTCACACGTGCAAGTAGAAACATGATCTGTTACGTGATTTATGTATAATGAGTTGTTCCCTTTTATTACAGGAAGGCAGTACAGTAATCACATGATGATTTCAATACATTTTCTGAGCTCAAATATCCGAAGTGTGCATCCAGAAAGCTTCCTTTCAGACAGCAACAATCTTCTCTTTCATGTCTTCTTGTGCTTTAACGGGTATATTCACATAAAATTATGTCAAAATGCCCGTATAGGCGTGAAACATAGTTGTTATGTCTTAAGTGAATGTAAACAGTTAAAAAATAGAGAAAACACAATAGTATGTTGGATATGTGACAGCAGCCTAATAAACCTACTGCTGTCTTTGTCTTAAATGTTCATCTAGGGGTGCTTTCACACTGGGCCCGTTTGCTGCGGTCCGAGCCCGAGCGCGATTGCTACCGGCACCCCCGCTGCCTTGGTCTGGTTTCACACTCAACTTGATTCTATCGAACCCTGGTGCATTTGCTTGCATCTTACGTCATCGCAAACGTGCACGGCGCATGATATAAAACAGAACGCGGGTCAATATATTGTGTTTTTTATTAATTTGGTGCTATTATGCGCAGCTGAGTGAACAACACAGGTTTACTGTGTTGCCCTGATTCCACGCGCTATGCGCGAATACACTGCAGGCTCACTTTCGCTCGTATCCAAGGTAAATCATCAAAACTTTCATCCCTTACATGTGTTTTACTGAACTAAATACATCATAATCAGCTAAAACGCATGCGCAGGTTACTTTACATCCTGAACAAGTATGCACCAGAGTCCGTGTTGCTTTTACATTCACGCGAACCGCGGCACGCTTCGAGTGCAACTAAACTCAGACCACCTAGTCCAGGTAGTCTCGGGTTCGGTACCCCAGTGCGCACCCGGGTCCGCATGACAGCATTCACATTAGCGATTTTTCATGCGAACTGTGCCCCGTTCCAAACTAAACTGTGTGAAAGCACCTTAACAAAAAAAGACAGAGAAAATCACTAACTGCTCTTGACTGCTTGAGCCCTGCTGGAGCAGCTCTAAATATTCACTGTGCTATTAAATTAAAGATAAAATATGATAGAGCAATAATATGAACAGTGCAAGTAACAGTAGCTCCTGCAATACATTTAAGCATACATAATTAGGCATAAAAATAACTCAAGGTAATATCTATTGGCTAAGCCAAATAATTAAATTATTTTGGTTTCTCAACCGAATATTTAAAAAAATTAAAAATGCAATTAAAATACAGGTATCAGTACTCGGTATCGTCAAGTAGCCTACTTAAAAAAACTATCAGTATCAAACTCATTTCTGAAAAAAGCGGTATCGGTGCATCCCTACTAATATTCTATTATAGCAAAATAAAGCTTTTGCATTATAGGTTAAAAATTTGGGGTCGCAAAGATTTCTTAATGTTTCACCAAGTTTCACCAAGGATGCATTAATATTGTGAAATTCTTTAAAATTGTCAGGAACCACTGGAAATAACAGGACCCAAGTTGGGTCTCAGTGGAGAGGACCCATTATATAATTTTATAATGTTACAAAATATATCAGATATATCAGAATATTTTCTACATTGATCAAAAGTGACAGATATATTATATCTGTCACTTTTGATCAATGTAGAAAATAATGAAAATTAATTAATTTAAATACTCATGGTGCATTTAGTGCCTGGTTAAACTGGATAACTGATTGTTGGTGAATAAGATCCACACAAAAGTTGCACAAATGTCTAGTGAATTTGTCCACACATCAGCTTGGTACAACTCTCCATTTCCAAGTTCATTTTCTTCACAAGCAAAATTTTCAGAAAATAGAGAGCGAGAGAGTTTCCTGTTAATATGTCGAGCCACTTCCTAAAAAAAATATTTTTACAAAAGAAATGAAATATTCATAAGTTCCAAGCAATGAGAGTGAGAGGAAAAAATGGAACAGCAGGGCAGAAGGTGCTGGAGGAGTTTCTACAACCATAGTGATTAAAGAAAGAGCCAGAATCCTCATTTCTCTGCCCCGGTATATCCATCTATCCTTTCATCCATGCATCCATTCATTTAAACCAAAGAAATCCATTAGCATCTCATGTGCAGCTGCTGAACTGGTGATTGCATGTAGACCTGGAAGAACACAAGCTTTTGCTTTAATTGTGTTGTATTGTTGCTGTCATTAATTTTGTTTGGGTTCTTTTCAAGAAGCAGCCAGAGATTACTTTGACATTAAATAGAAATGGCCTTGAAAATTGCTTGACATAATGGCATAAGCACTAGCTCTGCGTCATGAGTATTAGACACAGACATGTCAGCAAACAATGCATATAAGCAGTTCTGTCTCGTTTTAGATTATGCAGGTCAGCCAAACCGCTTTTTAAAATGTGTCTGCTAATGAGCAAAACCTTTAGAGCCAAGACACGGCTGTTAAAAATGTAGCAGACAAACATCCACATAGGAATCCCCTTTCCAAAATTTTGTTCCAAAACACTGAAATATTTACAAACCTAAAGTATTTTTAAGACTGCTATGAAAATATGAATGACTCATCTCTGTCTTAGAGGCAGTTGTACTTGTTTTGGAATACTTTTACTGCATTTGAATTATTATTATTTATTTTTTTACTGCAGTTGACAATGAGTTTAAGGGCCCTATCTTGCACCCAGCGCAATTGACTTTGCACACCGACGCATGTATCATTCCTATTTTGCACCCGACGCACAACAGACTTTTCCCTCCACAGACGCATGTCAGTAAATTAGGGAATGAACTTGCGCTCCCGGGGGCGGTTCAGCAAAAAAGAGGAGGTGTGTTCCAGTGCAAACATTCCCTGGTGCTATTTTGCAGTTTCAGAAAACAATTCCGCCACAGACCAGGAAAAACCTAGTCTAAAGTCAGTGGCGCGTTATTCAGATGCTATTTTAAGGGCGCATGCTTGGTCATAATGTAGTGTGTGCACAACACGCATACACTTTGCTTCTCTCATCTACACACAGACGCAGCAGTTCCCATTTTTGCAAATCGTACATAATTACAAAGAAAAATATTACCACAGAGGGAAATCATTGTGGTGTCCATGAAGATTTGAAAAAAATAGGCAAAAATCTAGCTTACACATTTACCCAAACTATTATACGCCTGTTTAACCTAAGCTAATTTGGGTGGGTTTCTCCCATCCCTATATGTCACTTCTCTGTCTTTTATGGCCCTGAAGAGAATGTTGGTCTCCTCGGCTTTGAACCGCTCCTGGTGTGCGCCTGGCAAATCAAGTATCCATCATTAAGTATGCAGATGACACAACTATCCTGGACCTTATTAAAAGTGGAGATGAGTCTGGTTATAGGGAGCTGGTCAACAAAATCCTTGCCTATGGAGAGGACAATGACCTCATCCTCAACATCGACAAGATCAAGGAAATAATCATGGACTTCAGGAGGAAATTCTACCCTCTGCTGTCTCTCATCATCAAGGGGGCTGAGGTGGAGAGGGCTGATAGTCACAAATTGCTAGGCCTGCATGTGTCATCAAACCTGACCTGGACCAAAACACTGTTGCCAAAATGAAGAAGACCCTACAGCGGCTTTATTTCATAAGGCTGCTAAGGAAGGCCAGACTTACAGGGGACTCGAAGAGAGCATCCTCACAAATGGCATCACTGTCTTGTTTAGAAGCACCACCAAGGCTGAGAGAAAGGCTCTTCAAAAGGTTATAAGATTGCAGAGAGGACCATTGGATCTGACCACCCATCCATGAATACTTTATACACACAACACTGCAGGAAAAAAGCACAGAAAATCCTCAGGGATGCATACCATCCAGCTCACTCTTTGCTAAGGCATAAAACACCCAATATATAATGTGAGACACAGTAGACCAGACCGTATCACTACACATAAAGCATGTTTTTATAACAGTTTCTTTCCACCCACGCACTGTAAGTTTACAACGTTTTATCTCTGTCATAGACTTGTTGCTAGGGTTATTTTATGCTTATTATCTATTTATATGTATCTGTCGTACAGATACTTTTATCGCAGTGTTCTTATTCATATATTTTTTTGTCTAATGACAAAGTGAACAGCAAAATGTGCAATACTTTCATATAAAAGTAACATTGTGTTATCGTGTCTAAAGTGTCTATTTCAAATCTTACCTCTCAGGGTGTTGTGGTGGGGGGTGGGGGTGAGGTGTCTAAATCGCAACATCTAGCTACTGGGGTGCCTCAGGGCTCAGTGCTTAGACCACTTCTCTTCATCTGTATGTCATCACTAGATCTGTCATTCAGAAACATGGTTTTTCCTATCACTGCTATGTTGATGACTCACAACTCTACCTCTCATTCCAGCCAGATGATCTGACAGTAGCTGCTCGCATATCAGCCTGCCTGACAAACATTTCTTGTTGGATGAAGGTCATTTACATGCATCACTGCTGCATTGGTGTATGTAAACAGCCTGCATTTTCTTATTAGGGTATATTGTCTGGTTCTTATACAATAAGTCTTATTGCAATGAGACTAAACAGAATGAATGTCACACTTAGCAACCATCACAGGAGGAACCAGACAATCAGCAGATGTAGATGACTTATTGATTAAAAGCATTCATGAATGCAACTTAAGCATGCTGTTGTGCATAGATCTAGCCACTAGGTTTCCTTGACTAATCTCCCCCTTAGGGTTGAAAGTGTGTCAAATGAGGATACAAACCTAACAGACTATGAGCTGGGCTGACTGCTAGAGCGTGAGGGAGGAGAAGAGAGCAGGAACGCGCTCTGATCTGCAGTGGAGAGGAGCAAGAGCATCCAGGGTGTCAGGCAGCACGCAATATTCACAGATGAGAGGAAGCAACATTAAATATGGAAGGGCTGTGATGCTCAAACGGGCTGCAACAGGACAGGAATGATGTGATGGCTTTTGTCACGCTCTCTGGAGAAGAAGCTGAGATTTCAGCTTTGGTGGGTTTATTCATTCGTTCATTCATATTTTACTTCTCTTTTCTCCATCTTTGTGCGGTAATTCTGTAGTGCAGTTATGTTTCTTCATGGAGAGGAGAGTTTTACCGGCCTTCTACACACAGTGTTTGACCAAGAAGGTGTCACAGAATTTCAGAATCACCCTATCCAGTTTGTTCTACTCATCTCCGGGTGTTTTAATGGCTGGAACTGTGTCAATCACACAGACGGCCGGTTACATAATGGCCTTAAAAGTGTCAGAGCGGCTTTCTCTCATGGCAGTGCTCTGCCACAGAGAGATAGCATAACAGCCTTCACCAACTGCTACCTCTTCAGAGACTGTCCTCACCCTCCATCTGACTCACGTACCTTCTGTGAGACACTCTGGGAACATTCCAATCGCCTGATAGGGCCATGTGAAGTGGACTTCACAGGGTGGTCGGCCAGCTTAAGTGAGATTTCACATTGTAGGGAGTGTACATGCACTGAAAATGGCACTGAAAAACTATTTTACTTGATATATTTGGAGTGCAATGGCTAATATAATTGGATTTTGGACAATGGATACAGTACTGTACATATTGAGTGATATTTGATATTTATTTAGCCAATTTCAAAACTTTAGGGATTGGAAAGAAGTCTTCTGGCACAGTGGCTCAGTGGGTAGCACTGTCACATCACAGCAAGAAGGTCTCTGGGTCGTGTCCCGACTGAGCCATGAGAGCCAGGAGTCCTTTCTGTGTGGAGTTTGCATGTTCTAATACTTTAAGACGCCTTATGTCTGCGTGGGTTTCCTCCAGGTGCTCTGGTTTCACCCACAATCCAAAAACATGCAGTATAGGTGAATTGGAGACGCTAAGTTTTCCGTATGGGTGAATGCACGTGTGTGTGTGTGTGTGTGTGTGAGTCCCAAGCCATGTTATTGGAAGGGTTGGGGAAAAACTTTGCAAGCTACCCCAGAAAAATCATTGCTAAGAAAATTCATGGACAGTCTCTGGCATAATGAGAGAAGTTGCTCACCAAGGCTGCATTTATTTAATCAAAAATACAATAAAATGGTGATATTGTAAAATATTATCACAATTTGAAACAACTATTGGAATATAATTTAAAATGTAATGTATACCGGTGATGGCAAAGCTGAATTTTCAGCATCATTACTCTAGTCTTCAGTGTCACATGATCCTTCGGAAATCATTCTAATATGCTGTTTTGGTTATATCAATATTGAAAACAGTTGTACTGCTTGTTTGTGTGAAAACCATTTTTGTAGCATTCTTTGATGAATAGAAAGTGCAAAAGAACAGCATTTGAAATAGGAAATACATTTTTAATAAATATATGTATAAATACTGTATTTGTCACTTTTCATCAATTTAATGCATCCTTAAAAAAAAATAAAAAAAAATAAAACAAACAAACAAACAAAAACATTACGACACTACTACTAATACCAAGTCTACACCAGATGTGAGTGGAGCATCAAAAGCAAACAGAACCCATTATAATCAGTGAAAGCTGGAAATACGGTGGTAGGCAGCAAGGCATGTCCGAATCCAAAGATCGTGTCACATCCTGTCCGCTGAGATACCTTCATATGATCATTTTTGAAGGCAGCATAGATGTATCCTTCGCTGCCTGATGTATCCCACAATCCTGTGCATTCCATCCTGTCACAGTTGAGCTCAAAAAAAGAAAACTGCATCTGAAAGTTCCTTCTGGTGGTCAGTTTGTGTGTAAATCATGTATGTTTTTGACCAACTTTTTCCAGTTTTAAATTACATTTCTAGCAAGAACATAATATTGTAGTAATTGAATATTCGCTTAGTTATCACCAAACCCTGCTCTGTTTTGTTATATATAGGCAGTTATGCTGCCTCAGAAGCCTGTCCGAAACCAGTTTCGGGAGGTACCTTCATGTACAAACGTTGCTTGTGAAGTCATTGAATGATAAGGCAGTGAGGCAACAAGTCAGCAGCCTAAGCTTTCAAAGACAGCCTGGATGCGACAAATTCCTGGCAGTAAACTGATGCCCTGTTCTATTTCTTATATACTCCAAGCGTTTGCGCTAATTCCGATATGAAGGCCAAATGGATTTGCAAAGGTTGCTTTGTCAGTATGGATCGTTTTTACCTGTTGCGGCGTGACGCAAGAACTTTCGCGTCTGGTGTAGACACGGTGTATTTTTGAATGGTGCTGTTTATACGTAAGGAAATGTATGTATATATGTTTGTTTGTATGCTTGTATTTACATTAGCAATATATATCATCATAATCAAAACCACTAATCTACGTGACCTAAATGTTGTTCTAGAGATGTTCTAGAGCTTTCCAAATGAACACATTTTGTCAAGTTAAGTTTACTCCTACAGATATGCCCTGCTGAGTGCGTAGGGAGCTGTGAGCACTGTGTAGGGAGCCTGTGAATCAGAACACAGATTTTCTATTTAACAGCGATACAATGCAGACTCCTTATTTCAATCTAATGAATGCCACTGAGCTCCATCACATCTATTGTCATGCACAACGCTCAAAAAGGTCATGAAGAGATTTGGCAGATATGAATTATTGACTGATGCCAGCTGGAGTCTGAATCCCTCTGCTCTACCGAACCTGTCTCCATACACACGACACCAGCTGAGAGCACAGCGGACCTCCCAGTCTCCATCGGATTTGAGCTTAATGAAACTCTTCGCACCTGAATAATACTCTGATGCTTTAAAAAGCACGCCTGTCCCATATCAGCTAATATGTTAAATTATATCCAACACATCAAAGTAATGATCCTAAGAATCTCACAGAACTGTGAGGATTTCCCTAAAGCTGAGATGTGAATAGTTGTCGCCTTGTGCTTTGCATTTTGTGTATGGGACTGCAGTTCTGTTTTGACAGGTGGTGGAAACTGGGATTTGCACTTAATGTGAGCTTGTAAAGTAATCATGGGGATACTGCTTTTAGTGCCTTACTGATCCCATCATGCTAAATTTGATGCAGGGTTTTTTTCTGCCTTTAAGCCTGCTTATTTTCCCGCTCACAGGTGCGGCAACAGCTCCAATGAGACTCGTCATAAAATATTAAGCCTTCCGGCAAAGCGAGATGTCCCTTCTTCAAATTAAATTAATCAACTTCGTCCCAAGATAGCAAGAGAAAACTTGATGATGATGCCATCTGCTCAATATAATCTGCTTTCTGATTGATATTCCCCTTAGACCAAAAAAACTGTCAGCTAGTGAATTAGGACGTAAAAATACACCCAAACACAGATTCTGTAGAATAGCATTTGACTTTGACACTTCATCCATTAAGCAGTTTCTTTCTTATTGCTCTGTGACTACTCTTTTATATCTCAGAAGAATTAAAGGATTTCTTAATTATGCCTTATTTAAAATAGACACGAAATTGAAATAGCGATCATCTTTTCTTCCCTAGTGTGACATATATGAGTGAAACTGCTTCTTAAATGAGAAAAATTGTAGGGCGGGACTTGATTTTGTCCCCTGGAAATTGATTGGATTGTTGTTTGCTATTGCTGTGATCTCATGTGAGTGACAGGTTGTTGGAGGGGAGGCTTTATTGTCTAGCCATCACATACATCATCAGAGAAGATATATTTTTTTGCGAGAGGGAGTAGAAGTTCATTGTTTTTGTGCCAGTAAACACATCATCAGAGAAGAAAATAAATTATTTTGATAAAGATATTAGGGCACATTCATATTTTTTTTTTTTTTTTAAATGTGCACAGGTTTTCTCATTTATAATAAATACTGTAATATTGCAAAAATAAGAATTAAAGGCGGTCAGTAATGTCTGAGTCTGAGAGTAATTTTTCTGCATACTTAATTTTTTTTGTGCAAAAAACTTTAACATTATAAGTGCACCTCAAGGAAAGTTTTAAAATAATAATGTGGATAGCTTGACTCATACATCTTGGAAGACTGGGAAATATTTTAGGTTATTTTCAGTTCATTTTGAGTTCAGTTGAAATTTTGACAAATCTGTTTTGAGTACAGTTTTAAACACAGTTGAGATCTTTTCTGGAACTCTACAGGAGACATGTAAGATTATGTGATATTTAAGAATACTTTTCACAGGAGAAACAAACAAAAGTCTCAGTTTGGTCTCCATTTAATCCCATTGAGAAACAATTGAGATTCAATGGAGTTATGAATATAGGATCCAAATTGTGAAAAAGTGCCAAATGAAAGTAAGAATATACTTGCCAGTTGAACTGTAACTTATATGGAACTACAATATAATACATGATTTAACTGTATGAATGATATTCTGGCTCTGTTAAATAACCCCATCTTCATAAGGATGATAAAACGTTTAATAAAAAATTGATTGATATATATATATTAAGGGTGTCACGATTCTCCAAATCCTCGATTCGATTACATTTTCGATTCTAAAGTCATGGTTCGATTCGATTCTCGATTTAAAAATTTTTTTTTTTAAAGCACAAGCTATGCCATTTTTAGACTTTTATGCAATATAATAATATCTGACCTTTGTTCGCAATGTACCACACACTACATTGTCAAATTTAAAACGTTTAACAACAACATAATGTAACAATAACTTATATCTTAAGTCAACTGGAAACTTAAACAATATAACCTATTACCTATTATAGTCCCGGGGCTCCCTGGACTCCTCAGAGCAGTCACAGGCGAATAGCACGCCGTTTTAAATTGGGTTCCCACAGCGTTTGCAACGCAGTACGAGAGAACGTCCTCGTAAGGGAACGTACTTGGTTACTTGCGTAACCTCGGTTCCCTTAGAGATAAGGGAACGAGTAGCCTACTGCGTTACCTTGCCGTGCTATTTCGCGATTTAAACCTAAAGTCCTTTGGCGAGTTTTCTCTGAATTCATACACTTCAGCCGCGTCCAAATTGCCGCGCTCGAGGTTGGCAGGGCGCCAAGCGCTCCCATTGGACCGCACGCCACTGCTAACTCGCCATAGGTTCGACGAGTTGCCGCAGCACAGCCAGCTCGCTCAGACGAGCTATGATGCCCTCGCTGTGCAGCTGCAATGCGTTTTAAAATAAAGGCTTCAATATTCTCGAGAGAATATTACCTATTACAGGCAAGCCGAGCTGACGTTACATATGGGGCGTGGCAGCATCGACGATTCCATTTTTTGATTCGATGATCGAGATTGAGCATTAATTTCGATCGATTTCGATTTAAAATCGAAATCGTGACACCCTTAATATATATATATATATATACGCCTATATATAATTTCACGTCTGGTAAAAATACTAATTATAGCCTATAATTTTCTCAGTTTATTAACATTTGGCAAGTGTGGCATAAAAATAGAGTGGCAATAGTGAATTTTAGACCCTGCCTGCGGTTGTGACACAGGATAATATTCCTAATTAGTTTTGTGTATTTTATCTTGCTTTTCAAGTCTGTAAGTGGAAGCCTTACTGACAAGCCAATTCTGTAGAGACACATCAGCTATGTTACATCCTTCTTGCATCATGGACCTTCTCCAGTCAATCAACAAGCCAACCTAACCAAGCGTGCATTCAGCTGAACTCAGGTCTGTGCTGTAGGCTACAGTGTTCCATCCCGCCTTTTCTTCTGCTCCCTGCTGTTCTGGAACACATTGAAATCTCGCAAAATTTACTTAAAGACCCACTCCGATGAAAATCATGTTTTAACATGTTCTTGTTGTATTTTTTCTGATGTTAGAGGACATATCTTGAGAAAAATAAATTCAAAGTTGTATTTCTGAGTATTTCTGCATTCAAATGGCTGTGAATCAGTAGCAGACGCTAAAATGCCGGCTAAAATAGACTGGAGTTGTGACGTAGTAACTCCACTGGGCGGGGCCACAAGCTCATACGCCCGCTCAGGTTCTGAGGAGTAGAGAAGACGATGGCGGATCAATACCTATGTGCGGTAGCGGGTTGCAATGCTAAGAGGAGAGATATTGGTATTAGCTTTCATGCTTTACCAAAACATGTTGCTGTGAGAGATGAATGGATTACGTTCCAGGGTTCCAGACTGCGACCATTTTTTGAGAATGTGCGAGTTAAAATTTTATGTGGTCGCATTTGTGCGAGTGCATGGTCATGCACTACTCAGTTAAATTCACGCATGAATTTTCCTGCATTGAACTTGTTTTAGCGCCCGCCAAAGTGAATTTTTGTCCCGCCAAAGTCTTATTTGATCGGTGAGTAATGTAGATGAACTGCTGCGCTTGTTTAAATGAAAGAACGAGCAGAGAGAGAGACCCGGACGCGCGCACGCGCACTCTCTGTCTTCAGAGCCAGGCGAAAATGTAAACAAGACCTCACCGTCTCCAAACTAAGCGCTGTCTTGCTCTCTCTCTCCCTCGCACATATTAATCAAAATAAATCGACACGGCGGTAAAAGGTCGGAAGACCAAAGTTTCATGTGGAGCATTCTGAGATTTTTTTTTTTTTTTTCTGAATTGCCGCTGGGTGTGAATTGTGCTAAATAAGTTGCCTTATCTTCTCTGAAAAGCGTTCCGGACATTCAGCTGACATAAAACAACACTTTAATTAAACGAAAAAAAACTATCCAGTGATGCAATGTTTTCTGTGTTGACAGAAAGAAAGAAAGACAGAAAGAGGCTGTTGCTGCCTATGTATCTCGCTTCAGCCAACGGCTCCGCCCACAACGCAGAGGCGAATTGCTAATGAGCTACTGCCGCTCTGCTGAAGCGAAGTCCCAGAAAACGGCACAGGTTTTGTGATTTTGGCTAAAAACGGCATACTCATCATTTAAAGACCACTGAGAATGTTTAAAAATAGCTCAAAATATGATCGGAGTGGGACTTTAAGAAAACCGACCAAATAAGCGAATGTTCTGAGCTTTTCTCAGTGGCTACGTTTACATGCATAACTTTTGGACTGAATTCATTCCGATTGATGAATCTGAATGTAGTGTTTACATGAACTTTAAACATGTGATCGGGTTGATGAGCGCGTTTATATGTCACAAGATTCAAATCGGAATATATTAGGACATGCAATATATACTGCACGAATATACAGAGTTTCCTGCTGTTTGCACATACTATTCTCTTACATTGGTTCTTTATTTATTTTAAACAGCAGACTTAATATTTATCCATTTCTGGTCATAATTTGGAGTAAATGAGCATATGAATCGTTGTGCCGTGCTGCTTATCATGCAGTAAAACTGCCCCTACCCGCGCCCAAAACCTGTCGTCTGTGGATAAGAATCCGAAACAAGGACTAGTGGGACGTTGTCCTGCTCCACTTCACAGACGCTGAGTGAAAGGAGAATTTTAGGATGACGGGTCACTCATTTATATGACATTTTATTCAACAGGAACAACAGCTCGTTCACGCGCGTCAAACGCCATTACGCTATTTCAACGTCATTGCACATGCACAGTCCTTTCAGTTTCGGTTTTCAATCCTACCAAGTGTTTACATGTTCTCTCGATTGGATTAGAAAAGGAATAAACCACCCCTTTCAATCCGATCAATTTCATTCGGATCAAGCTCAGTCGGATCGAAGGTGTTTACATGAAGGCTTTTCATTCCGATTGAGCCGTCAATCCGATTACTAACGTTATTTGGTTGCATGTCAACGTAGCCAATGTGAAGAACTGTGCAGTTAAATTCTGGTACTTGGTGGGTTTGGGTCACCTGTAGCGAGCAGCAGAGTCCGTTCACTGATCGTCCAATATGTTGTCAAACTTTTTCAAGTGGAAAACCATTTTAACAGTCAATATCTTGGCGGAAATTCCTTAAAGGGATACTTTACCGTTTTTTCATATTAAACTATGTTATTCCCTTAACTAAGACGAGTTGATACATACCTCTCTCGTCTCAGTGCGTGCACTAAATCCCTCTGTCTTGCGGCGAAACTTTGTTAGCCCAGTTCATTTAATATGGGCCAAGCAGAGAAGCTACCAAACACCTCCACGTTTTCCCTATTTAAATACAGTTACTCGCGAAGTGTAACTCGACCTAGAACGGTGACACAAAACAAAACGTTGCGCTTTTCTAAGCGTGTAAAATGGATAACTATTTTGTATGGCGGAATACCATAGCAAGTGCTTGTAAGCACTTCGACTTGGCGCAGTAATATCTTCACTAGAGGGAGCGGGGGCCGGTGAGAGGATTTTTCCACGAGTGAAGATATTACTGCGCCAAGTCGAAGTGCTTACAAGCACTTGCTATGGTATTCCGCCATACAAAATAGTTATCCATTTTACACGCTTAGAAAAGCGAAACGTTTTGTTTTGTGTCACCGTCCTAGGTCGAGTTACACTTCGCGAGTAACTGTATTTAAATAGGGAAAACGTGGAGGTGTTTGGTAGCTTCTCTGCTTGGCCCATATTAAATGAACTGGGCTAACAAAGTTTCGCCGCAAGACAGAGGGATTTAGTGCACGCACTGAGACGAGAGAGGTATGTATCAACTCGTCTTAGTTAAGGGAATAACATAGTTTAATATGAAAAAACGGTAAAGTATCCCTTTAAAATAGATACTAGAAATGAACCACTACCTGACCACTTACCTTAGGAAACCTACCTGTGCATCGTACTGTCTCGTCCTTCGTCGTCTTCATTCTTCTGTGTTTCATCTTCCACCATTCAGTCCTCCGGTCACATTTCTTCTCAACCTACATCAGATAAGACCCATCACTCTCTTGAATCACCATCACAATCTGCAATCTAGAGACTCGCCTGGTAATTTCCTGTGTGTCATTCAAGAAACTCCATTCAGATCTTACCTGTGTTTGCAATCTTCTGTTCCATGACAGTTATCAATTAATTGTGTCTTGTGTCTGAGACGTCAGTTTCTCATACAGTGAGCTATGGCAGAAGTGCATGACCGAGCCATGTAAAACAGTACTTTATTAAGCTTCAAAGATGCTCATAGTTTCACATGGGTTAACCTGTAAATAGTATACATTTAAGCGAGTATTTCCCATTTTGCAACCAGACTTCACTAAACGAGCATGCACATGCATTTAAAAAAAAAAAGAAAAAGAAAAATCAAACATATTTAATTGAAATCCTCCATGTAATACAAGTAATGATATGTTTAGGAGAATAGTTACAGTATAATAAGTACAATAAGTGTTTCTAACATTAACATTAGGACAAATAAATGATAGTATGTGTTACTATGATCAGAGGAGAAACTTTTTATCTTTTGATTTAATCTATTATCATTGAAAATTCAGTATAATCTATTATTTAGTAATTTAGTAGCATCCTTCTTGCACACTATAGGCAAACATGTTTTGTCAATGTATTTATATCGTTATTATTAAGCATTAAATGCGTGAATGTTTCGTCAGTCAGTAGCTATTACATATTTGGGTCTTTAGTGACCCAGATCTATATCTAACACATATCTCTAAATGCCGCAATAGTATAAAACGTACCTATTATTTTAATAACAAAAGAATGAAATAAAGCATATTTTGTTACCTTTTAAAACTTGGAAGGGTTCAATTAGAGCAGATACTTTTTACATCATCACTATCATCGTCTGATTGCTGACAGCTTCTCTTCACCAGATCCACCATCAAGTGACAGTGACACTGATAATTGATTGATTATAGAGTACTTGCTCTGCAGTAAATCATTGAGTTATTTCAAGTTTTGCTGATTGTGTATATGCTTTTGTTGTATATACTTGTGTATCCTGCGGCACTTATGAGTGAAACATTATGTCATCATTGTGTATCAGACATTGCTACCTGAGGAATAAAGGTGAAAAGTACAATTGAGCCATCAGAAATTCAGTTATTGTTGCGTAGGAAAAGAAAACGACCCTATACAGTTTTTAATATATATTTTTCTTGTAATGTTGTCTATAATAAATAGAAAGCAATACTAAGAAGGCTAATGTCAAACTTTAAAAAAATAATGAGGGGGATGGTATAGTGAATGACGTCCCGGGTCGATAAAGACCCGAGATATGCATTTAAAGGGTAACTCTCATCAAAATTGAACCTAGGCTCTTTTTGTTAATCTACCCAAGTCAAACTTTTGTGTAAAAGCATAATTAGAATGGAAACGCCAGTTTTGAGATTGACCGTATTTTCGTTTTAGGTCAAAATGCCTTTTGAATGGGAGTGCATGGGGCACTTCTATGATAGCAAAAAAATTATCCGTGAATTTATATGGAAACAAGCTTTAGGAGCTTTCCATCTTTACTCTCCTCATGTTACGTTGCATTTGGAGATCGACTACTTTTGACTGACAAAATTCCAGCCACCGGAAACACTAACTGATAACTGAAGTGAGTCATACAAAACCTTTCTTTTTAGTAAACTTTGTGTACACAAACAATGTAGTCAATGCTCAAGTTCATGTGTAGAGCCCCTGGTGATACTTTTTAAGCACAGTTTTATGTTGTGTCGAACCTTCTTAGTGTTTTAAAAATAGTGATTTTGATGCTATCATAGAAAGTGCCCCATGCACTCCCATTCAAAAGGCATTTTGACCTAAAATGAAAATACGGTCAATCTTAAAAGTGGCGTTTCCATTCTAATTCTGCTTTTACACCAAAGTTTGACTCGGGTAGATTAACAAAAAGAGCCTAGCTTCAATTTTGGCGAGAGTTACCCTTTAAGGGTTAAGATATGCATTAGATGCAGCCTTATTTATTACCTTTAGCTGGACAGAGATTAATTTGAATAACAGTTTTTATTCAAACATTCTCGAGAATGCCTACCATTATTTAAATATACTTTAATGCCAGTATTTTATTTTACAATAGATTACAATAGATTAATTACAAAAGAATTTCAGATAAACAAATTGTGGTTGTTTGTCAGTCAGGGAGACTTTTCCTGTTTGTGTGGTCAGTTTTTTGTCAGAATAAGCATCAATGTGGACCTGATATAATTCTGTTTAGCCAAAGGTTTGAGACTAGGCATCATTAATATAGGAGAGTGACAGAATATGTTCTGTCCTGATTAGCTTCATAGCTGCCACCATGATGTGTGTATAGTAAACAGATTAAATCGCTTATCCACTGATGTAGCATCTGCGTGTAGTTGCGTGGTAATGCGTGTGTAATGAACTCTCTGCGGAGAGCTTTGAGGCTGCTGTCAGCTCAACGGCCACAATAATGCTTTTTATGGGCATTAGGGCCCAGGTGCACTGCCTCATGGGATTGTGGATCAGCGGCATAGTGGGCAATGCATTTCAACCCCAACACGCACACTCAAACACCCTCATTCTGTCATGATTTCCTCTGACCTTGCGCTACACTCCCTCTGCAAGCGTTTGCCCACGGACGCTGACGGATCAGACAGAATTGGAGCTCTGAGCTCCCTTAATGCTTTTAGAGATTTGCTCTCTTTTCAGCCTCAGCAGACAAACGACTGCTCCTCTTCCCAAAACACGCCTCTCTCCGTTTTACACACTTTTAAGTACCGTTCTCCCGTCTGCATTTCCGTCAAATCCTGCCTCTTCCCCAGAGGCCGGCTGACTTGATAAACAAACAGACCAAAACAAACACGCAGAACTCCGCCATGCTCACTCATTTACAGCGCAAACTAAATATCGACACTTTGCAGTGTGAGGAGACACATTATATATAATCTAATAGATAATCTTTTTTTAGCGTTTACATTTTCTATTATTTTAAACAAAATTATATATATATAAAAAATAAGAACAATAGTATTATTTTAATAATAATAATAATCATAATAATAAATAGTATTATCACTATTTTTATTGTAGGCTACTTTTTTAAGTTTTGTTTTTCTCTATCGAGAGAATGTGACAGACTATTATACAATTCAGCCTATTTAAAAAAAAAAATCTAAATCAGTAGTTTTGATGATGATTATAATAATAATAACAATTATGGAATTGTTTATTATTATTAATAATAAAAAAGTATTATTAATATTTTTATTAATTGCATTTTTTACATTTTCTTTCAATTCAGTTCGGATCTAATGAGAGCACATATAAACTTTATAAAAGTTATAAAAGAGACTATTATATTATAAAATTCATGGTATTTTTTATTTTTGTATTTTTTTTTACAAAATCAGTGTATATTCAAAATCAAAATCATATACGTGTGTTTGTTGACTTATGCTATTTCCTGTCGTGTGTTTTGCTTTGTATTTTTTCATGTTGATTTAGTTCTCCAGGTGTTTCCCATTTAACTACACCCCTTGTTATTTTGTTTAGCTTGTTTGTCTGTGTATATATGAAGAGTTCAGATGCAAAAGCCTCTAAATGCCATCTGAAATTTTCTTATAGAATGATCATTTTTATCAAGCTCATATATTTAAATTCAATAATTTCACTTAAATGGCAATGAAGATTACCTATTAATTGTCATTTAAGTGAAATTACTGAACTTAAATATACAAGCTTGATAAAAATGATCATTCTATAAGAACATTTTAGATGGCATTTAGAGGCTTTTGCATCTGAACTCTTCATATAGTACTTATGTTTCACTCATAGTTTGTCCGTCATTTGTCTGTCGTTGGATGAGTTTGCCTAGTTCCCTTGTGTTTCTATTAAATTTCCTAGCATTTAGATCCTCTCTCATGCATGCTCATTTTCACCAAACGTTACAATCAGATACGTTTAAAAAAAATATAATAATAATAATTTATTATCATTATAATGAACGTTTAGGTGGCAACATTGCTGTAAAAGTCGACAAAAAGAGAGAAAAGACGGCCTGTGTCCACTTTATCAGCTGGAGAAGTGTGTAATTTATGCCTTGCTAGTTGCAAAGAATTGCAAAAGTAATTACTCTCCCAAATAGCACACTTGATGTGGACTTGTGGTCTTGTGGCTTTCACTCACACGCCTCCTTTAAGTCCATGTAGGGTGTCCAATTGGACTTTTTATGTTTCAGAAGGCTACTCACAAGAGCCATCTTTTGAAGCCGTTATGCTTATGCACCTGAATGCACTATGAATGTCTTATATTTGTTTCTGCATATTCAGCTGGAGAAAGTATTTTAACATTCAAATTACACACATTTAAAAGTTGAGGATAACTTTTATTCTCACCATAACTCTTGCATCATATTGTGTTAGTCTGGGCTTGGATACACTTTTTTTTTTTTGTTAGTTTTTTCTAGAACAACAACACTTCTTCTCCTCATTAAAATGCTAAACAGCTCATTAGCATGTTTTAATGTCTTGATTATTTTGGCCTGGTTTTGTGAGGTTGCATTGTTCAGCTCTCCAAAGTTATGGATAAACAGTGGCAGGTTATTTACAGTGCTGGTCAGAATTATTTGCCCCCTTGGTAAATATGATCAAAGATGGCTGTAAAAAGTAAATCTACATTGTTAATCCTTTTGATATTTTATTAAAAAATATATAACCTTTCATTGAAGTAAAATAATTGAAAGTGGGAGGGAAATCACATGTTTTTCTCCAAAACACGTTGGGAACAATTATTTGCCAACTTTTATTAAATCATTTTTGCAACCTCCTTTTTCCAAGATAACAGCTCTGAGTCTTCTCCTATAATGCCTGATGAGTTTGGAGAACAACTGACAAGAGATCAGAGACCATTCCTCCATACAGAATCTCTCCAGATCCTTCAGATTCCCAGATCCATGTTGGCGCTTCTTTTCTTCAGTTCAGCCCACTCATTTTCTAGGGTTCAGGTCTGGGGACTGGGATGGCCATTGCAGATGCTGGGTTTTGTGCTCAGTGACCCATTTTTGTTTTGATTTTGATGTTTGTTTTTGGATCACTGTCCTGTTGGAAGATCCAAACATGGCCCATTATAAGATTTCTAGCAGAGGTTGTCAGGATTTGATTTTTTATCTGTTGGTATTTGATTGAATCCATGATGCCATGTATCTGAACAAGATGTCCAGGACCTCTGGCAGAAAATTAGGCCCACAGCATTAAAGATACAGCAGAGTATTTCATTTTACACATGGGGTACTTTTTTATACCTGTGTGCACCAAACCCATCTTAAGTGTTTGCTGCTAAAAAAGCAATTTTTTTTTGTTTTATCCGACCATAGAACCTGTCCCGTATGAAGTTCCAGTAGTGTCAGTTACTTTTCAAACGTTCTACGGACTGATGAAACCAAAAAAAATTGCTTTTTGTTCACCTTCTGTGCCTTGAGCAAGGAGAACACTCCCTCGAGGAACACTAAGAGCAGTTTCTCGACCTAGCCCATCAGGCAACCTTCCCGGACAACTGCCTGTGCTTGTTTCTGAACGCCGGCCTGAACACTGCCACAAGAGCGCCGGGGAGGGTCCTCGAGGGAGTTCCATGGAATTTGTGAAGTGGGTGTTGGCGTCTTGTGGATCGCCACTCACCGTCGGACCCATCGAAAACACAACCCTGGTCCCACTCACAATCCAGTGCCCAGCCAAGACCACCCAGACTGCGAGGATCGGCAGCATGAGCCCACCTCAGGCAGTGAGAGTGACTCCGCCCAACATCACTCTCCCACCACCTCTCCAAAACACAACTAATGAACTTGTATGTTTCCTCAGTATCTGTCTGTCTCTGCAGTCCCTTCTCCAGTACCCAGCCATTCCTGCCACCCAGTTATCGCTACCTCCTATTAGTCCCTCAGTGCCTCCTCTCAGTGGTGAGTCCACACATTGGACCTGTTGGTACCTGTTCACACCATGGCTACTCCCTCTACGCCTGCAACACTGCCATGGAAGACAGTCCAGGCTGTGGTCTGGGTCTTCATTTGCTCTTCCCTGCTCAAAACCATCCCCTGGTTGTCACAACCTTCTGCACCACCCTGGACTTTTTTGTTTGGCCCTCTCCTGGTTCTTCGTCCTCCAGGTAAGCCTCCATCCATCTGTCGGTGCGAGGTCGTGCCTTCCGGTAGGGGGCATACTGTCACAATCGAAACCCGTTAGGACTTTGTGTCTGTTTTCACTTTTCCCCTGTTAAGTTTGTTGGCATGGTTGTTCAGACCACTCTTAAAGACCACTTCTTCACAAAAAGTGGACGTATTTCAGTCAGATGTGCTTCTCAGTTATGTTCATAATTTTAATCTTTGCACTAACATAGTGAGTGCTGATTTTGTTTATGCCAGTCGGTCTGCTTGATCCTTTAACCTTCATCAAGTCATCAAAACAGATTCATGTGCAGACATTAATTTTCCATTAGCAGCGCTGGTTGATCTGACAAGCATAATGTAATCACTTCTCCAGTATGAATATTATGCAAATTTTTTACTTACATATTTATAAATGCATGGATATGCTCTTAAAAGGTTCCTCTGGATATTTCAGTCTCTTGGAGTGATTTGTTGCATGAGTGTGTAACACTAAGCCATGAATGAAGGTGCCCAGATAAAAGGCTCTACAGTGTTCACTTAAAATCACCTGGGGCCCTATTTTAACGATCTGAAACGCAAGTGTCAAGCGCAAGTAACTTTGTGGGCGGGTCTCGGCGCTGTTGCTATTTTCCCGGCGGGATAAATGACTCTTGCGCCAGGCGCAAATCTAAAATGGGTTGGTCTGAAGTAGCTTCATTATTCATAGGTGTGGTTTGGGCGTAACGTGAAATAAACCAATCAGAGCGTCATCTCACATTCCCTTTAAGAGCAGACGCGCTTTTTCCATAGCAGATGGCTATTGTAACAGCGGATTTGCCAGACGCGCACCAGGAGCGGTTCACAGTCAAGGAGAGCAACACTCTCGTCACGGCCGTAAAAGAGAGAAGTTACATTGAAATGGAGAAACCCACCCAAATTAACTTCGGTTAAACAGGCGTATGATAATTTGGGTAAATGTGTAAGCTAGATGTATGCTTTTATAATAAATTGTCTATCTATCTATCTATCTATCTATCTATCTATCTATCTATCTATCTATCTATCTATCTATCTATCTATCTATCTATCTATCTATCTATCTATCTATCTATCGTAATAATGTATGATTTGCAAAAATGAAAACTGCTGCTTCTGTGTAGATGAGAGAATCAAAGTGCGCGTTGTGCACACTGATTATGGCCAAGCATGCGCCCTTAAAATAGCATATGAATAACATGCGCAACGCGCCACTGACTTTAAACAATTTTTTCCTGGTTAGTGGCGCAATTGTTTTCTAAACCTGCAAAATAGCATGAAGGAACGTTTGCGCCGGAACACGCCTCCTCTTTGCGGGTGCAAAATAGGAAAGATACTGTACATGCGTTGGTGGAAAAAAGTCACTTGCGCTGGGTGCAAGATAGGGCCCCTGGTGTGTTGCGTGCTTCCCAGAACCCTCTGCAGTGAGTTGCGAGTTTTGACAGTGATTATCTTGTACATCATTTTATTTGGCAATTGCTTTTATTCATAGTGTATTAAATACATTGTGCAAAGTACTTATACGTTTTATAAGTATGCAACTTTTTATGTCCCATAGGAATTGAAAGACTTTGCAAAGATTAGCACAAGGTATGCAAATTTTTTTTGTTAATAGAGTATTCATTCTTTTTTTTATTATTCTTTCATGTTTATTAATCATTATATAAAAATAATAAAATGTATGTAATTCAATATTAAAATTTATATATAAGTAATAATTAATATAATCAATAATCGTTATTTTAATATATTTATTGGTTTGAAATGTAATATAATAAAAAAACAGCATGCTATGAAGATACATTTATATTAAGTAATGTGTTAAAGTAATATAGTTTTTTTTTTTATATATATTTATGTGACAACAATAAAACTCCAAACTACCAGATTAGTAATAACTAAATTATTTGAATTCCATAAATGATTCCCCAAACAGATGGTTATACATCTGATTTTCTCGCTAAAGCCAGAAAAAAACACCAATTAGCAAATGTTACAGTATACACTCAAATAAAAAGTAAATAATTTACACTGCGCAAGCAATTTCTGTCTGCTTGATGTATTTTCCCCTAGATTAAATAGATATAGATTAAATTTAATATGGGATGGTGCTTTTGATTGGTTTAGGTATTATACCCTCTATTGGAGCTTGTCAGTGTGAACACAAACCCAAGCACATGTATGGCTCATTAAAGAGCCTTGTAACACACACACACACACACACACACACACACACACACACACACACACACACACACACACACACACACACACACACACACACACACACACACACACACACACACACACACACACACACACACACACACACACACACACACACACACACGTGTGCTGCAGGTTTGCTCTGTGTTTGTCACGAGGAAGAAAGGTCAAGAACAGGTGTGGGCTGCAAAGTATTCAGTGGTGAAATATATTCTCTTATCCCACTTTAATGTGCAGAGGCAAATATAAGTAAGCTATTTGTCCTTATTTCACCAAGAAGTATAAATACTGTGGCTCTGTGGCACTTTCAACATTGCTCTGTTTGTTTGAACACCCTGACACATTGGAATTTACCAGTGGTGTGAGTTAGGGACGGAACTATCTGTTTTACTGACCAATGTTCAAACCAGTATTATTATATATTTTTGCAATTACTGACACTAACTGTGGGACTGAAATCCCACAACACTAACACGAAGACGATGAAGTATAACAGGTTTTAATAATCCACAAGGCAAATTCCAATAGCAGTCCAAATCAATTTATACACTGACGAGACCTGACAAAGAAACTCAAACAGAACTGAACTTAAGTAGTAAAGAAATTACACAGACACACACACCTGAACATAAGGGTGAAATCAAATGAATAATCAAGGCAACTAAGGCAGGAACAGTGCAAAACACAGAGTCCATGTGGTGTGACAGTGGGACTCGACATGATATGGCATTCACCACCCATTTTATTTTATTTCTGCAGTACAATAGTATATTCAACAACAAACTTTTTTTTATTTTATTATAAAACATTCAATTAATGACTGATGGTTGGAAGGAGGGGTTGAAAAATAAGATGTACTGGTGATGTCATAATAATAATAATAATAATAATAATAACAACAACACCACCATGTTTGCATTTAAGGTTAACATTACTTTAAAAAAAGTTTACTAAGTTTAGTAGTAGTAGTAGTAGTAGTAGTAGTAGTATTGTTATTAAATATTAGTATTATGTATTTATTTAATGGCTGATGGTTGGAAGGAGAGGTTGAAAGAAAGATGTATTAGCAGAAAAGTTCAGCAGATTTTGAAAAAAATATTATGAAATGTAATAAATTAATTACATTATAGCTTCATGTTGATTTTAAATGCCTGTATGGTGCCATTTGAAACATTTAGCCTTTTTGTTTCCTCTGACATATACCATTTTGATCACTGTGGAAAAGATAATACTGCTTTTATTTTATTCTGAGTGCATTGTTTCCCCCTAAATAAACTGCAGTCAGCTCAGTGGATGGCTGTTGCCTGTGGTTACCAGCACTAGTTGTCATGGTCAATTATAAAGCTTGTCAGGAGACTGTGGCTCAACTTTCGAGGTTTTGACACCCTCGACCTTGTTTTTGTACGTAAACGGACGTCCTTCCCCTCAGAGAAACCTACTGATGTGTTGATGGACATTAAGGACTTTAGACTGGTCTGTTCTCATATTAGTTTTTGATACTTCTAGACAAATGTGGCACATCACTTTTCATTCGGTATCTAAAGACCTTTTATGTACATCTGAACCTGTTCAACTCAATCTGTCTAGCCAGTAGCTCTCAGCTTCATTGCTCACTGCATGTGTCCTATTGTAAGGTGAACATTTTTAGACTTCCATGCCGAGACTATAGTGGCTGTTGTTAGCCCCAAGGACTCGGGGCAAATGTCAATTCCTCTTTATTTTTTTAAATCGACTTGCACACATCTCGCATTCCATTGGGTCTTCAGAGCCATTGTCGAGCTTTCAACGGTCAGATAGATCCGACCTCCCACTCCCCTTCAGTCGAACAGCTGCTGAAATAGGCCACTTAATATAAATGCCTGTTTACTGGAGGACCTCAAAGGCAATACTGAATCTGACAGACCCTCTAGTGTCTTCAGTCAATAAAATCTTTAAGATGCCGTTGTGAGCACAGAAGGAGAATTAGATGTTTGATCGAACAAATTTAACATGCTGTGATGGTGGTGTTAAAAATAGGACACACAGAAGAGGAAAATGAACAATGCAGATTCCTCTTGATATCCATAAATCTTCCATGGTGAAGGAAAAAAGAATTGTGCAAAGGTATTTGTGGGACGGAGGTAGAAGTATGACGCGTTTAACTTGTTTAAATGGAATATTTTGCATGTTACTTCTCATCCTTATGTAATGTGATACAGTATGTGCTGCTTTTTCTCACATTATCTGGGTGCTTTTAGGACAATAATTGTCAGCGTCGGTTGCAAAAAAAAAGAAAGAAAAATTGTCAGGATCTAATCGCAGCAGTTGTGATTTTTATTTATTAAACTAGTGCTTAACAAATATTAGGAATACTCAGACTAGAAAACCATGAACAGAACAACCGGATGAAATCGACAAGAACAGACAAATGAATTGAACAAAACACAGGGCTTAAATACCAAAGCAAACTAATCAACACAATGAACAACAGGTGGAAATTATAATCACAAGAAAAAACATAGAAAAGAAATGCTCCGGTTACTCATGTAACCTCGGTTCCCTGAGATAACGGGAACGAGCATTGCGTCAGAAAATCTTCTCTGATTGCTATGGGGAAACTCAGTTTTCTCAGAATACTGAAGCCTGATTAGTTCACGTCTGTGAATTTCACAGACAAATGGCCTTTTAGCCCGACAAGATGGGCGGAGCCGCACTGCACTGCACAGCCATCTGGTCAGATTTTCTCGATTGAAGCGCGACAGTGTTGACTCGCGCAAATGCACAGTAGCACAGTAGCACAGCATGATACGCAGTGCTCGTTCCTGTTATCTCAGAGAACCGAAATTACGCAAGTAACAGGAGCGTTCCCTTTCGATATGGTTCACTTTGCATTGCGTCAGAGAATGTTCTCTGATCGCTATGGGGAGTGGCTGCAAAATGCTGTGCTACTAGTGCAGAATGGAGTCCTGCGAAGCCGTAGCCTGGGGTCATTCAGCGAGGAGGGCCCCAGGCAGACTACTAGAATAAGGGACGTAGGATGTCCAGAAAAGGTAGACTTGGGTTTGCTGACTGGAGTCTGAGGGTATAGCAAGTCTATAAAAACCCTATGGAGCCTGGTCTAGGCCAACAGGAGTTGTGCCTGAAGGGTCAGTACGTCCAGGCTGTAGAACCTGATAAAGGTGGACAGCGAGGATCAGACCGCCGCCGCACAGATGTCAGCCATGGATTTTCTGCTAGACCACGCCCAAGAGGAGGCCAATCCTCTGATGGAGTGGGCCCTCACTCCTATGGGGCACTGCAAGTCCAGGGACTTGTAGGCTAGCGCTATCAAGTCCACTATCCAATGGGACAGTCTCTGCTTCGTTGCTGGCAGCCCCTTAGAACGGCCTCCAAAGCACACAAATAGCTGCTCCTAATCCCTGAATTGGCTGGAGTGCTCAATGTATACCCTAAGGGATCAGACCGGGTAGAGTGAGTGTGGTGTCTAATCACCCTCAGTGGAGGGGAGAGCAGAGAGCGATATAATATGTGGTCTAAAGGGCGTAGAGAGCACTTTAAGCACATAGCCTCATTAGGCCCAAACTCAAGGCAGGAAGGGTCCACTGAGAGAGCCTCTCGTCCATGGCCTAGTACACTTGTAGGACCGCCTTGTGTGTAGGGTGGAGCCAGCCTAGCCGTGTACGGCGTATACTCCAGCCTCTAGAGAAGGAAGCTTCGTGTAGCCCTTTTCCTCCTTGCCATCAACTGTGGTGAGGGCCGCTGAAGAGGATAAATTAACGCGTGCCGAATAGGGGGCGCACCACGCCTTAGTAAGTTCTTCGTGGACTTCCGGGAAGAACTGGGCTGAAAGCTGGTGGGGAACCATTCATCGAGGCTGCTGTGGGCGGGCTCTTCCGGAGCCAACCAGTCCAAGCCCAGCTCAGTTACAGTCTTGGTGAGGACGCGGAAGGTTTCGCTGAGTCAGTATCTCTAGGCACTGGGTGGGCGGAGTCATCACCGGAGTTCGCCCAGTCCTCTGCATGAGATGCGGCCAGAGACATCGAGTCATCACAATCGCCCTCAGAACCGCCGAATGAAACCATGCCATGCTGCTCACACCAGAAGAGGGCCATTGGTCATCGTGGGTAAAGAGCACTGGTGAATCAGCACGCTAAGGGCAGAGCGAGGCATGCGGGCACTGGGCTCGGTTCAAATGATTCAGTTTGGAAATTTCAGTTGAAAGATTCAATTCAAAGATTCGACTCAAAGACTCGGTTCAAAAGATTCGATTAAAATTTTCAGTTTGAGGAATCCAAAAAATCCTTGGAATCATGGAAAAAAATTCTTCGGTTCAACAGTTCCATAGGAAAACAGTCGGAGCAAAATACTCTTTGAGCAGTCACTTAAAAACAAAGCTCAGTTCAGTTTATAACAATCGGTCCAAGATCGCCATCTTGGATCATCACGCTGAAATGATGCAGTTCCAGCGTAGAGCAAAAAACCTGACCTGCATATGAAGAGCACTTTTCCAAAACGCGATAAACGCCATAAAAAAAAAAAAAGAGTTTGTCATGTCATTTTGCTGTGTACTGAACCTATTCACTGCTCCATCAACGTTTCATGCCAAATCGCTATATTTCCTTGTTTAAAATGTACTGCAGGATGCAGTTTCTTTCCAAACCGCGATAAGCGCCAAACCTATTTTTAGCCTAAACGCGATACATCCTCTGGACTAATCAGAATTCTCTCTCTCTCGCGCTCTCTCACCCTCAAATTACTCGCGCGTATCGCACCAGATGCTCAATTCGCCTCATTCGCGCCGCAGAACCTCCAGATGCGCGTAAACGTGTCTTTACATTGACTAAACATGAAAATCACTTGCGCCAGACGCTCTATTCGCATTTGGTGTGAACGCCACTCACTCACTCACACAAGGTCATGTCGTGATTTGTTTTATGTAAAGTGGACAACGGTTCTACTTTTTATGGGTTCGACACTTTACTGAATGCCAATGTATTTATGTAGAAATACTTAATAATTAATTAACTGCTTGACGGCAATGAGTTGCATGTCTGTTGCATATTCAACGTTTTTCTCTAGTTAAAATAATTAAATACCAAAACAAAATGAAATGAAATCTGTATAAAATATAGTTTGTCAGATGTGGATCAGGAGTGGGGAAGTTGTAAATCACGTGAGTGATTACTCAACATTCACGTGAGAAATGCGCGCTGAATAGGAGTCTCGGAAAAATGTCTGGGGTCTGGGCCTTTTTCAAAATCTCGGATAAAGACAAAACAAAAAAATCTCCATTTGCAATGAGTGTTCAGCAGAAATATCAAGAGGGGGTAGCACGGCTAAGAATTTCAACACATCCAATTTAATCTGCCACCTGAAAAAGCATCCTGAACAGCATGCTGCGTTCCTCAGTGCTACCAGGAAAAAAACTGCCGCCTCCCAGTGTTCCGACACCCTCTGTGGCTCAGGTATTTGAAAAAGTAAAAAAGTTTACTCAAGACAGCATCAAAGCAAAGGGCATTACCCCAAGAAATTATGGAATTTATCGCACTGGATGATCAGCCGTTTTCCATCGTGGAAGACGTAGGGTTTCAGAGGCTTGTTGAACACCTTGAGCCACGTTACTCCCTACCTAGTCAGCGATATTTTTCAGACGTGTGCCTGCCAGACATGTACAATGTTGTAGCCGCGTATATACACGAGCTCTTGGCCACTGATATTTCAGCCATCAGTTTTACAACCGACATTTGGAGCTCTGATGTAAACCCTATCTGTATGCTCAGTCTCACTGGGCAATGGATTGATAAAGATTTCAAATTGCAAAAAATATTGCTGCACGCACAAGAATCCACAGGTTCACACACCGCAGAGGCGATCTCTTCAACATTCAACACAATGCTTGAAACGTGGAAAATCGACAAATTCAATGATGTCGCGAGTTTACCCTGCATAGCACACACTTTACAATTAGCTGTCAACGAGAGTATGTCAGGTTATGTCAATGGAGCACATATCTCAATGTAAGAAAAATTGATGTGGACGTCGAAGATCTCAAAAATGAAGTTTATTACAGAAATAGCAGTGGCAAGGTACACGAAGCACTTTGGGTTCACCGGCGTCAGAAATGAACCCAGAACATCCAAATCTTAAACCTTAAATCCTGTTCTTAATGTAAATGAAGTTGCTCTTGTTGCAACAGCTGTGGTCTGTATGTTAATGAAGTTGTGACACCCCATTGTTTGAGAAGGTTCTCTGTGTCCCACACCCAGTCCCATTCTACAATTGACAGGATGTGATCAACCCAAATGGTGAAGAAACAATGTAACTTGACTTTCTTTCATATCTATGATAATTAAGCCATTTTGGGGATGGGCTAATTCTAAAATATATTTTGGAGTTGAATCTGGGTCGAGGCAGACTACAATTTCTTACACCGATGAATAGTAGGCCACTTTAAGCATACCCCTCTTGCATACTCGCGCTTACACAGTGTTCAAATTCAGTTGGGATTGCAACCAAATATTATTCAGCAAGACGTTTCAACAAGGTGGAACGGTACTTTTTATATGCTGAGAAGCCTCTTGGATCAAAAGCTAGCAATCACGGCTTATAGTGCAGATTATGTTCTGCCTGTGACATTAACTGCACATCATTGGTGTCTATTCTTTACCCATTTGAGCAACTAACGAGGGAGATGAGTGCATCTGGAGCATCTGCAGCGGATGTGATGCCATAAATTGTTGCGCTAAAGCGGCCACTGAGCAAGAACCTTGAAACTGACCAGGGAGTAAAAACCAAAAAAAAAAAAAACACTAGACACGGTGACAAAGCGTTTTGCTAAAAAGGACTCGGAAACTCTTTATTGTATCGCAACAGTGTTAGACCCAAGATACAAAGATAACTACTTCAATATGGACAAAAAGCAGGCAGTACGCATGATGCTGCAAGCACAGCTGGATTTGAGCGACGAAAGTGGTGGAAAAGACGCGGTGCGGTACCCAGAGGACAACCCAAAAGCCAAAAAGTCACGCAAGTTAGCTGTCATACAATTAGCTGTCAACGAGAGTATGTCAGGTTATGTCAATGGAGCATATCTCAATGTAAGAAAAATTGATGTGGACGTCGAAGATCTCAAAAATGAAGTTTATTACAGAAATAGCAGTGGCAAGGTACACGAAGCACTTTGGGTTCACCGGCGTCAGAAATGAACCCAGAACATCCAAATCTTAAACCTTAAATCCTGTTCTTAATGTAAATGAAGTTGCTCTTGTTGCAACAGCTGTGGTCTGTATGTTAATGAAGTTGTGACACCCCATTGTTTGAGAAGGTTCTCTGTGTCCCACACAGTGCTTCAAGGACAATGAACATGCCTTGAACATCGAAGGTCTGTGTGACATGCTCGACGAAGTTCTGGAGGAAAATTTATCACATGGATTTAGGATTAACCCTACTATGCCACAAATGGATGCTTACCTTACAGAAATCCCAAATGAAAGAAATGAGAATCCTCTTCAATACTGGTGTGTCAATCAAGGTCGCTTTCCATCTCTTGCACAAACTGCATGCAAGTATTTGTGTGCACCGTGCACAAGCACTGACAGTGAACGATTGTTCAGTGCTGCATCCAATGGCTTGGACAATAAAAGAAACAGACTGCACTGTGAAAAAGCAGAAAAGTTTTTTTTTTTATATATAAAGAAGAACTTGCCCCCGTTTCTAAAGCAGCAACCTTAATACTTGATAACAGCAAACGGACTGAATGAACTGTTCATGAGTTTGAAGTTTGTCATGTCATATTTTAATCTTTATGTTAAACAGATCTGTGTTCATTTGAAATGATTCAAAGTTCTAGTCCACCATGCACAAGGACTGAATGAACTGTTCATGAGTTATTAAGCCATTTTATCATAATTGTTTTAAATTTGATTCTATTGTTAAGTAGTAATGATTTATTGCAAAGGTAAATTATTTGAAGTATGTCATGTCATATTTGCATATTTTATTTTAGTTAAACAAATCTGATTTATGTTCAATTGAAATGATTTGATGTTCTGGTGCACACCATGCTCAAGCGCCGACAGAAAACCATTATTCAGTGCTGGCTCAAACGTCTTGGACAATAAAAGAAACAGACTGCACTTAGTGGGGGGAAAGCAGTCAATCTTTTTCTGAAGTAGAAAAATGTATACTTGATATATATATATATAAAGCAACAGCACTGGCATTTGTTAAATTTATTAAAGAAATGTGTTCTATTATATTTCAAATATGAGTTCATGTTACAGTAATTCAAGAAATATTGGATAGCAAAAAATCCCTTCTGAAGGTTGTCATTATTTTTTCTATATTATATTTATATTGATTTTTTTTTATCTTACTTTGTGCCTCTCTTATAATGTCGGTCAGATGAATGTTAAATGGATCCAATCCATGTTCAGTGAAAATAATCTGATGCAGAAATAAACTAGCTAGTACTATAGTATTGTATTCAATTGACAAATATGGCCAGTAAAATAAGATAAAACACAAATGTTTCTCTCAATCCTCTCTGACGTTTTTTAACTTTTACACAAAAATTATGCTGCTGCTCATCTAACCAGTCACGCAGAGGAAATAAAATGGCTCCCCCCATACTGTTACGAACTGCTCCGAGACAAGAAGGTTTAGATCCAAATGCAGCTTTATTTGAGGGCAATCCAGAGGCGTAATCCAATGTACAGGCAAGGGTCATACACAGATAGGCAGTCCAAACAAAGAAACAAAGAAACAAAAACAAAACAGGCAGGGACCAGAGGCAAGAGAGTAATCCAGGGAACAGGGCAAGATATCCAAAAACCAAGAGACAAGAAAACCAAGAGAATGCTCAGAAATGCAGTGTAACACTAAAACAAGACTTCACAGTGAGTGAGTGAATGAATGAACATGGTATAAATAGACTGAGACTAACAGGGTGATGGGACACAGGTGAATGTAGTCAGTGATAATGAGGTACAGGTGACTGTGATGAGTGATCAGAGATGATGGCTGAGTCCCAATTCACCTACTTATACTACGACCTAAAAGTATGTACTTTTTTTGTGATGAAAAAGTACATACTTTTGAGTGTGTAGCAAAAGAGTATGCACGGGACATACTTCGATGACGTCATGCAACGTAAACGAAAACGTGGTTGCCTAGTTACGCACACCGCGACTGTTAACAAAACATTTTACATTTCATTCATTCTTATATATCCAATATAATTTGATTTACTATTCCCATCTTTTTTTCCACAATACATTTACAATGCGTTTTACCAAATGTAGGAGTGAAGCAGGGCGTCGTCGTAGATCAACCAAACGCAGGTCGTTTGTGAGGCGGCTGGTTCTGACGTTCATGTGCAAATGTGTGTAACGTTAACGAAAGCTACTTATTTTCTGAGTTAAAATATTTAAAGTTTATAGTGTAACTATTGTTTAACGTATTTTATACTTAATCTACTTATGTATAATACTTAAAAATGAACTGATGAAAATGAACCATGCTTTTACTATAGTAAAAGTGTAGTAGCCTAACCATGTTTCTTTGGTTGGACTGATAAAGTTAACATTTGTACAGCCACAGTATTACTACAAATAAGTCAGACAGAAACATCAAAAGAAATACATAAAAAAGACACTTGCATGACACTGTACTAGAGCATTTTTATTTATTGTTTTGTAGCCTGATAACCCCAATGAGGCGCTCAGTATCTTCATCGGACCCTACAAGATAAACACGGTACTTTTTTGGCACAACATAAACCCATTAATATTACGAGACAATAAAATATAACTTTAATTAGGGTTAAACATTTGAATTCTTACACTTAAAAACTGAGGGCGCATCTCCGCTGCTGCATCCGACTGCCTTTACATCACCACCATCACCGCAAAGCTCCTCCCTCCCGCACGCAATGGGTTGTGGGCAATATTAGCCGTTAGAGTGTGCATTGATCTGCACTTCGAATTCTAACCGGAAATAGTAGACCATCCGGGTATCTTTGAAATACTAATTTCAACATACTACGATTTGGGACGTACTAATTCTAGTTTCGCATACTATTTAGGACGGATAGTATGCGAATTGGGACTCAGCAGATGAGTCCGGGCAGTGAGTATGGGAAATGTAGTCTGAGAGTGAACGTGAGTGTCTGATGTGGAGTGCCCTCTGGTGGCTCTTAAGGGCACTCCAGCTGGTGACCGTTACACATACAGCAACGTGGTGGGGCGGGACTTCAACATAAATCTCACTTAATTGGACAATCATTAAGATGTCAATCATCACACTGAAATGCATTTCACTTTGATTTTACCATTTTTCTCACACTCTTTACTCCTTTCTGATTATTTTATTATTTTAATAGACTCTTTTAGTATTTATTTTTTTGAATTAATTTGTTTGATTATACAGGGTTACATCAGCAGCCCTGCATGAGCCACATTTGTGGCATGCCATTTTGCAACAAACACCGCTTGCTCTTTTAGCGAAAGAAATTTGCACTTGTAGTCGGCTTGCACCATATAATTTTCTCTTTTATTTGCTTTTTTTATGCTTGCCTGAAAGCCGCAGGGGAGAGCGCTGAGTCAGCTGCAAGCCTCGAGCTATGAAGCGCCATTGATCTGCTGCAGAGGCTGATCTTGACGGCGAATAGATGCTTCTTCTTCTTTGGAGTCAGCGAGCAGATGAATCTTCGCTTTGAAGGAGAGCAAATCTGACTAGATGGCCGTTCAGTGCGAGTTATGTGGGCAGTTGGCCCCGCCCATCATGGCGGGCTTAAAGGCCATTTGTCTGTGAAATTTACATATGTGCACCAATCAGGCTTCAGTATTCGGAGAAAACGGAGTTTCCCCATAGCGATCAGAGAAGATTCTCTGACACAATGCGAAGTGAACCGCATCGAAAGGGAACAATAAATAGGTAGGTGTAATTTTTTTATTTCATTAAATATGTCCATTTAAAGGTGCAGTAAGCAATTTCTGAAAAACACTGTTGAAAATGGACCGGACTGAACATCACAACACACTTGTAGCCAATCAGCAGTGGCGTATACACTCATGATGGGGGAGGAGAGAGAGTGAGCAAGAGGGAGATTTGAAGAAAGACTGTAGAAAGAGAGATGGCTAAGAGACATTACAAAAGAGAACAGGGCAGAGGAATATCTCTGGAAAAAGAAGGGTTATGATCAGGCAAGAGCTTTAGGACCCGGGTTAATACTGTAAAAGCTTTCCAGCACTGGAGAGCTGAGGTTGTTCTGTTTCTGCTTCATACGTGAGTAACATTGGTTTTACTGTTTTAACAGAACCAAGATATGCTGTATAGTAACATGAGTGTCATTGTTTGCCTGGAGATGGTGTTCTAAAAATCAAACTGCTTGTATGGCATATACTATACTGTATTTATTTTTTTGTTCCTTGTCGTTCGATTGTCATCTTCGCTTTATTTTTTGCTAGCCATTATTTTGCTTCACTTCAGCAATGGCAAAGAGACATAAACTCTTGTGTTACTTGGCATTTTGGGGGCGGAGCAATGAAGAGAGGGGTGTGTTTGTTTGGATTGGGTTCAAATATCAACAATGTTTCTCTGAACTCGCTTACTGTACCTTTCTATTCATTTCTTCCAGTCATTCATTTTTTATTATTTATATTTTTTCTTAATTTTGAATTAAGTTTTACAGTAAGAAATGGATGGTGATCAAAACAAAATTTTAAAGTCTTGTAGTACATTCATATGAGTTGAAGACTCCAGTCATAACAGTACCCTAATAAAAGCCCATTTTATTTTACATGAGCGTCGTCTCATGGGGGCTGCCATGTTGAGGTCACACGACTGGCTGAATACTATCTTTATCTCAGTAACCCTCTGTGTCTATATTGGACACTTTCACTGTCTACAAAATAAATAAATGACAGCATGTGCAGTTATACATCCTTCATTTGCTCACATAATACAGTGCAAAGTGTTCTGAATGTGTTTAAAATAGCAACAGTCCTGTGGTGTTTAGTCTCCTCCTCAGTTTGAGAATATGGTTTGGGGTGATTTTGTCATAGAATAGCAATGTGTTTCTCATTAGCATGGCTGAGATTTGAGCTGGCTTTGTGACTGACAGTGGTGACATTATGAGAGATAAATGACTTGGGAAGTGTTGACACCTCAGAGTCATCCTCGTGGGGTCATTCTTCAGGGTAGCTTAAATTTAGATGCTGTTTAAAAGAGGAAAAGCAGGCTCCATGAGCTATTTTGTTTGTTTATTGGGATTCTGTTACTGGAAACTTGACTGTACAATGTAGTATGGTGCTGTTAATCTATCTATCTATCTATCTATCTATCTATCTATCTATCTATCTATCTATCTATCTATCTATCTATCTATCTATCTATCTATCTATCTATCTATCTATCTATCTATCTATCTATCTATCTCATTTCCCATCGGTGTCTGTACTAACACCTGAATGAAAGTCAAAATATGTAAGTATAGCACCGATTACTTAACTAATGGACCTCCTTTGCTTTTCATTTGGTTGCATTTGTGCAAAAAGAAAAAATATTCCTGTTTTTGTCGTGAAGTGAAAACAGGGGGTGGGGGTAAAGGAAATTGCTTGAATATGTAAACTAAACCATCAGTCCTCCTCAGGTGCAGGTTTCCAATGCTGATGTTGGCAGATAGTTGAATAGTAAAAATAGCTCATAGTCCCCATTTGTCCCTAAAGGGAAGTGGACTTGAGTTTCATGAGAATACCTGCCCCAGTTTTCCCTGTAACCTGTGTTCTCCTTCCCTCCGTGAGGCAGTGGGGTAATGCAGGATACTTGCTGCTGCTTAAGGTAATCCGTAAAGGATGATGGAACTCTATCTGCGCTCTGCAGAGAGTCAAGCATGTAATGTGTATAATGGAGCCAGATAGGAAGTTTCCTTTGAAGAGTCTCATCCTCACAGGGTGACCTGAAAGGTTGAGGAGGGCGTGGGGGGACTTAATTTTTATTTATTTTTATAATACCAAAGTTCTCTGACTCGTCAATGAATATCGCTCTAGTTAAAAAAAAAAAAAACTGCTTCCATCTGTAGCCTTGGCAATGTCTGCCAGCCCATTATGAATCACCACAAATACTCATACTCAAATACTCAAAAAGCTAATCTCATTTTCTAAAATGACTTGTAGGAGTATGTTAAAGTGAACCAGTGGGACCAAGATTGAGAGATGTTAAGTAGTCCAGTTTTGAGATGAGGATCAGTGAAGTGTGTACACTTTTTTTGAGCCCGCATCACTTGCAAGAACTTGTTTATCAGCAGGGGAACCTCCCAGGATACAAGAATGCCCATATATGAACTTAACTTCCTAGATGCACTCATGTTATACCCTAACTGCATAAGTCATCAGTTATCTATATCCCATTTCCTCAGTTCTATACTTCCTTCTAATAAAAAGTACTATAATTGAACGTCTTTATAATATCCATGCACTGCAAAACTGAAATTGAAACTGAAAGCAATAAAAGAAAAAATCTGAATTACTCCTTGCAATAGCACATTCTTTACATACTTACAATCTTTACATCAGATTTCTAAAGCATGTATGCTTAAACAGTGTACTTAGGATTTGGTTTGGAAATCCGGCCATATATATAGTATGATATTGTAGCTTTTGAGCTGTTGGCTCAGATTAAATGTTTTCTTCAGCATGCAGTGCATCTTTAGACACAATGTTGTCTGGCACAGATATAAGATCCGACAAGTCCTCCAGATCAGTTTGTGTTTGATGTGAGAATGGTTCTTCTTCAGGAAGTACATGTTGGCGAATCCTCCTGTACTCTTTACCTTCTGACTCCACAACATAAGATCGTAAGGAGCCAATAAAAAGCCGTAAAAAATATCCGTTTGCTGGTTGTATCCAGACCACCTGGGACTCTTGCAGCGGAGAGAGTGGTTTACTCTTCTTGTCGTATAATGCTTTTTGCATTTGTCTATTTTTGAAGAGTTAAGCTTTGACTTTCATAGTGTCCTTTGACCTTGGTTTCAGTATCTGCTTGCTGATAGGCATGGTGGTGCGTGTCACCCTAGACATCAATCTCTGTGGTGGTGAACCCAGTACATTGTCTCGGGGAATGTTGCAGATGTTTAGCAAATTCAGAAACAAGTCTGTCCCATCCCTCTTTGTAGTTTCAAGAAGGCACTTTGCACTACAAACAGCCCTATATGTGAGACCGTTTGCCTGGGGATACTCGGGACTGCTAGTGATGTGACAGAAATCCCATGAACGTGCAAAGTCTCTGAAACCCTGGCTTGTGAACTGGGTGCCATTGTCAGCAATTAACTTCTGGGGAATGCTGTGCATAGAAAATTGCCTCTTCAGTTTATTAATGACATTTTGAGATGACAAAGTCCTGAGTGGGTTTATTTCAAACCACCCAGAATAAGAATCTAGCAGCATTAGGTACTGTTAACTAGGGGTGGAACGGTACACAGAAGTCACGGTTCGGTTCATACCTCGGTTCAGACATCACGGTTCGGTACGAGTTCGGTACAATGGAGGGAAAAGCAAAACAAAAATGCAGAAGGCAATTTTTTTTATTGTGCATGTCTCAGGCTGTACCATAGTGTCATACAGTCTCTCCCCTGAGCTAGCTGCAACAGCCTGCCCTGAAGTGTGTAAAGTAAGATGTAAACAAAATAAGACAATCAGCTATAAAACTGAAAATAAAGCATCTCTTATTTATGTGTGGACACACGAGCGCGAGGGTGCGCGCGGCAAAAATGTCATCATTGCGGGGTGGGCGGTCGTGCGCGTTGGGTGCGCAAGGCCACATTTCGGGTGGGCGGTGTGCAGTGCACGGTTTTTTAGCGCGCACGACTTTAGAGCCGAATCTGGCCGAGCATGTACATCTCACAGCACCGGCACCCAGTTCTTGCGTTTAAAATAGTTGCTTAACGTACATTAACAAAATGAGCCTACAATAGCAGACATATAAGCCCTTTAAATAAAAATAAATGGCCATGTTTTATAAAAAAGGTTCACAAAACTAAATACAAATGTTTAGAAATGATGTACTGTAAGATAACGTTAATTTAGTTGTAGGTTACGTTCTCATATCCATTTTTTTTTTTCTAATGTCACAAGGAATAATCTGGTTTCCTTACTCGATTCTTTTGTAGTGTGGTTTTGGTATACTAAAGTGTTGTTGTAGGCTACTAAAATAAACATTCACGAGTGTACCTTACTTCTCACCGTTGATTCCTGATGGACAGTTATACCGAGTCGCACCCTGTCGTTTCAAAGAATACACCGGCGAACGCGAAGTATAAATGCCTCGTCCATTTGGGAAGGCGCGCGCGCGGTCTGTGGAGGCTTGCGCTGCGAAGCAGTGTTGCCAACTATTTTCAAAGGAAAGTAGCTAACACCTCCCCTAAAAGTCGCTAAATGTCGCTAGATGACGTCATACGTCAATTAGCATATTCATGACATCATCGCGGCATACTTGCGTTCTGCCTGCCTAATGTTTTTTCTCGTAAAATCATGCTCACATACTGTATTTTAATATTACATAATATAATATAATATAGCCGAATGTCCAATAAAGCTGTTCTCATTTACTATATTTTTTTGTCAGACAATAGAACGAGTAGCTGTTGAATGACTATTTTTTATATGTGTAAAATTATCTGAATTGAGAGAGTTCGGGAACTGGGTGAACTAAAGCACTGTGGTAGTGAGTATTAAAAGCGATAAGCACAAGTATTAAAATAAAATGGTCAAATTAAATTCTTTAAATATAAAACAAAAGATAAAGTGATAAGTCCGTGGAAACAACACTGCTCATTCACGTCTGTTCCGTGCTGCTGCTCCTCTCTCAGCCATTCACTGAACAGGGTAGACGCAGAAGAGAGTGTGACGGCAGGGAGAACGCAAACCTCGCGCTCGCAGGACTGTGCTGGCAACATTTGGAGGTTACTGAGGTTTGTCCAAAAAGTAGCTAGATTTGTCGCTAGTCGCTTTTTTGAAAAAATGTCGCTAAAGGGGTCTGAAAAGTCGCTAAAAATAGCGACAAAGGCGCTAAGTTGGCAACACTGCTGCGAAGGCAGACGAAAGTATAAACAAACCTAGCTTAAGGCGGGGGTACAGATTAGGTGTCCCTAAAGAACCCGCGTATCTAACAGTAGTTCCGCATTACATTTGCATGCGAGTTTTATTTATTTTTATACCGTGTATTCTCCGTGTAAATTCATGCACCAAACCGTGACGCCCGTACCGATTCGGTTCAATACGAATACATGTACCGTTCCACCCCTACTGTTAACTGTTCCAGTCAAATACGTCAGTAGCAACTACTGACCAAGACAGTTCTGGGATCTCGTGGAGGTGCAATGACTCCTTTTGTTGATGAGGTTTCAGGGCATTGCATATGCTGCAAGACTGCACAAAATTGTCAATGCCCTGTGTCATAGTCAACCAGAAAACAGAGAACTCCTGCATGGCCCTTGTGCAAGATTTGCAAATACTCACTCTGTAAGGTTTGTGGAATTACTGCCCTTGTTCCCTTCATGATGATTCCATCCTTAATAGTGAGCTCGTCTCGGAAAGGAATGAACGGTTCAGCAGCGTTGGCTGAATTTTGTGTGGCCGTCTGTGTTTGATGGTATTGTACAGACTTGCAGAGAGACATCTTTTCCAGTGTGTTATTTGAGCTCTTGCAACCGGTTGACCAAAATCAATTGGACAGTCATCACCTCAAATTCATCCTCATCATTGAGATGCTGCTTTGTCACTTTCCTGTGAGCATGTGACAGTGTATCTGCAAGGTAGAGCTGCTTCCCTCTTTTGTAGGCAAGAGTCAGATTAAACTTGTGCAGCTTCAGTATAATTTGCTGAAATCATGCTGGAGCAGTGTGCAAGGGTTCGTTTAGAATTATAACAAGGGGTTGATGGTCAGTCTCTACCATGGTTTTCCATAAATGTAGTCATAGTCCCTTTCATAACAACCAGATCTCCCTCTGCTATGACTGCTCATTAAAATGCATGAAGCCAGTTTTCATTAACATTGACCTGATGTGCATGAAACGCTAAACCTCAGACTCTGCTAGCTGATGTCACTTTAGACAAACCAGTTTACAGAGATCAAATAAAAGCAGATTTGAGCTCAATACTAACATGATCACAGATAGAACGGACCTTAGTTTCATAAACGGACATTTGACAAGACTGTTTCGTCACAGCAGCAATTGATCATGCTAATTTCTGCACCCTGACGAGATGAAAGCAGCACGGGATCAAACGGCAGGCTAATGACTTTTCTGGAAAAAGCGTACTGCAGTACTGTGAAGGTTTTGAACTGGCAATCACAAGGTCAACTCTTAAGCTGTATGGTGAGCACTTCAGCTGTTACTTGTTGACTAGTTAGTTGCCACTTAACAGACTATATAAAGTCCAAAACTGCTTGCACTGATTGCAGGTTCATTCCCCCTGGAGAAATCTGGGGTTAAGTGCTGGGCCACAACCGTATTAGATTCTGTTAACTGTTCATTGTCTGCAGTGTGTATACTCAACATCGAATCGTATTTTGTATAGGTTTTTTGGAATACTTTTTTTATAAAGGGGAAAATATGTTTGTGCCACTGTTAATGTTTTGAAGTTTTGTTTTTTTGTTTTTTTGTAGAAGAAACATTGGTGCTTTTTTTTGTATCAACCTGAACTTCTCCATTCTCTTTTTTTGTACTTCAATTTATTATCACAAAATTTCCAACCTGTCTGTCTGTCTGTCTGTCTGTCTATCTATCTGTCTGTCTGTCTATCTATCTGTCTGTCTGTCTGTATATCTATCTATCTATCTATCTATCTATCTATCTATCTATCTATCTATCTATCTATCTATCTATCTATCTATCTATCTATCTATCTATCTATCTATCTATCTATCTATCTATCTATCTATCTATCTACAGTATTGTGGGGAAATCTAGAATATACATTGATAGAATAGTATAATTGTTATAAGATAATTGTGAGTTAAAAGCTAGACCCCCCCTCCCCATGTAATAGTTTTTTGTCATTTCAGTTATTTTATTAATAATGGTTATTTAATTATTCAGTTTTTCAGGTTTTCAGTTTTGTCTTCCTGTTCTAGGATGATTGGTATTCACTAATTGGTTCTAATCATTATGTTCCCTTCTGCTCTGTTTCCATGGTGATACATTGCTTGATTCAGTTGAGGTGCTCATCCTTTAGTTTGACTTGTCTCACTCTATTTATACCTTGAGTTTCTGTCTGTTAGTTTGAACAGTCACACACCTTTGTGCCATTCCTGAAACAGTTCCTGTTCAAAATACCTGTCATATCCAAGGTGTTTGCTTTTTCATTTTACCATGTTCAAGATTGAAGAGACTCGTTTAAAAGTTTGATTCAGCAGGACTCATCGGTAGCATCTGGTCCCTGTAAAAAAAACAATAATACTGTGAACATGCTGATATCAGGAGCATCCAGAGCTGCACGATTTAGAGAAAAAAATCGTGTGATTTTTCTGGTTAAATTTGTGATTTAAAATTCACAAAAAATTCACCAGTGATTTAAAATTCACCAGGTTTGTTGTGTCTACTTGTAGGACTGCATAAAGTAACAATAATAATTTTACTTTACAGAAAACATTTATTTTGGGGGGGAAAATGCAGGTGGTCTATAACTATAAATCATTAGAAAGGAATACTTCAGTACACTACACTAGAGAAAAATATATGGATTGTCATGTTTAATTCAAATGTTTTAATATTTTTTATCAAAAATAGGGTGGTGTGAGCATTATTTACCACTAATAACATGTTATGTAGGTTTAATTCATACTGGAACCTGAAGGTCGCCCTCAAGCAGAAAGTCCAAATTTGCCTCACATAAGTAAAATAGCGTATGACGTTCCAGGATATCTGAATCGGCCTAAAATCTAGAATCTTTATTGGGACGCAGCAGCATAGCATCTCTGATCAAACAAATGATTGACTGAAAGCTCTGTCAAATAAATATCTGATATATCATTGGTTAAAAACGTAAACAAGCCTCCACGTCGTGGAGTCCACGTGCTGGCTACGTCATATCGTAACGTTAACATGCCGAAATGTCAGACCTCATTTAATCCGGAATGGACAAAAGAGCATGAATTTGGCCATGATGACCCTAGAGGTGCTGTTGTCGCCTGAGCTGCTGCAGAGGGTGAACTTCTTTGTTGAGAACTGAAATGTGTATTTATTTATTTTTCGCATTCATTATTTGTTTATTTATGTATTTCTGTTATTTCCAGATGTCCAGAAATGTTGTCCAAAGTGTCCTCCTTTTTGGTGTTTTTTGGCCACCCTACTCATATAGCTTGTACATTGTACAGTTTTACTTTATAGAGCATAACACATCATTGTGTCATACATTTATATTTATTTAGCATTTAAAAGTTGCCTACCTGTCTATACTGCACATTGATTTCACACATTTTAGTCTGGTCTTTAGACTAGTCTAATGTGTACAGATTATGTAACAATAACATGTTAACTATAATGTACTTACCTGGATCAATCACATTCTTCTTCTTCTGAGGTAAATCCAAGGTTTATTCCTCACAGTGCGTATTCCAAACTTGATGAAAAGCAGAAGAATCTGATGAAGTGTGATGCTTTGTTTTGAGGTGATGGGAATGTTTACAGGTTAGCGTGGCTCCACGTGGATGATTAGTAGAGTTGGGGTACTCAATTCGAACATTTTTGAATGAACTCAGACTTGTCACGCACTCAGGAGAATTTGTACTCAGACTTGACATTTTAGACTCTGAAAATTTGCCGAGTACAGTTGGGTCCGGGCACTGGAGGACACAATATTTTATTATTCATAAACGAAACGAAACTACTTACATTGTGTTGTTTCAGCGTTGAGCATTGTAGCCTAGCCAATCACAGACATGTATATTAAGCACATGAACGCAGTGGCCAATCAGAGGCGTTTTAGAGTCACAATGTGGAGAATTCGCTCAAAATGTATGTTCAGAATCAGCACAAGCTTTATACTTTCGCAAATCCCCTCATAAACAACAATGTCTAGACGCGGTGTAAATAAGAGATTCACTGTGCAATGCCAACAACTTCAGTGTTTATGACGAGAGTTTTAGTGAGAGTGCAGAACGCGGGAAGTGACAGCTTAAAGGGAGCGCTATTGACAATCTAAACGATAGTTTTGTTTTTCATGCTTCTAGAGGACCAGTGGTTACATTCACACTATAAAGTTTAAGGAGTGATAACTGCATTTAAATGTGGGAGTGTGGGAGTGTTTTGGTTTTCTTAATTCCATTTTAATGGTTTAATTAAATTGTTATAACCAATTATTTAAAATGTAATGATTTAAGCAAAACTTTCTTCAACGGTTAAACCAAACTTTTATTTTGACGGGTTGCCGTGTAGACCATTGAGTCTCTCTGTGTTTTATGATATGACGATAGTTATCTCAAATGAAGCTAAAATGCTGCTGAAGTGACTCTCAGAGCGGCTGTGTTGATGAAGTGCATTAATTTCCTCATATAGGCTGAAAACATTGTGAGTGTCATGCGTGCCTCAGTGTGTGTGTGTGGTAAATGAAACAGCGCGTCTGGGCCATTCATTCACAGAGACACGCAGAACATGCATGATTCCTATTTAAATAGTCTTTATGCGGTTTAATATTGACAGACACTGCTCTATATCGCGATTTTATTTAAGTTTACTGACCTACTTTTCATCTAAAGGTAACTAAGTAACCACCGGAAGTGCGAGTACACTGCTTGGCGATTTCGAACGTTCCGAAACCAGGAAATGAGATAAAGGCCTATAGGTTTTTTTTTTGGGCCCGATCTAAGCTCTACTCGTCATTACCATAGACAGTATAAGAAGTGGACAGAGTCATCTCACTGGAACTCATTTGAGACAAGTGAAGCCCGTTTTCAGCGATTTCTTAGGACTTCCGTTCCTGACACGCAGACTCAAACCGAGCTTGACGACGTAGATGTGACGTGAGCAACCCGTCTGTCCTCTAGTAGCTGTGCCGAGAGAAATCTGAATCATTCCCTTCCGAATCTTGCAGAGACGGAGAGTGTGAGTAGGAGCTGTCCATGAGCTAGGAGCAGGAGAAACTTTTGCTAGGTATTCTGATTAATTATTTTGTAATTTTGCCTCTACGTCCCCCCGATTGACCGCGAGCTTCTCCTCCTGTCCATACGGTAATCTCCCTACTGTGCGACAGAGAGTCGTGTGGTTATGACGCAATCGTTAGCCTACTTTTACAAAAACTGCTTCTACGGGGCCATAACGTAAGATACAAGGTAATGGAGCATTTTATACATTGTCGTGTTTCTTTAGAAATAAATAATGGACAAATGGAGTCTTCAAACGCCTCAGATGTAAAGTTATTCGCTGTCAAAGTGACGCCAAAATGAATGGGAGTCAATGGGATGCTAACAGCAGGTGAAGTTCTGCTACAAGATGGTGGCACGCGGCCGGCTTCAACTTCCGGTCGACTTCCTTCCCGCTTGGTCATTACCCAAGCAAGTTGTTTGGGCTTGTTGAGGCTCTCCGATAGCAGTATCTTCAGGCTAACGTAAACTGGAAGTCCGTTACCGGCTTGTTCTACGTTGCCATAGCGATCACTGGCAAGGTCAGAGTTTGGGAAAGTTGTGGATAGTCCCGTGAGTCATGAAATTGAGATGATTGACACAGTAACCATAGCAACATGAGAACTGATAACCATAGCAAAATTTTGGCGTCTATTAATGTTATGATTTTTGTTACATTTACATTTACACTTTAGTCATAAGTTTACATACACCTTGCAGAAACTCCAAAATGTTATTTTTATTTATTGTTTTTAATAAGAAGGATCATAAAAAGTTTTGTTTTTTTAGTACTGCCCTGAAAAACCTTTTTCACATAACAGATGTTTAAATATAGCCTATAGTCCACAAGACAAAATACAAACTCAAAATACAAGACAAATTACATAAAACAATTGTAATATTGTGTGTCATTACCTGAATGATCCACAACTGTTTTTTATTTATTTATTTATTTTTTTTAATGGTTGTTCATGAGTCCCTTGTTTGTCCCGAACAGTTAAACTGCCCAATGGTCTTCAGAAAAGTCCTCCAGCTCCTGGACATTCTTTGCTTTTCCAGCATCTTCTGCATATTTGACTCTTTACTAGCAGTGATTGTATTATTTTTAGATCTATCGTTTCACACTGGGACTCATACACAACACAAACACTGCAAACATTCAGTGATGCTCAAGAAGGAAACATCCATTAAGAGCCAGGGGTTGTAAATTGGTGTAAATTGTTCTTATTTTGTTTAAAAATGAATGAATTAATTTAGTACTGCCCTTCAGAGGCTAAATAAGATATTAACATGTAAAAGAAAATAAGAAAACATTACACATCACCATCATCTTGCTCAAAAGTTTAACTCTGGCTCTTAATGGATCGTATTGCATTCCCGTACTGCATTACCTTGCAGATTCTGAAAGATGTACAGTAGGTAAACGTATGACTGCAACTATACATTGCAATCCTTTTGTAAAGGTTCTTAGACTTTTCACTGGAGTTTGGTTGACAGGTGATCTGACCAATCATAATGCAGATATCCACCATTTTTGTCTGACAAACAAACCAAACCAGTCAGTGGATTTAAATTTGACAAATGGTGTGTATTGACATCTTTTTGCAGTTCTAATGTTCATTCATGTTTAATTTGTGCAATAACTAAAAGAGATGATCAGTTCACGTGCTGCTTGAACTAAGGCGCTACACATTAAAGCGCCACAAAATGGTATTTATTGTTTGAATTTCACAAAAATGACAAAATTTGAGAGCTGAGACTTTATTTCATTCCAAAAGTAACCTTCTCTGTCTTGTCTGTAAGCGCACTGTCAGTGTCGTCTTTGCTCCGCAATATATTTTTCACTGTGTGAGAACATGATGTGTGGAGTGAGAGCGGAATGGCTTGTTGGACGTAGCAACAGTAACTAAGAGGGGTGGGTCTTTGTGAAAGGTCAATTTCAAATAATTTAAATCTTTAATCTTTGTGGACTCGGCCGAACTCGACACGGACTCGGATTTTAAGGACTCAGACTCAAGTCCGACTCAGCCCCCTTTGGACTCGGACTTGATTGGTAAGGGCTTGGACTCGACTCGACAAAGGTGGACTCAGACCCAAAACAAACGATTAGCATGTGAAAGCTCAGCGTGTGGGTGTGGTCACATTAAAGATAATGAGGTCATATACAGGGAAGATTGTACCTCTCGTGTCTGTCTGTCTGTCTGTCTGTCTGTCTGTCTGTCTGTCTGTCTGTCTGTCTGTCTGTCTGTCTGTCTATCTATCTATCTATCTATCTATCTATCTATCTATCTATCTATCTATCTATCTATCTATCTATCTATCTATCTATCTATCTATCGCCCGTCCACCCGCCTAAAATTAAACTGCTATGAAAACACATTATTAACTCTCTTAATAGTGCAAATTTAACATAAGACTGATAATGTTGAGGAGAGATTAATTTTTTTTAAATGTAGAGACACGACACAGACCAAATATATAATAATGAAGTAACTTTTGTCTGCCTTGACAAATGTAAATGTCAGTGAATATTCATAAGCGTGCATACATATCCAGCACCCACTGAAGAAAGTTTAACAGAAACTTGTAAAGTGGGATTCACTGTTGTTTCAAACTGTATTTTTAGAGCGCAAAATTTGTTCCTTAAAGGAAAAACTCTTTAAAAGAATAAATGTTATTTCCATTTAGTGTAAGATTAAAGGTAGGGTAGGTAATCCTGTTCAGAAACACTTTTTTTTATACTGGGTGAAATGGTCCTTCCATCCTGATAGTAGTCAATACATTATGTGTTTAGAAAAAGGAATGAAAAAAATCAGACCTCTGTAGCAGCTGCAGGACAGTAAAAACTCTGACCAATCACTGCCATTCGGTGCGAATGTAAAGAACCAATCAGATGCCTTCATGTCTCGTGTCCGCCCCGAGCCCCACTGCGCGCGCTGCCCTGCGTGCACTCATCACATGTCACCGTTCCCGGAAATATTCAGCTCAAAGCACCTGCATATGCAGTCAGCGAAGGCAAACAAGGCAAAAACTACTTCCTCGGACCCTGCCCGCACTCTTGAACGACCTCCTCTGCTTCGCCCTCGACCCCGGACCTGTCCTCGAACCGACGATGCGGTACTTGTCTCCGGACTCGGAGTGTACGTTAGTCTTCATTAGAGTCAACAATGTTTTCATCATGGAAACTCTTACATGCAAAACACCGTATATGTTATGAATCTTACACGAAATTCACCTTCATCACAGTGTAACTGATGGTAATGGAAAAACGTGTATCAATGCAACCTGTTTTTAGTTTTGCCTTATAAATATAGCTCGTTACCGAATGAAACTTTACCATTATCGATATGCTAGCTTGATAGTGAGTACTAAAAGAAATCTTATTTGTTTATATTCATAGTGATAAAGTTAGGTATTTTATTACATGTGATTCTGACATGATGTCACTGTATGTACTGCGCTCCTTCCTCTCCACTCGTCTCAGGTAATAAATGCGTCTTGTTCCAGCCTGAGCGTTTGGCGTCGCGCGTTCATGTGTTTTGGGGGCGTGGCTTTGGAAGGAGCTCAGAAGGGAGGGGGTGGAGTGAATGGAAATAATGAGCTGTGTTTATTGCAGATTAAAAGGTCTACAGTCACTCGATTTTTAAATTTTCTTTTTCAGAGTACTTACATTTTAATTATGTATTGGTATATAAAGACAGTTTAAACAAATTTGGAATGTTTTTTTTTAGAAAAATTATTACCTACCCTACCTTTAATAGTTAATTTTAGTATCCCTCAACTTACTTCTTTGAACCAGTGCAGTATTACGACAGACTAGCTGCTGTCACCCACATACATGAGGAAACATATCAGTAGTGTTGCACTATTTCCAGTGCTTTATTTGCTCCTTGTCCCTGAGGTGTAATTTTCTGCTCAGCTGAAATTGGTAATTGAAATTTTGTGACCTTATCTTCACACTGTCGCTGGTCTGTGGTGCTTAGGTACCATCAGGGGCTCCTGTGATTGAGAAACATTGTGATGGAAAATTTGAGGGATACTATTATAAGGTTTCCAGTAAGTAACACATATTGGAAACAAAAATAATTTGGCCACTTAAGCTACTTAAAAATGTATGTCTAGAAGCATTTATTTTTAAGATACAAAGAAAGATGGCACACACACACACACACACACACAAAAAGTAAAACACATCACAGAAAATAAGTTTTTTTTTTAGGTTTACATCACAGTGAGAGTTGGTCATTGCAAAACTAAAAGTCAAGTTGCACAAGTAGCTCAGAAAAATGACGTTAGCTCTGAGAAAAGATCTCTAGCATCATTTATTTATAGATGCCACTCAGTTTGATATTTTGTCAAAGTTGAGCCATTTTTGAGTGTGACGTGAGTGCCAAAAAGTGTCCTAAACATAGTCTCTCTCTCTCTCTCTCTCTCTCTCTCTCTCTCTCTCTCTCTCTCTCTCTCTCTCTCTCTCTCTCTCTCTCTCTCTCTGTGTGTGTGTGTGTACACTTCAGGCTAAATGTTACGATTTCCATGACATACTATTATTCACATAAATTAATGTCATTATGAAATTCCATTTTGCTTGCCTGTCTGTTCCATTGTTTGTCTGCCCTCATTGCATAGTGTGTATGTGTGTAGATTTTAATATGTGAGAAATGTCTTGCCTGTGTCAGATTTGACATGTGTGTTTTGTCAGTGGTGTCCGGTTGTGAGATCTCAATATGAGAAGGAACAGCAGTGTGAAAGCATGCTTGCATGCATCTGACAGTGACAGATGATACAAACGTCTGCTGGAAGTGAGCTTATTAGACAGCAAATACTCCAGAGTCAGCGCTGACATTCATTTCAGTCAACCGCTGGCAATTCCAATATCACTGGTCAAAATCTTATTACGTTGATTGACAGCTAGCTTTTCATCATCAACTGAATTGCGGGAAATTTATTAATAGGGTCAAGGTGTGCAACATTTTAGCTTCTGAATTTATGGATTTTAGGATATTATATCCAGGCTATTGGGGCTTGGGTCCAATTTTCAGGTTCCCTGGGCACGATGACTAGACTAGGGATACTCAAAGTCCGGCTTGCTTCCATAATGCAGACATTTTTTTGAGAGTTTGCAATTCTCTATTTGCACTGACATGATAAATCAAAATGCTTTCGTTATAGTAAATGAATCTGTCTGCGCAGATCATGTCAGTTCAAACCCATTTCTGCATTGAGAGTGAGCAAATTAGATGCGTTCGCCCATTAAAATCACTACACCCCAACAATTACAATGAGAGCAGTTTTGTGTGGTTATACCATTCCACATCGCATGCTCACAGATCAGACTGTTTGTAAAACGTATATTTAAAATACAATCATTTGTTACTGTAATCTGTACAAATAGTTTTGCAATTCATTAAGACATATTTATATTTTAATATGATATGCAAATATTGTCATCATAGATTAGTGTACAGTGACAGGACATCTGCTGCATTCTGACAGTCTACAAAGAGTCTGTGTTCCATTTAGCAGCAAAGATTTGTGAGCAAATGGCATAGTTAACATAGAAAATAACTTTAACTTGGCTCTGTTTCAAATACGTTTTACTCAAACCATATAATGAACTAAGCCATGCTTATAAAGTGCATGCTTTACTTAGAACATCAAAGTAAATAATACAGTGGATATTATGTAGTCAACATAAATAATAGAGGTAATATAGTATCTACCCGAACACAGAGACTTCAACACTTGGTACACAATACACATTAACGATAACATTCATTGGATCTGTTCATTTTTGGGTATGAATGTAATTTTGAGTAGAAAATTAACTCCAGATGTCACAAAACAGCAAGTAAAACTAACAACAAAAGCAATGATAAAACAGTGTAAATACAGCTGGAAAACAGTGAAAAATGCAACCTTATTAATAATGGGATAATGGGAACACCAGTATCAGAAAGTTTAGTAGGTTTTTCTTAATTTTATAATGTTGATATATTTATGCTTTAATTTCTACAAGCTTAAATTGAGTACTAATATAGAATTTACTTTATTTTAAAAATGTTGGTACGTTTGGTTTTTTTCTGCAGTATTTACTTCACCACATAATAATTGTAGACTAAAAGATCGATTCTTAGGATTTAAAGGCCCATTACCACCATGTTGTAATTCCCGTAATTATGAGATTTCAACTTGTAAAAAGCATCCATGTCCCCCGTAAAGCAGGTAATTACAGCTTGTAAGATGGGAATTTTCTGATATCTCCTATTTGTACCACATGACTGCTGCAGACAGGGGCGGTTCTAGAGGCGGGGCCACAGGAGCCCTGGCCCCTGCTGAAATCTGATTGGCCCCTTATTGGCCCCCGTTCCTAGGGGTGAGGGAAAAAATCGATTCTTAGATGCATCGCGATGCGGACGTGGATGATTCTGAATCGATTCGCAAATGTCAAAATATATATATTTTTTCCTAATAAGTAATAACGTAATATTGACGGAACGCAAAAGGCGGAACTCTAAAGCGGACGTGCAGTGCGCGGACAGTCTGTGGCGCACATAACAGAGTTGCGCACATAATAGACGCATGATGGCTGAGCGCCAAATTCGAACGGCACCCTCTTCGTTAAAAGCTAACGTATGGAAAATTGGCAATTTCATTGTTACCTATTTAGTATTTTTTGTATGAGAGCTGCTTTCTGTATTGTTTAGTTACTTTTCACATCAATATGCTGTAAACCGATCTGTTATACGTACGTTACACTGCCCTGCAATATGTGCAATGTCAGTCACAAAAAGTTACATTTTGGCTGTTCTCTCTGCAGATGTTCATTCACTTTTTTTGTATAAGCTGTTTTTGATTGTAGTATACAGCAAACATTTCAAGTCATAACTCTTTATTATTTAGTTGTGAATAAGAGCGGCTTTGTATGTTACTAATTATTCAGAATATGCGTAAGTCCACAAGCATTATGTTTGTATGAGAGCTGCAGGTACATAATTCTATATTTTTTAACGAAAACTGTTTGTGAATTCGCTACAGCAAAATGTTTTTTTGTTTTTTTTTATCTGAATGATTATATTGCTCATTGGAAACAAGAGGATGTTGGTTAGAAGTATATTATTAAATGCTAGAGATTCAGAATATGCTGAAGTTTGTATTAATTTACTACAAGTCTGCTGCTAGTACAGGCACACATTTTTTTTCCTGTTGGTCCTTTGCAATGTTGGGACAAATGCTGGCAAATGTAACCTTACAGTTGACTTGCCAAATCACTTCCATTTGTTTTATTAATAAAATTAATATAGGAAGTATTGGAAGTAAGTTCGTTATCATGGGTCATCATAAATACTTTGCTTTAAAAGTACCAAGTAGTAAAAAAAAAAGAATAATTTTTAATAATTGATAATCGTTACCCTCTGAATCGTAATCGAATCGAATCGTGAGGTGCCTAGACTAGAGATTCCCACCCATCAATCGTCGACGAGAAGAGCAACCAGAGAATTACGATCACAGATGCAATTCCACCCCCAAACAATTCCAGTTTTTCTCAGTCGCTTTGGTGCATTTCTCACATCACTATTTACATTTGCACAACAGTTAATGCAGTTCTCAAAACAATTAGTACAAACTGCAAAACCTAGTTGATAACCTGCAAAAGCGTGTCACTTGCTCAAAATGGATAGCTCATTCCTCAAAAGCAAGTATTCATGTCCAGGGCTTGACATTAACTTTTTTGCTCACTAGCCAATGTGGCTAGTGGTTTTCCAAAGTTACTAGCCACACAGCATTTTTACTAGCCACATTTTGTTGTTGTGAAATTACCTGATAAAAGTTGACTATGGCGTGCTAAAATTTACTTGAACTAGATTTACAACCCTTTTAAATGTAAAACCACTGTACACACCCAAATCAAGACTACATAAATATATAACAATACAGGTCATTATCATTAGCTCTGATAAGGTTGTGTGTAAAGCTCTTTTTTTTTTTTTTTTATAAAACCATGTATTATGTGTCGCCACATAGCTCCACCGGCATACGACGTAACTCCAGCAGGGCAGCTAGCTGTCTCTTCATTTCTGTGTTGTCGGTCACTAGCGCGCACGCGCAAGGCAACACTGTGTGCATGTAATATTCAGTAGGGCTGTCAAAATTGCTCAAAAATGACGTTCAAATATTCGCTCTAAAAAAACAACACATAAAACCCTGCGTCCCAATGTGCATAGGCCTACTATCCACCCTATCTGCCCTAAATAGTATTGACAATTACTAATGTCACACACTATTTAGCATCGATAGTATGCACATTGGGACGCAGGCATAGCCTATATTCGAGCTATTCGAACATCTGGTTGCGCATTTTGTCAATTACGCCCATTACGTCAATAACAGGACAAATTAATACAAAGAGACATACTTGTATAGGTAGTTTATTTAAGTTTAAACATATTTGACAACGTATTACCTACACAAAAACAAGTAAATCAACTAATGGCCAAGATCGCAGACCTCACTCTCACTCGCTCGCTCACTCGCAGGCACTCTTTCTCTCTCTCGCCCTCACCGTCACGCTGCGTTCACACCAAACGCGAATAGAGCGTCTGGCGCGAGTGATTTCAATGTTAAGTCAATGTAAAGACGCGTTTACGGGCGTCTGGAGGTCTTGCGCGCGAATGAGGCGTCACGCTCTCTGCGCATAACGGTTTGAATGAACAACAACAATAAGCAAATGTTGAGTGCTGATCAAGAGTTTTGTGCAAGCAATTTAAGGTCGCGACTCTTCTTCTAGCAGGCTTCATTCAGTGATTGAAACAAATATTATTAACATTAATTGAAGTTTTACAGTAGAACCGACATTGAACGCTCTGAGCGAGCTGTGCTGTGGTAAACGGAACTTTTCCTTCTCATGAAACGGTAAATAATCAAACCAGTGGAAGCCTGCAGTGCATGCCATGAAACTGCTGTATCTAACCTACCTTATTCATGCAATATCTATTCAGTCATTACAGTAGCCTACACTTTAGTAATGTTTCTGTTTAACGTTAAATAAAATGACCTGTCCCTGATCCCTCAGGCAGCGCGCACTCGCAAAGCAGACAGCCGCGCCTCTGCTACCGCGGGCGTTTTTCCACATTCGAATATTCATTTTCACCTTCGAAATTCTGTTTTTTAAAACTATTTGAATATATATTCGAATTTAGAATATTCGTTGACAGCCCTAATACTCATGGGAGTTGTAGTGTCACACTTATTTCAGATGCCTTTTGAAAAGACTACAATTATTCAACCCGCCAAAGTGGCTAGTTGGAGTGACTATGTTACCCGCCACGAGCAAAATCCACCCGCATTTGGCGGGTTGGCGGGTGTTAATGTCAAGCCCTGTTCATGTCAATGAAAGTGTCATTGTCATCAAAATGAAAAGTCCTGACACCATTGTTTATGAACAAGATAGTCAAATGGCTTTGTCACGTTTTCATTATGACAGTTTACTCTGTAAATGTTTTCCAATGCAAAAAAGTCAGATCTTGGTGACACTACCTGAAAATGCTCAAGACAGCACTATATACTATTTGCACAGCCATTTGAAAAATACAGTAAAGTTACACATTACTGTATTTAGTGAGGTAACTGAGTACAAGACACTGAATATTTATGTTTCACATTTTTACTGCATATGCTCTTTGCAATTCTAATTTGTTCACAGCATTGGGCAAAAGAAAAAATACACCCTTATTTACAACAAACATAAACTCCCTTTGGGTAGAGCTGTGCACAACTGTAAACAATATTGCAGTACATATAGGAACTGAATATACAACATACATAGTACTGTAATCATCCATGCACATCCAGACGTTCCTCTCTGTCTGGCCACATAATTTCATCTACATCACAGCGAATATCATCTCTTGCAATGCAGCGAGGAAAGTATCTCCTCGAGTGGCGATTAAAAAAGATTTTAAAAAATTAGTAAAATTTGCTTGACAGATTTTGACAACTAGTTCAACATTTTTGTATGTAATGACTCAAGCAATGAAATGAGGACTATTAGTTTTATATGGAATGACTATTCAGCATTCACAAGTATAGTTAATTTTGACTGACATGACATAAGCAAATGATAATGTTATAAAACAGCAGATAGTTGTATGAAAGCAATTGATGCATGTCCAAAAGCATTTGCAATTTGTTGGAAGGAATGAGAAACTGCTACTATGATGTGCACAAATGACTAAATGTTGTGGAGGTTGAACTAACTGTTGTGCAAATGTAAATAGTGATGTGAGAAATGCACCAAAGCGACTGAGAAAAACTGTAACAATAATTTACTGTTTATAAGCGACGACATGATTATGAAACTTAAAAGGTGGAATTCAGAAAGAAGTGCATTGTGTCCTTTATGCACAGTATAAATAAATGAAAAAAATCATTAAGAACTTTACTGGCTCATCATTTTTTATTAGAGCGTTTGAAAAAGGAATGACTGCCGAAATGTATTTGCACCGTACTGAATAAATTATTTAGTGTGCTTGAATGTACCCTGTATTTGGCCCCTGAATGTAACATGTGGCCCCTTAATGGCCCCTGTTACAGAAAAATCCTAGAACCGCCACTGGCTGCAGATTCATTTAGGCATGTTCCCATAGAAATAATTCACAGTCTTTTTGACCATGAAAGCAGTGCAGTGCAGATTCCTTTTAAACAAATCAAAATCAACGTAAAGATGAAAGCCAAGAACTCTAGAATCGTCAACATGAAATCAAAATTGACCCTATTTACTTTCTCAAGGCATTTTACTGGTCTTATTGTGAACAATCCATAAGGGCATGTTATTCCTAATAATAAACACTTGTTTTTGTAATCTCTTACAAGTAAAACAGGATGTCAACAGCATTTCATGTTGACTTCTTCAGATGTGCTGTGTAGTGACAGCCAACTTAAGAAAATCATATGTGAGGGAACTCTTAATAAAGCTGCAAAAATAGTACCTACAGTCTGCTTTGTTATGAAACGTGAGAAAAGGGATTTCATGTTCCAGAGTGTCTCTGCAGTATTTATGATCAGAAGATGTTTCACTGATATAGTCACTCAGGGGTTAAGTTCCTCTTCATGTGACTGTGCTTTCAAAAGCAATCTTCTGTATTCAGCCAGTGTGATTCAGTGTTTCAGTATAGTAAAGGATGTTGGAGCATATACCTTATATATTGCTGTGCCATCTCTGATTTTTAACGGAATTGATGTAATCAGATAAATTCACAAATAGTTTTGCAATTTATTAAAGCATGTTTGATACATCTGGAGTGTCTCTTCCCAATCCACAAATTGCTAATGCATCAGGATCAGAAATGTTTATCCATTGAAAGTGATGAAAATGACTCAGATATTTAAAATGTGAGAAGTTGTCCTTTTAAACCTGTTTTTAACCCAGAGTGGTTAAAAATGAACAAAAAATCAAATATATAAAAAGTTAAAATAAATATATTAAATATAAAAGCTATAATGTATAAAATAAATGCTAACTCAAAATAATAATGAATACTCTAATATTTAAAAAGTTGTATTGTCTTATAATTGGCTGACTATGATTAAAATGCATTAGCAGTGCTATTTTGTTTGTGTTATATCTTGAGCATTTTTATTTCTGTTCCTTTATATTTGTAACTAATTCAATAGAAATACTGACAGAAGTTGAAGTCAAACTATGCGTCTACTATAAATGGTGAGAGGAAAGGAAGAAAATGCCCCTAAAAACCAAATCCATGGGCCAAATATTATGAATGTCACTTTTTGTGACTGCAGTGTTGTGTTGAAGTATGTTTTTGTGTGTGTTTGTCCTCTATTGATGTCATAGATGAAGGTAATATCATTACTGGCTGCTCACTATTGCTAATATATAGGATTTCAAAATGAATGTCAATTAAATCAAGCTGTTTTAAGAGTCCAGGTCATTGTCCTTGTGAGAGCCTTTGAGATATTTTCCTTAGCAAGTTGTTACCGAGAGGTGATTTGATTTTCCCAGGTAATTATATTACAGTCGTGCTGTCCTGGAAACACTGTCCTCCATTTGCGGCACAACGTGAAGGAAAGAAAAATACAGAGAAAGAATGATAAATTTGTGAAAAGGACTGTCAGATAAAAAAGAGAGTTGATATTTATCTGTAAGTAGCCTATGATCTTAAAACCACAAAATATATATATATATATATTTTTTTTTTTACAATATTCAAGTGTTTAAGTTTAGTTTGAATTGATATTCCATATATTTAATGTGCATGTGGCCTATATGTTATCAATATACAAATTCTCATCATTTTGTTTTTTGTTTTTAACCTGTATGATAATATTTCTAGCAAGCTGTCTTCTACTTAAGTCCATTTTAGTTGTTTAAGTACTTTTCACAATACATGTTTTTATAAAACGGTTAGTTCCAATCCTTGATTCTGATTGGTCAATAGCTGTGTTTCATTCATGATAAAACACCGCTTTAACCAACGGTTCTATGTATCACTACACAACACTCCTAGCAACCACTCTTAGCAACTTAAACACATGTTTGATCTCATTGATCTTGTTAATTGAAGCTAGAGTAGAGTATTGTGAGAGATCTAGTAAGCGAGTGTACCTGCATTTACAGGAGACAAGGCATTTTCCTTCAGGTCAGTCCAATATTCATAATAAAAAAAATCTGTTTGAATGTCCGCTGCAATATCTTGTCCTTTTAACAGTTAACTTAAAGGTACAATATGTAATTATTTTCGCCACTAGGGGTCGCTAAACCTCTTACAATAACAAAGGCGTAAGTCGATGACGCAAAATTTCCTGCGGAATTATGGAACTTGTCGTCAAGCCGATGGATCTAATAATGTTTATGGATGAGTGAATACACTGATGTTTTTATCATGATATCAGCGCCACACGCGAGTCCCACGGATATAAAGGAATGGAGATTTCATTCTACCAAACGCAAGTGCTGTATTAGTGCTCACACAGGTCAGTGTATTAGACGAATGAAGCTTGTGAGGTAACGCAGCGCTGTTTCACTTGCTCTACACTATCACACTAAACTGCATTTGAGTTTGTTAAAGTTATAATGTTATTCTATGTGTTAGTTTGTCTGTATGAGACTAGCAGTGAGCGAGATCAACATTAGAATAACACACTGATCATATTCTAACATTTCATCATGTTGAGCTATAAAACATTGATTAGTTTTATGTACATTTGCTCACCTGTCTAATAAAGTACATACAAGAGCTGCGTCTCTGTGAAGTCGTGACTCATGAAGCGCTGTCAAGTCCAAGTTAGTCGCTGATATTGATCCTCGTTTTAGTTCTCCTTTTTTCCCAAAGTCTGCTTGCCATGGTCCATAATGTTTGAACGAAACAACAACAGCGTGCAGCCAGAGGTTACGCACTACACTCATTATGCACGTCTGTCGTCATGGTTACTATGGCAGTACTTGAGCGGAAACCAGGGATAACGCGGATATTACTTCAGTGGCAGGCGACAAGTGAATAGGTTTTCCGGGACGGCCAATTATTTAAAATTGGAATTTCTCTGAAATTAAAAATCTTTGGGAACTTTTGGGATATTGTAAGTACACAACTGCAGGAAATATATCACACTGTGCAAGTGATTTCTGGATATTTTATTACAAAATTCTTACATATTGTACCTTTAAGGGGTTTTCCCGTGCCCTAGTCATTTGTCAGTTGCGTCTTCCTTCTCCGTGATCACAAGTTTGAGTCTTTTCACTTAAAAAGCCTAATCTACTGACTGACTAACTCATTAAGACAGTCGTTGCTGAAATAATGTATGTAACTTCTGTTGCTGTTTACAGTCAGGGACTATTTTTTCCAGCGGAAGGAAGGCTTTTAGTGATTTTACTTCTCGAAAGCCTCTCATAGCCCCTTCTACTTAAAGCAGCTTACACTCTTGATTTTAATGCCTTACAGTCACATTTATCAGATTAGAGATGCGCGATAGTTTACATTTTGCGAAGATTTAAACAATCAAGCAGTTGAGGTTTGCTATAGTATATTGCTTTACATGAGTGTACTATAAGGGGAAAAGATGTACTTGTAGATGTACTGTAATGGTTATGCTCTGTTTTATTATCATTGACTCTTCCCTGTCTGTCTGCCTGCTTGTCTGCTCCTAGTCAGTCTCCCTGGTTGTTAATTAGTTCCTGCACCTGTTCTGTTTTACCTTGATTACTCTCTACGGCTGAATCCGAAATGGCCCCTATACCCTCAAATATGGCATTTTTAGAGGGGACATCCATGTAGTTTGGTCCGAAAGCATAGTGGACGTTATCTAGTGCACTCATTCTATCCCACATTGCACCGCAATAACGAGTGCACAGCCGATGTACACTCAACGGCTGTCCGAATTGGGGGGCTGGGGCTGTAATAGATCTACATTACATGCAATTTTACTGTGAAATACTGTTAAATATACTGTTTTTGGATGTTAACCAAATAATGGGGTGGGGCAAGCCAAAAATGTCAAAATGTCTTAACCATGTAAATCACAAATCACTGGTCAGGAAATTAGCAAGAATTGCACAAATATAGATAAAGTAACTTAGCATGGAGTATCCTTCCCCAACTTGCAGACAGCTTTTACAGGAGAAGAGTCAGTGTTATTCCACTCAATGTTAATGGCTTCAAACAGTTAGTTTTTATACAATGTCTCCCAGTTCATTTGATTTTAATGTGAGACCAAATATTCACTATAGATGTTTTTTTCTGAAATAGCAATGGCTTTTTAAGTAGTGCATTTGCTTAAATTTTGCTAATATCCTGACCAGTAATTTGTGGTCAAACTGAAATATGAATGACACCATCCTCCACTACCAGAATGTCTCCTTTTGAAATTCTAATGGCTAGGCCTATCCCAAACCCATGGGTCAAAGCCTGCGCTGGCATTTCTTCTTTATAGGTGAAATGGAGGTGATCCCGGAAGACTAGGCTATGTCACAGCCCTGGTTGAGAAATAGAATTCTATTAATGGTGATGTCTTGTTAACATTTCCTATTCCCTCAGAAAGATGGGCACATTAGTTTGTGCCCAACCAGCAGATGCTATTTAGTAGCCTGAAACCAGTCAAGGTCAGAGAGCTGAAACTTGGGTCCAGCCACAGTGATTACAGTGACAAGGACGGTTGTGCTGACTGATCTGCAACCGCATGGATACATGCTAGTAGCCTGAAGGCTGCCCCATGCCAAGGGGGACACCAAGAATAACTAGGAGAGCAGACATATTAGGCATAAAGGAGCTGGAGACAAAGCGTTATCTTGATATGCAAGCTGATTAGTTAATCTGGACCAACACAACGACACCATTGAGGACCAAGGAAAGACATAAAGGAAACAACAGTTAATAAAGACAATAACAGTGATAGTCAGCGTGTCAGAAATAATCCACCTAAGTTCTGGACACACCTATAGACAAAACAAGAACTAGGCTTTGGACACACTTATACACTCACACGCAAACGGGAACTCAAGACACGCACATACATTTGAACATCTGACCTCTCTGACTTATTTCTTAACCTGCCAGATATGGTAGGGGTTGATCTTTGAGTACTATGATTGGATGGCCTGGACATTGTGGATGATTTTGCTTGATCTTGTGTATAAATATTACCCATTTTCCTTTAAATCTAAGAATGTTAGGGTACTACACTGTCTCTGTGTCTGCTTGATCATTCTCTCGAGATCTCGTGCTGCTTCCGCTACACATCACGGGTGTTGAGGCGCCTGTTTCCATCTGATGACTGATAGCTTTGAGGCTGCAGATAGTCTACCTGAAAATTAATTAAACAAAAGCTCAGTGTTTAGCCTTTTGGGGCTTGGCCCTTTTTTCCTCCAGCAGTGTATGTTGTTAAATGAATGTTTATTGGATAATTTTTGTAATTTGTGTCAAGTTATACAGGGATTCTTAGCCTCAATGTCTGACCAAACTTGAAAAAGGCTTCAATCATCTTCAAAGGGCGCATGGAATAACTCAAAACATTTGATTCTTCAAAAAAGCAATTTATTGAAAATCTTTCAGCAACAACTTGATCTTATTTTGCTTATTTTCAGTGCTTCAGATGTTTAGCTTAACCTATAAAGAGAAAACACAAAACATATAAAAATATATACGAGTCACTATACACATGATATAATTTAAAGATAATTAACTAATTTAAACTTCAAACAATGTGACTAGAATACTCACAAATCACATAAAGTATAGGGGAGATCGGGGCTCAACAATTTGTATTATAATGATGGTGTTTTGTATTTCTGTGCATGACACTGTGTGCAACTTCTATACCTAAGCTTATGGAAAAGTAGTCTCAGCCTCAGCCTTAACCCCCTCGGACCATTGGAAGAATGTCTGATGCACAAGCAAGCGTGCCACACAAGCCCTGAAAAGTGAAGCCAAAACGTCTCGATCGCCCCCCGGTGACTGGTCCTAGTATAGGCCATAAGCCCCGCCTCCCCGTGTTATTCAACGGGACGTGAGACCAACTAAACAATTAAATTACACTTCAAATATCTTTTTTTCAAAGGTGGTTTCTTTCATTTGCTGTCGTTTTTATCACGCTGATGTAAGTTCAAGTGTCTGTTTCAAAAATAAGTTGGTTTTTAGTTAGTTACGTGATGCGGTGGTGTAACGTCATGATTGACAGCTGTGATTGACAGGTTCTCTGAGCGAAGTAGTCACTGAAGCACCAACGGACATTTTTTCGGGATCTTCGGAGGACTGAGGAGATTGTGTTTACTTTATTTTAACAAGCCTCTTGTCGTACTGCATTAAATTTTTTAAAAAGTGTGCAGAATCCACTCTCCCTGAGTGCATTCTGCGAGAGTGAGGGCGGAGCGTTGATTTCGCGGCTTTACTTCCTGCTCACTACTGCGCAGGTCTGGTCCCGAAATCGCTACTGCGCAGACTCAAGTTCCAATATGTCAGCGCCATATCGGGACTCTGGCGGCTTCAGTTCTCATCAATGGAAGAGAGCGAAGGGGCGTCGTCCATCTTTTTTTACAGTCTATGTGCACAAGACATTCAAAATGGGAAACACTTTGAAACTTTCGAAATCATCATCTGATTGGTTGGATTCTCCAGGATTTCCAGGAGACGTGTGTGTCACATTCTTTAACAGTCCGCCTGGAAACAAAGTCGTCGTGACACCGAACCCCCTTATGGAAGAAGAAAATCATAACTGTGACAACGAGTGCTTATCAGGATCAACAAAATGCTGAATTTTCAAAAATGTTTACAGCACCATTATTGCGCAATTATCTCAGTAAACTTGCAAGACGTTCTTGAATGATTGCACACCTGTCTGTTGTTGTGGGGACATCGACTTTACATTTTCACACCCCTAAACATGAATTTGAACAAAAAAGACTGTGATTGGTTGCTTTAAATGTTGGTCAGATGTCCTCTTGGGCGGTCCTTGGCAAATTAAAGGTGCTATGACCTGCCGTCAGTCTAAAGGTCTGGCTACAAAGACTAGTGGAAAAGCTACTTGTGAGGAACTTTGATTCATCATGTGGTTTTCCCTTTACCACCAGTGTTATTATGGTGGTTGTCAGTATATGTTATGGGTACAAAACTTTTAGCAGCAGCATGGCCTTGTTACTTCAGCATTTTTCTTCACATTTTAATAAATTCTGTTCAACGAAAGAAGATAGTGACTGGGGTCAAGCCTTAAAAATTACAAAAGATGACCATAAAAGTATCATCAAACAAGTCCATATTAATCTCCGGATTCCATTCAACAGTTTTGTGACAAACTGGCAAAAATCTACATTTTGGTTTCCAAATCTCATTTTGTGATTGTCACGGCATAGTGTGACTTTGACAACGTGAAACAATGTTGGATTCTTAACCGAGAATTTAAATTTTTGTGTGAATTAATTCGATGTGCTCTCATATTATTGCTACGAGTAATTGAACTTTTTAGATCTCCAAATGCAATGTTAGTCACAGTATCTTTTAGCACTTTTTTGATAAATGTATCTTAAAATGTAGTTTTGAAAGCTCCAGTTCTGCAGGAAAAATAGACTGTGTGTACAACCTCAATAAGATCTGAACTTACAACAAAGTGCAGCTGGGGGCTAACTGCACGCAGACACATTAACTTTAATAACCCTGAAAGCTTTTACGATCAGTATGGCAACTGCTTACTGATACCCACTGGCTAAACATTTTTTTCATAATTTCCCTTTCCTCCAAAGCACCATCCTTCAGCAGCAATTCACAGCTGATGGGACACTAGTTTACAAAATAATATAATTGTGACGGTCTTGACCATTGATCAGTATCTATCTATCTATCTATCTATCTATCTATCTATCTATCTATCTATCTATCTATCTATCTATCTATCTATCTATCTATCTATCTATCTATCTATCTATCTATCTATCGATCGATCGATCGATGATGATGATGATATTCCCATGTCACAGAAAATAATACCCAGAAACTCGTTAATAGTTTGAAAGTGAAAATAGTCATTATCAAGTGTATTTACAAATGTGCACAGTACAGACTTAATTTTTCACCATTTCACAGGAAATTCACAACTCTTTCCATTTACATATATGCTTTCACACACTGTATTTAATATATGTTTTTATAATAAATATATCATTCTAGCCCACAGCATATATTGACCATAAAATATTTTGTAATCCATTTGTAGTTGAAATTGCATTCCATTTCATGGACAGCAAGACCATTTGCATTTACATGATCAGAAAAAGGCTAAAGACAGAGATGAGGTGAAACAAGAACTGATACAAACTGATACATCTTAACAGCCTGAGTTTGTTCTCGAAGATCCCGCAACTCTGTACTTCACATCAAATTACATCTCTAATGTCCTGTGTCCTGATGCTTTGTCCTGAACTTTCTGGTATTATTCACAAAACAATGTCTACAACAGGGGTCCTGTAATCCTGAGTCCTTTTATACTGTAGCAAACAGCACTGCAAAATATATTTCAGACATTTTTACTGGAAACCAAGACACAAATACTGGCATAGCATTCAAATAACAGCCATTCAGTAGTCTAGCTCACAGTAAATTAAATGTTATTCCTCTATAACTTTCAAAAGAGACATCATTGTGGTTAGACATACATACAGTGTCTTCAATGGCTGTTAACAGATGATTTGTAAAAGCCCAAGGGGTTTCAGGATTTCAGTTAAATCACATATTGATCAGAAAGCAGTACACAAAAATCTTGTCAAGTAGATGTAACCCCTCCGGTTCTACTCACACTGCTCTGAGCGGGATATGAACCGGCTCTTCCGGCGGTTGTGCTAACAAGGACACTATGACCGCAGTGTCTAGCGTCAGTCGCTAGTGCACCTCTTGAGGCCAGGGGAGAGAGGCTTACTCACACAGCTCTTACTGGCCTCCATTTAATCCACAATAATCATCCTGGACTAGCAGTTCAGGGGTAAAACAATATTGTTGTGTATAGGTTATTTACAATTTTTTTTTTTTTTTTTTTGCATTGTTTAACCATACCATTTAAAACATCTGGCTTGGTCGCTACCGTAATACTCTGATTTGCATAAATGTCACACTATTGTGACCGAGGCCTCAATTATTTAATGTACATACTGTATGATCTGATGCAAAAACTCATGGATTTAATCCTATGTTAAAAGAGTTGAACAAACTGGGATTCAATTAATAAATAAATGAGTGACAACCTTTACATTCCCAGGACTATTCTGATATGAATTAGATTTTTGGACAAACGCTAATAATGTAATTGTCAGTGTCTTATTTTTACAACCACTATAACAAAAGACCTGGAATAAGATAACATAACAGGATGTTTTAATATGTCAAGTACACATTTTTGTGAGAATATGATTTTGAATCAGATTATGAGTTGCAAGTAAACATGGTACAAGGAATGAATATAACATTGCAAGGATATTTGTGGGCGTTCTGTAGGATACAAAATGAAGCAGGATGGATTTTTGGGGGGGAATGCTTGCTTGTTAAACATATAGTAAATGCTTATTTGCTCACGTTCAGTGTGATAGCCGCTTTTCCACCATTAGGTTGAACAGTTCTATCAATGGTAAGGAGTGGTTCCAGTTCAATGCTGCGTTTACGGCATGTTGTAATTACCATAAATAAAGTTCCATATGCTTTCAAAATGCTCTCGCATTACTTTGATGTCATACACAGATCGATCTGCACAGCGGTGCTTCTAGTCAAACACACCTTGAATCTGCAGTGAATACAGCAGCCAAGTTGTAGCTCTCAGAAAATTATGAGTTTACATGTTGTAATTACAAGTTCTACAAGCACATGAAGGCTTTTTGCAGTTCAGAAACATTACGGTAATTACGACATGGAGTGAACGTCCACTTGAGCCTGGGACGGCGTTATCGTACCGAAATTATCAGCGCGGTTGGCTAGTAGGTTTAACCGTTCTGGTAGAATGCGTGTAGTGACGTCGCAACTCAGGATTGGTCACTTGTCTGTTGATTGGCTACCAGGTTTTTGTAGCTAGCCAAGCGCACTATTTGAGCGAAGTATAAACAAGTTAATAGTAAAATTTAAATAAATATCTGATCATCCTCCATTAAGTGGACGCTATTTACATCTCATATCGTCTGTAAATGCTGGTGTTAACAAGGCAACAGCTGACAAATTTGTATTACATTCCAAAGAGCTCCGTTATCAGCCCCACAGTGGAAAATGAAACCAAATCCATACTGGCTGGGCCAGATCTGCATGGAATGGAAAGGTAAAGGAAAGAGAACGGTTTGCCCCTACAGTGGAAAAGCGGCTATTCTGTGCACGGATTTATAAATGAGGCCCCAGGTCTGTTTTAGTTTTAATTTAGTAGCTACCATATTGTCTAAGATAACAAGAAAAACACCACATTTTTATTTTTTTATGCCACATCAAAACAAAAAAAAAATACAAAAAAAAAATGCATTCATACATCAAAACAGCAGGCACTGAGCTCTGATCTTACAGGCAGTCATTTTGGCATAGATTTAGATAAAGCTCAGAGCCTGGTTCACACATTTACGTCCATGTGAATCATCCATGATTAAGTCAGAGTGAAAAATGCCAACTCATTGCATCTGGATTCCTTTTTATTGATGGCATATTCCGTTTGACATCAGTGTTTAAGCAGCATCACAGCTCTGTAGGAATGTTGTGCCCTCTGCGGCACTGACTGTGGTGCGAATAAACAGGACATGTGTTTAATCTGTGGGAACAGTGCTGGAAATCGTGCTGAAACATTGTTTTTGACCATAGCTGAAAGAGATTTCACACAAAGGCAGCTAAATTGATTCCTCACTGGCAGCATTCACACACACAAGTGAGACAAAATCACTGGAATAGGGTTGATGATCTCTTTCTGTCTCCGGCATGCCAAAGCAAACGACCAAAGCAGCGGTGACTCGTTTGAAGAGCAGATAAATGACAGGCCACTGCATACAAGAGTTTGAAAGGCAAAAATAAAAGTAGCATGACCATTGCATGTCTATTCAGGCTGGTGCGCTCATGTTAGATGATGGATTTCTCTGGAGTTCATAGACATCCTTTTGCGTTACGCTCATGGAAGGACAGATATTCCCAAAGTAGATTGTGATTGTGAATAAAAAAATAAAACACTTGACATTTGAGGAAACTCAGATATTGTAGATGAACAATTCCTGTTGCCAAACAAGACATCTTTTCTTAGGAGTTCACAATTAGTTTGTGCAGTTCTGTAAATTCCTGAAACGGTCTTTGTGTTCTGTTTCGGCTGGAGTATTCCTTCATTGCTGATGTTGTTTCAAACTGAAAAAGAAAAGAAAAAAATAGTCAATATTCATATTTATATCATGGCCAGTTTCCCAATAATAATAATAATATATTTTTAGTTGAGATTTGAGTGAGGATATAGTAGAAGTGTCACAAAGAATTAGAGGAAGAGAATTCCAGAGTTTCGGAGCCACAGCACTGAATAGATCACCCATTGTTGAAAGATGAAAACGAGGTACAGCAAGCAGTTTTAAGTCAGATGACCAGAGAGAGCGAGGAGGTGAATAATAGTGCAGAAGTTCAGAAAAATAATGGGGAGCAAGTCCATGAAGAGAAGACATTTAAAAGTTAACAAGATAATGTTATACTGAATGCAGAGAGGAACAGGTAACCAATGTAGATTATAGAGCAAAGGGGTAATGCGATCAGATTTCTTGACTTGATTGATGACTCTGGCAGCAGAATTCTGAACATATTGTAGTGTAGTGATGGTTTTAGCAGGTAGCCCAATAAGAAGTGAGTTACAGTAGTCAAGACGAGAGGTTATCAAAGCATTAAAGCATTATCTTTAGTGCTGAGAGCAGGTCGCAGTCGGGCAATATTGCAAAGGTGGTAGAATGCCGTCTTTGTAATAGAACTTAAATGAGATTTAAATGTAAGCAACGAATCAAATGTTACACCCAGATTTTTAACAGTATGGAAGAGGAAGAGCAGAGACAGAGTGAAGGTATATGTAAATTTCCAAGTCATCGTGATAGCTGTGACCATGACTATGGATAATGTGACCAAGAGGTAACAAATAAATATAGAACAGAAGTGGTCCAAGAACAGAGCCTTGAGGGACACCTTGAGAGAGAGAACACAGAGAAGATTTGAAGTTATGGATAAGATAACAACATAAAGCACTACCCGTGATGCCGATAGCTGATAGTAGAGGGGTAAGTATGTGATAAGATACAGTGTCAAAAGCTACTGTTAAGTCAAGCATGATGAGAACAGTAAGACAACCAAAATCAGCAGATATTAGGAGGTCATTAGTAATTTTTACAAATGTTGTTTCAGTGCTGTGGCCTGACCGAAAGCCAGATTGATAGGGATCAAAACGTTTTTTTGCATAGAGATGAGCTTCTAACTGTGAAGCAACTACTTTTTTAAATTAGCTTAGAAACGAAAGGAAGATTTGATATAGGTCTTAAATTATTCTTAAAAGAAGAATCTAGTCCTGTTTTTTTTTTTAAATGGGAGTGACCGCAGCTGTTTTTAATGATAGCGGGACAGACCCTGTAAGAAATAGAAAAGTTGATCAAATGAGAAATTAGGAGATAAGATTACAGATAGGCAGCTTTTAAGAAGTGAGGTAGGTGCTGGATCTAACTGACAAGTAGTTTGAGCAATTTGGCCACTAACAGAGGATGGGCTGATGAGAGTAAACCTAGAGAGGATGTGCTTTATGAGCTGAGGAGGTAAGGACCAGTTAGAGGAAACTTCTGATGAGTTTGATGAAAAGGTTTCATAAATAGATTTTCTGTCAGGACCACTATCGTCGAATACGATTTACAATTAGCATACAGTTTGAATTGGGCAGTGTGATTCTATTCTGGGCAAGAACTCCCTGCGCATCCATGCAGCCTAGCATGGATAAGAGCAAGGGGAGCAGCAATAACCCCCCCTAAGGGTAAGCAGAACAGAACCAACATGAATGTATTACAGATATCATTAATTCAAGATTTTAAAGTACAACATGATTCGAGAATTTATTTTGATTCAAGGGGAATAAGAATGCCAAATCCTGACTGACGAGAGGAGGAGCTGGGGATGGAGGAGGGGAATTGGCTCCTGAGAAACATGATAGCTGCTGGTAATACTGAAGGAGCTTATATATGTATACAGTGATAGGCGTCGTATTCCTATAGGTAGAAGTGGACCAGCTGAGAGAGTCAGCTGATGCGAGCTTGACTAACGTGACCTGCCAGAACTGATGCAACACTTGATTTATTTTATTTTCAAAAAAAGTGGTATACATTTAGGTATACATTTTACTTTTAAGTACTAGTAAATTTTACTTAAACGTTCAACTGTTTTAAAAAATGTGCTCCATAAAATGACAGACAGTCTGTTTTATTTTGTTCTCTTTTATGGGAATTTTTACAGTAAATACAAATTAATGTTATGCTCACTTTTCACTTAAAGGGATAGTTCACACTCTCACAGTTCATTGGAAAGAAACCGTAGCCAAGGCGACATCTATTGTATATCTATACCCGCCCGCGCTCTCAGATCACTTGGACGTGGCTGAGTTCAAGAGGTAAAAACGATATAAAAACTGTTCGTTTTCTCACACAAACCGCTCGTTTCGTGTCTTAGGCCATCAATGTGTACTTAAGATGGGGAATTGTTTAATTTGGACGACGGGGAATTGTTTTAATTTGGACTCTGTGCATGCTGTTTGAGACAAGTGACCATCGACCTGCATTATATGACTGACAGACAAGAACGGTTTGACCTAAAAATATCAAAATTGAAACTACTGCGGAAAAAAAGACACCTACATCTTGGATGCCCTTGAGGTAAGCTAAAACATACCAAAATTTAATTTCAAAGTGAACTATCCCTTTAAATGTCCTTTTTGATGTTTGTTGTCTTTTTGTTAGTAGCTTATATAAACTACTTTTTCAGAACAGTAGTTTGATGGAAAGTTTTTTTTTACAACTTTAAATTGTGTAGCTTGTAACTTCCAAAGCTTACTCAATAATGTCTATGATTATGGAGGATTTAACACAATTAAAGTACCAGGTTTTGTTCAATATACATTTGTAAAAGCTTTTGTGACTTTCTGACTTTCATAATCAATGCAAAAAGAGGTGGAAATATTGGGTCTAAGAGATTTCTTAATTTGCATCTTGACAGTGAAAAAAAAAAATCCAATCCCCCATAAAATGCCTTCATTTGAAACTCGATAAAACCTGCCAAGCTTGAAGAAAGAGTGTGAGATTGTTTCAGGATGGATATTTATTGGCTTGCATGTAATGACACAGTGTAAATATTTACTCTCATATATCTAATCCATCACAGAAGATAAACTATTCCAATGAATATTTCCCTTTCTTTCTTCAAACATCAATTTGCACGCATGGAGATGCCTCAGGAGAAATGCAGAGTCTAAGTCAATCCACCAGGGCTGTCAGTATTGAAATCCAGAGCCTCAGCCCTTACCTCAAGCCTGTAACAGTGACACAGCTGAACACCTGGGGAAGCTTCAGTCTCTAAAGAGGTCATTCTCAGCACCCTTCTTGTGCAAATAGGACTGAAAATAAATCTGCTCATCTGCTAGCTTGCCTGTGGAATAACCTTCCCAAACATGGAGTCTGGCAAACCCTCCGGTTTTATAATCCTTATCTCAGTCGTACCGCAGAAGACTAACTGAAAATACAAGGGGGAAAATGAATTGCGCTGGCTGATAATGTTGTTTATTTGCATGCGTTGTTTTAGCAAATCCACTAAAGAGATTAGGCAAATCAGGTAATTGTGCAAACACGCCCACAAAATAAGTGCTGATAGCAATATATCCTGTCAGTACCCTCAGATGTGCAGCTTTGCACTTTCTCTTCCACTAAAATGTGCAAATTCTTATATTTTTTATTAGAATAGAGGAAACAAAAATGTAAAATGTGATTGTCACACACACACACACACACACACACACACACACACACACACACACACACACACACACACACACACACACACACACACACACACACACACACACACACACACACACACACACACACACACACACACACACACACACATATATATATAAAGAGTTCAGATGCAAAAGCCTCTAAGTGCCATCTGAAATTTTCTTATAGAATGATCATTTTTATCAAGCTTGTATATTTAAGTTCAGTAATTTCACTTAAATGATAATTAATAGGTAATCTTCATTGCCTTTTAAGTGAAGTTATTGAATTTAAATATACGAGCTTGATAAAAATGATCATTCTAGAAGAAAATTTCAGATGGCATTTAGAGGCTTTTGCATCTGAACTCTTCATATATACTGTTCAAAAGCTGGGGTCAGTGATTTTTAAAAAAACTTATTTTTTTTTAAATTAATTAATAATTTAATTCAGCAAGGATGTGTTAAATTGATAAAAAGTGATAGCCAAGATTTATATTTTTAGAAAAATTCTGAATTAATTATTATAATTATATTATAATAATTAATTAACTATTTTGAATGAATTCTGTTCTTTTTCTTTAAATAATTCTGGAAAAAAACACAGGTTCCAAAAAACTGTTTCCAACATTGATAATAAATCAGCATACAGTATTAGAATGATTTCTGAAGGATCATGTGACACTGAAGACTAGAATAATGGCTGATGAAAATTCAGGTTAACATCACATAAATAAATTATATTTTAAAGTATATTCAAATAGAAAACCATTATTTTAAATTGTAATAATATTTCACAATATTCATTTTTTCCTGTATTTTTTTATCAAACAAATGCAGGACTGATGAGCACAACAGACTTCTTTGAAAAACGTTAAAAAATGCAAAGTTCTGGCATGGAACTCTAGGTGGCGCAGGCTAATAGGTCCTTTACTCGCCTGTTCATAATCACATCATCTACAAGGCGCAGCTGATTGGTTCCTGCCGTATCAGTGGCCAATGAGCTCACTGCTCAACCTTCAAATACTTGTGTAGCATTTGCCTTACACTGGTCTGGCAGTGTGTTTTCAGAAACCTTCCACCTTCCCCAGCTCCACCTGTATAGATCTGCTACGGGTAATTCATGTACTCTATACTGTACAGCAGCAGCATGTCTTACTTGCTCACAGCAGCATGTCGTGTATGTATTAGCAAGTCCCGTACTTACTCCACAGCAGCATAGCAGATCTATTCCGCCAAGACCAAACATACAACATTGTCATACCCATTACCATGCCAATCACTCTGAGAGTTGTCATGACAGAAATAGTAATGTTTTCAAAATTTTGACCAGTACTGTATATGTTCACTTGAGGATACAAAAAGGACAACAACAAAAAAAGGTCAAATGTGATTTTTTACCACCATTCACTTGAGGACACACAAATGTAAAATGTGATTTTTGACCACTATATATATATATAGTAGAAATTAATTTGGTGATTAATTCAAGCTGGTGTTTTCACTATCATCTATCATTTGATCCTACTTTGGAATCATTATAAATTGATGCTGCTAATATCCATATAAAAATGTACAAAAACGTACACACGTGTCCCTTTTAAGATTGTTTTCCACTAGCTTTATATGGTAATAAAAATCCTTGCCACTGTTGCCTTTGGCTTGCTCAGTTGGGGATATTTTGGGGATATTTAATTTTATTTTATCAATCAATAAATTCCTCTTGAAATAAACTTTGTTGTATTATTTAAATTTAATACTGTGAAGCTGCTTTGATACAATCTGTATTGTGAAAAGCGCTATACAAATAAACTTGACTTGACTTGACTTGACTTAATAGTACAATAATGCACATGTGGTGCATTCTATAATGAGGCTTACTTGCATAGAAAGGAGGCATGTTTGGCTAAGTAATGTAATAACTTAAATAAGTTATGTAATAACTTCAATCTGCATGATGCAATGCTATACCACAAACTGTAGCGCTTGATTAAGCTGGATTGCAGGTGCCATGCATATAAAATGCAGAGATTGGTATTGAAATACTGCACGCTAAAGTAGCACAACTGTTTAGTCAATTCGCCCACACAGTTATAAAGAGAATATCAAAGCTGCTGTGAGGGAATAGAGTGACTCAGTTCATTGAGCAGACAACAGTGAATAAAATTTGCAGGATTCAGCCCCATACCTAACATAGTTTATTTGATGGCTCATAAATGAAGAATACAGATTTCAATAGAGCAAGCAATAGAAAGAACCTTTCACTACCTGCACCTTACTCCTTCAGACTTTTATGTGCTTTTTTCCTGCTTTGGATTTTTGTTTATTTCCTCAAATATAAGAAATAATTGTCAAACATCTGAGCCACGGATGCTGAGCCACAATATAAGGTGAAATCGGTGAAGGAAAGTTTCAAGACAACAAGAGAAAGAAGACAATCATTAATGCGCAACTCTGAGATTTAGCTTAACTTATACTAACAATTGCAAACAATGTTTCCCTATATACTGAAAAGACCAGCATATCACTAATGTACACATATGTTCAAAAGTTTGGGGTTAGCATGGTTTTTAATGTTCTCTCTTATGCTCACCAAGGCTGCATTTATTTGATCAAAAATATAGTTAAAACTGTGAAATATTATTACATTTTAAAATAGCTGTTTTCTCTTTTAATATATTTTCAAATGTAATTTATTTCTGTCATGGCAAAGCTTCATTTTAGCAGTCAATACTCCAGTCTTCAGTGTCAGTGTTGAAAACAATTATTGTGCTGCTTAATATTTTTGTGGAAACTGATATTTTTCAGGATTATTTGATTTATTTCAAAAGAACATTATCTGTTTTAAATATAATTTATTCAACATTATAAATGTCTTTAGTGTCACTTTTGTTCAATTTGATGCATCATTGCTGAATAAAAAATATGAATTTCTTTCTTATGAATGGAATTTTATATTATATGTAAGCTTTTTAACTAGCTAGTTAATATTAATATTAAATAATACAATATTTGCCCCATAAATCGATTTTCAGGTGCATTTTGTTTTTACTTTTATAAAGGCAATGTTTTTCGAACCCTATTAAATGTACTGTATGTCATGTTTTATGTCAAATTCTTGAAATTCCATTAATTTAATTCTTAATAATCAAATGAAATCAGTTTCAACAAAAGCCATCTTGGCCCTGCAGTGGCACAAGCTGCATCTATGTATTTACACACAGTTTAATGTGGCATGAATGCAATACAATGGCATAAATAATGTTATGAGGTAATGTTTTAAATAAATAAAAAATCAATAGAGAAAATAAATGATGGTACAAATGAAGAGCAGAGACGGAGCGAGCTGATATGTAAATGTGCAAGTCACCGGCATAACAGTGATAGCTGAGACCATCACTATGGATAATGTGACAGAGGTAACATAAATCTGAACAGAAGTGTTCTAAGAATAGAGCCTTGAGGGACACCTTGAGAGAGAGAACACAGAGAAGATTTGAAGTTATGGACAGTAAAAAAAAAAAGTGTCTATCAGTGAGATATGACATAAACCAAGATAAAGCACTGCCTGTGATGCCGATAGCTGATAGTCGAGTGGTAAGTATGTGATGAGATACAGTGTCAAAACCCAGCTGCATATATGTATTTACACACAGTTTAATAAATTTTTTTAATAAATAAATGTTCAATATGATTTTGTTCGCATACTCCCTCTGTCACCTCAGGTAACCCAGTTTGGGAACCACTAACATACTCGATTTGTGCATGTATTATCAAAAGACTTTGTGTGTTTCAATCAAAAATGCAGTAGCACATACGTATTTGTATGGTGTAGGTACATTCTGTGCGTGTTCACGGATCGTGCTGTTTGATGGATACAGCCATCACCTTGGAAACTGTGCCAACCCTGACATCCTAGGTGAAGGGGAACTGCCATCACAAACAGCCATTGCCAAAATGAGTCAGAGGTGTTTGTGTGTGAGGGTGCCAGAGGGGTCACGATCCCCCTGTATCTGCTCCAATCAGCTGGAGTGACAGCAGAAGAAAGAGGAACTGACATCAGCCTTCCCCTTCAGCATTGCTGTGAGGCCAGACGCGCTCTGGACGCTCCTGGGTCCCTATTTACATGAGCTTTAAAAAACCCTGTCAGCTGTTGACTCATCTCTTGAGATCCTGGTGAAGTATTGGTGTACCTTTGGTTCCTTTTCTCTGTCTTTGGCTGAGGTTCGACAGCTCGCTGGCCTGCACATTATCTTAAGGCCCTGACATACTGGCAACTTTTTGAGACTGTGCAGACAGGCAATTTAAGCATGTGTCAGGTGAACAGGGGCCATTTTTAGTTCAGCGATCAATATACCATTGAAACCTATTCATTATAATTTAAAAATATTGCGGTTTTATGTATTTTAACTGGTTTGCCTGTGTAGTAGTAATGGACTACGGTATATCAAACGCTATTATTACTCTAAATTACAATTAGTCATCAACACACGTTCCCATTCAATAATAACATACAACAACTGAATTATGACTGATGTCAGGGATGGGCCACTAAAATCGCTCGATTTTTGAGTCTTAGAATGACTTCTCTATTTTTGGATGCCCTTTTCATTGCACACAAAAAGTGACCAGTTTAACCTTGGTCAAGTATAGCTGTTTGATAGCATAGACATAGGGAGAGAGATGTTTGAAAGTAATTGGAGAGGAGTCTTACTGCACTATTTACTATCTCAAATTATAGTCTATCCTTCATGCTTCTCTACCAGTGCATATTTAAGTGTTGCATGCTGGGCTGAGAGAATTACAAACCCTAAGGAGGGCCCATGCGAGCTAGACCACTTTAGCTTATTTTCCTCTGTCCTCCCCTGAAGTGATAGATCCAGGTGATGATGATGATTGCAGAGTTGCACAATTGCCATAAAGCAATATCATGGAAGACAATATGACGGTACTTCTGTTAGATGCTTCCCTTGGGTTGACAGCACTTTGTTTGCTAGATATGCATTGTGCATCTTTGCCTCAAAAAGTAGCCACTCAGCCTTGACCAGAGTGAAATAGACAAATAAAGAGACACATAGTGTATCATATGTAGTCTAATGAGGATGCAATGAGCCTAGTTATTTATTTCACAACCTGGCATGGTACAAATAATTTTTGATATGGAGTCTTGCTGCACCATTTAGCACCATTCTCAAAACAACCCCTGCTTCAGCTTATGTTCTTCTTCCAATCTAGATGATTACTGAAAGGCGATATCAGGGAATGCTCTGTTAGAACCCTCCTTAGTGAGCACTAACACACACTCTCACCTTTGAAGTACATTTAAACACTAGACCTAACAAGGTGTGAAATCTGAACATAGGTGCTCAGCATCTTGAAGAATCTTTTTCGTAATCACACTGAAAAGAACCACTTCTAATATCCAGCATCCTATAAACTAACTCATGCATCATGAGTAAATGATGAAACTAAAGGAATTTGAGTTGAACTGTTAGCTAATGTGTCTCTCGAATCTATTATGAGGTTAGGAAGCACTCATCTCTCCATTACAAATATGCCAGCGATATTAAGAAGCATTATTCAGGGAAATAAGTACTAAGGGTTTACTAAGTGGGGTTTAAGAGGTAAAATTTTGAGAGTTAAAGAGCTCAGCAGAGCTATTTTTAAAGATTTAACTATACTTTAACATTATAAATGCTAGTGATGCATGCAAGCTTAAAAATTACAATATACATTCTTGTGCTCATTAATCAACATTTCTAAGATGAGAAAAATATAAAGATACTGCACTAAAAGCAACTTCTCTTGAAATGGAATAGAAAATAACAGAATAAAAAAATACAAAAAAAATTGTAACAGTAATTTAATGCATCCTTGCTGAATTATAGTATTAATTTCTGTAAAAAAAAATTAATAATCTTACTAATCCCGAACTTTTGAAAAGTAGTGTATTATTTACCATTGCATGCTGTTTTAAATGCACAGTAAAAACAGATATTTCAGGTATGGGCCACTAAAAATTATGCTCCATTATGGAGTCTCAGAATGACTTCTCTTTATTTGGATGCTAAAAACGTAACTATGCATTAACTTTATGAATGCTTGTGATGTATGTGAGCTTAAAAATGACAATTTGCAGTCTCATGCTCATTAATCACATTTCTAAGATGAAAAATAGCACAGATATTACACTACTAAAACCAACTTGTCTTTAATGCAAAGCCAGGAGTTCTGCGAGACTTTTAAGATACAGCGCGGAAGTTTGAGAGAGCTGAAACGCAATAGAGGAACGCAGTCAGATTAAAGACCCACGCTAACCCCCAATGAAGGACGGAAAGAGAAATCTGTTTTTACAGCCAGTCTCTCTTTATGCCTGTGCAGGGAACTAATCCCAATGACTGTCAGCCGAATACTCGTCACCCCACCAAAGCTCCTTACACGACTCCACGCACATCCAGCAGTGGCCACATCCGCATCAGCTGGCGTCCCGTTGTCCCCTGGAGACGGGATGGTTTAATCCCCAAAGCCACTCTTTCTCTCGACTGGCACCCGGCATCACATTAGGCAGCTCATTCCTGAGTTATATAAGAGCGAGATGAGATGAAATTTATTCTTGACTGTCCATCATGAGCAATCTTCCCTGTCAATGAGTTTCCGCTCCCCTGGAGTGAGCCAGGTGAACTCTGAGACCAGAAACAAATGCAGATGTGAGTGTATGACCAATCAAGCATGCAATCTTTCTACCTGCACGATTATTCAAAATAAATTCTACATGGCTTAGTGTGATTACTGAATCAAAGCAGCAATGTGTTCTTACATGTGAGCAGCTCATGATCTGCCGGTGTTTGCAGCGGCTCAGATGAATTCCATGAATTCCAGTTTAGGTCGCTTTAATGTGCATTTGGGAATGCAACATTCACCAACCATCTTCCTATTCTTGTAATGGGAATCGCTTTTCAACAACAGAGAAGCTTTAACCCTTTCGCACGCAAGCTTTAAATATTCTAGCTGAGCCCCCAGCGTGAATTTTTTAACCGCCGTACGGTCCCACATGTGGGACTGTTATTTCTGTGCCCCTAACATATGGAATTTTAGAATGAACAGTGACATCAAATTTTGCCAGATTCAAATTGGCTTTCAAACTAACATAGAGAGAGGCGAGCTGGATGTCATTCATATTCGCACAAACTCAAACAGTGTTTACAGGCACATGATGTGTTTATTTTATGTCACAGACACTCACATTGTCACAGAAATACCATAACAAAAGTTTATAGGGCATATAAGCACAATAATATCAATATAGGCCTATGAATGAAACGGTCAAGCGATGCGTGCAGCCATGTTTGTTTTCATTAGGTGGCTGAGCGGCTGTCATTTCCGTTCACTCAAACAGTGTTCACAGGCACAATGCTGCATATTACTATAGATAAAAATATAAACATACATGGCTTTCATAGACAGCTAGCATGGCGGTCCCCATCGAGCATTATAGTCAGCTAACATGATAATTATAAAGGTGTTTAAACGACAATATGCATTCACTTACATATATTTGAGAATCTGAATATTAGATGTTTCATGATATGGTTAACAAGTTTGTGAATATTTTTAAATAAAAATAAAGAATAAAAAGCAATACATCTGTAATACATCGCTATTGTGGCTGCGGTGTGTCACGTGACAAGCATGACGCATCATCATGGAAATAATAAGGTGAAACGTTCTAAAATAACACTTGTCTTAAGGGCTCGCTGTGATTTGCACATCCTGATTTTGCAGAGTAAGACAACATATTTAGTTGATCCTGGAACAACATTCCTGTCTAAAAATCGAATCCTAACCATATTTTAAACCTAAACCTACCCATAAGTTATCCCAAAAATCAAAGGGGAAATGATAGGTGAATAACACTGATGTAGAAGCACCTAACCCTGGTTGTAAGCCTAAACTGGACATAAACTGTCATGCCATGCCCTGCCTTTATGTTTGATCACGTTCTGTAAATAAACTGCACTTGGGTTCTCTACAAACTTGCCTTCAGTGGACCATCCTTACAACTTGCCCATTAAATATGATTAATTGGAATGTTGTTCCATTATCAACAAAGATGTTGATCCTGGAACGTTGCACTTGGTAAAATCAGGTTCTGCCTGCGGGATACCGACAAAATAAATATTTGATTTGTGGATTGAATATATTAAGACAGTCATAAATATCAGTATTTTAATTTTACATAAAATAAGATTATTTAAAAAAAATAATATACAATTCTTAGTGCTGCTGACAATCGAAACCGGTATTTATTTTTAACTTATTTACTTATTAAAATAATTAAGTAATAAATAATTATTTAAGTACGGTCACATATCTACTTAGGGCGTTTTTCCACTGGGTTCGTTTGCTGCGGTCCGAACCCGAGTGCGCTAGTTCCCGGCGCCCCCCGCAGCGTTGGTCTGGTTTCACACTCAATTAGTTGTATCGAACCCAGGTGCGTTTGCAGTGATCTTACGTCATCGCAAACGCACACGGAAAACGCATGGAGAATACAACTCGACTGAGCATAGCTGTAATTTGTCTGTTTTTTTGGTGCTATTATGCACAACATAGTGACAGACAACTACGTTTATGTTCATTACATGGTGTAATTCAGCACATATCCAGGGGACGCCGTGTTTCTGGTGCTCGCAGAAGATTTTTCACTGATGCGACAGTGATACGCATGCGCAGGATACTATACTTCCTGAACAAGCACGCACCCGAGTCCGTGTTGCTTGCACATTAACGCGAACCGCGCCACGGTTCGGGAGCAACCGAGCTCAGACCACCTCCTCCAGGTAGTCTCGGGTTCGGTACTCTAGTGCGCACCCGGGTCCGATGACAGCGTTCACATTAGCGATTTTTCATGCGAACCGTGCCCCGGTCCGCACTAAACTGCCAGTGTGAAAGCGCCCTAAGTCACGATCCTCTGCACTTCATTTCCTAGCATCCCTCCTGGTCCCCACCTGCACGTCATCTCCAATCACACACACACACACACACACACACACACACACACACACACACACACACACACACACACACACACACACACACACACACACACACACACACACACACACACACACACACACACACCTGCGTGTCATCACCCTCATCACTGCCACTACAAATGCACACTCCTCACCACAGTGCATTGTCTGACCTGACAGCAATCGCCCTGTCTCCATTAAGATTATCCTTTGGATTCCACTATCCTGCTTACCTCATCACTGCACCTTTATATTATCAATAAATCACTATTCACCATCCATCTTCCTTTCCTATGTCTGAATACTGTAACAAGTATATTATCATATTTAATATACTTAATATACATACGTTTGTCATATTTTTCAAGTTAAAAGTTTGTCTCTGGAAAAAGGGTAAAATGGTAAAGTTTTTAAAAAGTGCCTGAAGTTGCAGAAATATTCACTTGCATCATGAATTGTGTTCTGACTCTTTTTGCAATGCAACAATTGTGAAACTCCAGGTTGTTCAGCTTCTGAGTTTGCATACGTGTACAGTATAAAGTCCTCAGCATATAATGGCTTATTGCAACATCTCAGTCCGTTTTTTTACAGGCTGGAAAGGCAGTCTGATGAGCTCAACAGATAAGCTCTTTCCCACCAGAGACGGCACTGTCTACCCATCCACTGCCCCATTCCCTTGGGTTTCCTCCAATTCGGAGAGAGTGATTACACAGGTAGCGGCAGCCCAATGAGCTGGAACCTCCTTTCTTGTTCCAGGCAGCCCAAGGGATCGATAGCAGGAGGAGAGGGCCTTAACATCAGTGGAGAGGGCTCACATTACACCTCTCAGATTACATCTCTCTCATCTAATCAATCAGCAACGCCTGTTCAAGCAGCCAGCTGTCCTCCTCCTCCTTCTTCCGCAACCTCATTCTCTTGCCGTCTCCCCCCTTTTCCATTTTTGTCACAGGGTGAGACAAAGGTATCTTTACTCAGTCTCCCGTCACACCACACTGTTATCACACCCAGAAAATGGGTCACTGAGCATCCTCCCCAACCTGAGCTCTCACATGCCCCATCCTCACCGTCTGTAGTAAATAGCCACACTGTCAGCAGTCCTGCACTCGCCTGCACTAAATCACTGACTTATCCAACCGCTGGCCACGTCCTAAAAATCTCCTTAAGAGTGCTGACGAGCAAACAGAGCTCAGGTGAAAGCCCAGTCGAGTGATGTAGCGAGGCCGGAGCCGGCCTGACTGTAAGATAAAGGGTGTGTAATCACAGCAGGCCAGACCTGTGTGCTCCTGAGCGGTAAAGGAGATAAGAAAACACACTTAGTGGGAAGAAAAAAGCAGGGAGCGCTGTGTCGATGGCGCAGTATGTGTGCGGACTGGAGCGGCAGATATTTCCCCTCCTCCCTCAAAGTGTTCTGTAATCACTCCGCTCAAGCTCCATTTTAGGTTTTCCTCTCCTCGTCACAACACGTTTAAAGGTCAGAAATCTGGGTTACACTTGTCCACTATATACATTCTACTAACTATAAGTAACTTTGCAACTACATGTCAACTAACTCTCATGGAGTATTAGTAGACTGTAGTAGAGGTAGGTGTTAGGGTTAGTAGAATAAGTTGACATGTAATTGCAAAGTTACTCATAGTCAGTAGAATGTCTGTTGGGGGAGCATCAAAATAAATTGTTAGCAGATATTAAGCAGAGAGTCTACTAATACTTTAATGGCTCGTTGACATGTAGTTTCAAAGTTACCTATAGTTAGTAGAATGTCTAGCCATCGAAATAAAGTGTTACCGAAATCTGTTGCCATTTTCAAACCCCCTGGATGGAAACACTGACATAATTTTTATGCAACATTTGTATTTTTATATAATATTTAACAGACTACACACCTGAAAAGAGAGAGTATTTGGGTTTCCATCCACATATTTTTATGCTAATTCTTTTTTTAATTTAGCATAAAAAAAAAACAAGTTTTGTTTTTGTCGGTGGTTACTGCATGTAATTTATTATGTTTAATAAAAAAAAAAAAATCAATTTCCATTGCTATTTTGGACCAGATGCTATTACTTTATTAACTATCGGATTATGGCCTGTTAAATTGATATGCACAGCTGTATCAGCGCAATCCTGGAGCAACCACTTCTACATTTCCACTCTGTTCATAGACTCTATAGTGGGTGGAGATGGGATCTGGTAAAGAGGATGTGCTTTCACCACCTAAACAAGTTTAACTCTTCTTGACTTTCACCTGCAGCACAACTGGCAATCCAACAACCGAAGTTTATAGTTAGCTAGTCAGATCCATTTTCACCTACTGCTATGATGGAGAACATTAGAGGGAGGGAATGTTATAGATGAGTTGGTGTCTGCAACTGCAGGAGAAAATGAACTGAAATCGGACCGCTTAATGTCTGTTTTGCAGACCACAAGTACCTTAGGTAACATACTTAAAATGCAACTCTGAGCACAATGGATCCTGCTGGAAGGAAAATCACAAATTAGGTCTCTTTAGTGTAGCAGTTGTTTCTTATAGACACCACTGAGATTAAATAAGCAAATATGCTTTAATATCCTGCTTCTCAAAATTTCCTCTATATTTTCTAGTCTATACCAACATATATCATAAATATTAATATAATAAAATGAATATGGATATGGATATATCAATATAAAAATATGCATACTATTTTTTTTTTTTTTTTTTTGTAAAGTGTAATTCTTTAAAAAATCTTAAAAAATAAAATAATTGGAATGTATCTTTTCAATGAAGTGGAAAAAAAACTACTTTTGCCAGGAACTGAGACTACTGTACTAATACACTATTTTTCAAAGGCTTGTGGTCAATATGATTTGTGTCAGGGTTATGTTTGTTTTGCCTTTGTGTTTTTTGATTTTGTCTTCTGTGTTAGTTTGCCTTTGACCCAGTTTCCCCCCACGAATTCCATTTATTCATCCGATTCACCTGTGTCTTGTTAATCACCTCATTAATTATCTCGTTTGCTCCTCGGTTTGCCTGTGTATGTCCTCGGTTTGCCTGTGTATGTCCTCAATCTGGGTTTTTTCCTGCATTGATATGCATTTAGGTGTACGTGGTTATGCTATTCTCCTGTTCATTGTGATTGATGGTAAAATTATTTAATTTGACTTTATTCGTACACTTCCTTCTCAGCCACACACTGTGACAATTTGTCAGAGTTTTTCAGAAATATGTTTTTGAAATTAGTCTCTTATGCTCCTCGCGTTTACATTTATTTGATCAAAATTACATAAAAAAATAACAGCAATATTGTGAAATATTATTACAATAACTTCATTACAATTTTTTTAAATAACTTTTCTATTATAAAATGTTTATACTGTTTAAAAATAAATTATTATACAATTTTCAGCAGTCATTACTGAAGTCTTCACTGTCACATGATCCTTCAGAAATCATTCAATATGCTGATTTCTTATCAATGGTGAAAATATATTTTTACAGTTTTTATTCAAAGGCACACTATGCAGTTTCTGTTTTTCTCAAACAGCGACCCCTAGAGTTGCTGTGGAGTACTTGTATTTAACGTTACTGTCGTAAATACCACTCACGCAGAGCCGTCCCTGCACTCTTCCGACCGCGCTGACGTATATGACATCGTGCCGTAAAGCAAGTCATGATTCTCGCAAGATTTGGCGGGGTGCCACTCTCAAACTTGCATTGCTGGTTTTGCGGGATGATTCGCCCTACTACCAGTTCGTTTACCATCAAAATGATTTCGAAGCTGTTATATTAAGGTACAAATCTTGCATAGTGTGCCTTTAATAATATTTACAGTTGTGCTTTCTGAGATCCAGTTTGCTGTTATTCCGCTTAATTACAAATTGACCTTGCTCATTCTGTGCACACAAAAAACTGAAACATTCTAATTAGTCAAACTCAGAGCCTTCAGTAATGTGTATGGAGCTCTAATTGTCTCTTAACACTTGTCTCATCTGTTTCTATTTTTATGTCTCCTAAGAGGGAGAAATGTGTGAGTTTGAATCCATCTCTGTGTGGTCGATGCAATTTGGCTGACGTGTTCTGGTGGAGTTAAAGTTGGGGTGTGAGTGCTATGGCTCAGAAGAGTCAGTGTGACGCTACAGAAAATGATGGCCCGAGCCTCGGTGGCAGAAAGAGAGTGGCATAATGCTTTTAGAGGACGCAGTGGGAGTGGGCAGCAGATGCAAAACCAGGCAGTCTTCCTCCAGCGGTGCAGTCTTCCTCCAGCGGTGCACCCTAGAGCTCTAAAGAGGGCGACACTGGCCAGTGGCGGGTAAGCACTGCTAACACATCCTGTCAGCACAGCCTGACGTGACCCTGTACCACAAGCTCCCTGGTCACGATGCAGTGAGACTATTACTGGCCACCAACTGCGTTTCAGACACAAGTGGAGCAGACAGACTCTGGTTGGGGTAAAAGCCAGTGAATATGATTGGCTAAAACCTTCATCTCTGTAGGTATCATCTGTCTGTGGCTGATGATGATGACAACCTGTCTGCATTGGTCAGAGGTCAATACTGGGGACACTGAGTTACTGCATCATCCACTTTGGGAAATCACAGCCGGAAGGATGCGCAGACAATCACAGGGTTCCTTGAAGATATAAGAGCACAGCTTGAATCAAACTGCTACTCCTTATCGGCCATATCATTATCCCTAAATTTGGAGTGTGCTAAATGTGCACTGAACAGACACCAATTTAGACCCTAAATGTAGGTCTGGGTAGATGACCTTGTTGAGTGGCTATATTGCACTATATATAAAAAAAATGTTTTGCTTTTTATTGACGGCTAATATATTAAAAGTGAGTATTATTATACGTTCATTTCATTAAAGATTTTAGATTTTATTTATAAAATTCTATAATAATAAAATGTAAAATATTACATGTTTTATATTTTTATAAATATTACATTATTGTAATTAAAGGGTTAGTTCACCCTAAAACGAAAAAGTCTTAATTTACTCACCCTGGTTTTGTTCTAATGCCGTATGTCCTTCTTTCTTTTTCAGATCACATGAGCGTTCATCAGACTCTATCAGCGGCGCAGTTCACTCCAGCTCTCACAGAAAATGCACACAAGTTCTGAGAAATCAAGACTAAGAAAAACGCGACATATAATACAATCTATGTACCTTCTGAATATATATTGCCGTAACAAGTTGTTGTATAATTTCACATATGTCAACAGTCATTCTGACCGTCATCTGAAAGCCGGAATCCCGGTCCGGAGACATTCAATTCAGAGAAGAAAGCACACAGATGCCTTTTTTTGTGATTTCTAGCTGTTTCATGGTGTGTTCTTGTTCATCTTGATTTCTCAAAACTTGTGTGCTTTTTCTGGGCGAGACAAAGTGAACTGCTGCGCTAATAGAGTCTCAAGTTGCACAGTCGGCCAAGGTCAGGATTTGCATTAAATAATACTATACATTTCAGGGTTTTTTTTACCAAACCCTATTGTGTACCCACAGAACACTTGGGGATATATGACATGCGTTGCATGGGACCATTCTATGATACTTTTTTTTTTTTAAGTTTGATGCTGGTCGCTATTCACTGCCATTATATTGACGAGCGACAGCGGGACATTTAAAAATGTAAATAACTCAGAAAAGACGTCAATGAATGCACACGTGTCACCTCATCCACAAATGCACATCTTCTTTGTTGCATGTGCAAATTATGATACACAAATACAAAAGAAAACATTTGTATTTACAAAAACGTCTCTATTTGTACAAATTGCTACACATTCATTTCTGAATTTTGCACACGGAAGAAGGCATTTGGTTGTGGATAGTAAAACATCTGCAACATTTATCAAGTGCATGGATAATTGTGCATGCATGTGTTAATCGTTTTGAGACTAAAGTTTAACATGCATATGTTTTTAATGTATATCCTAGCAGCATTTGGACAGAAAGTAAACAGTCAGGAATCTCACAACACTCAACTAGTATCTCACAAATCTAGTGCACACCAATGTCTTCGCTCCCATTGGTAGAAGTGTTTCTTCTAATTAGCATAGGGTTAAAGTTTTTTTTGCATCCCATCAAGAGGAGCTGTCAATCATGTCACTGGAAATTGCCATCTCTCGCTGAAAATGAATGAAGTGTTGTTGCTACAGATCTCTCTGTGTGTGAACTCCCCATCAGCTGTCCTACAGTGTCACCTTGAAACCAAACTCAGAAATAACAGAGAGGCTAAATGCTGCTCATGCAGAAGAGATGCTGATATTTAAGTGCGCTGAACCGAAAATGCACCGTCTGCGTGGCCACCTGAAACCACTTGATTACTTCCATCGTGATTTGAACCAGGTAGATCAATGAGAAAAAAAAAAAAAGAAAAGAAAAAAAGCGAATTTCACTCATCACTAGATTTTAAAGGAGCTAGTTCACTCAAAAATGAAAGTTTTATCATTATGTTCTCACTGAATTTGTTTCAAGAAAATAACAAAATAACATATAGTATGATGAAAACAACTTTCCTTTTTGGATGAATTTGAATGAATTGCAGTAGTGACAGGTGAAAATGTAACATTGGATTGAGAGCTCATTCCACATACGGGCTACAGCGGGGGGTGCCTGGGTGTGTGACAGCTCTCTCCGCCCACTAAAGCAGGACGTCTCTCTGATGTTCCCTTCCTGCTCTTCAGATAGATAATTATAGCCGTCAGAGTTTGGACTGTCATTGCTGCTTTTCACGGAATGCTTGATTGTGTAATACAAGACTGAACAGTGGAAAAGATGAGGAAAGAGAGGAGAAACAGTCCTGAAGTTAGTGCATCCATCAACAAACTGCTGTCTATGCAGAGAGAAGACAGGCTGAGTGTTTAATCTGCACATTGGTGTCCAATTCCACATTTTTCACCATAAATCAAGAAGCAATAATGTCTAAATTCAGTGGGCATTTCTGGTGAAAGGACTAAAGAGAGAGAGAGAGAGAGAGAGAGAGAGAGAGAGAGAGGGAGGGAGAGGCAGGCAGGCAGGCATATCTTCGATCTTTTATTGCTCACTTGACAAATTTGCAATGAGATTTTGCAAATGATCTTAATAATTATGATAATGACTTCACAGATGAGCTTTAATTCCCTAGAGAAAGAGAGAGAGAGAGAGAGAGAGAGAGAGAGAGAGAGAGAGAGAGAGAGAGAGAGACTACAACTTTACAATACTGAATCTTTCTTTTTTTCAAGCTTTCATTGCTGAACTTAAAGCATATCTTCGATCTTTTTTTGCTCACTTGACAAATTTGCCATGCGATTTTGCAAATGATCTTAATAATTATGATAATGACTTCACAGATGAGCTTTAATTCCCTCAAGTTTCAGAGCTTTATTTAATAGACATCATTAGATATGGAGCTGCTCCTTTTCCCAATTATGAACCATTGATTATTATAGCTGTAATTTTTATTTTGTTTTAGTTTGTATCATGATTGTAGTTTTAGTTAGTTTTATGGTGCTGAAGTATGGTGCTTCCACATTTATTGACCAATTATTATTATTAATATTATTATTTGTATTCTTTTTTTTTTTGTATTTTTGAATTTGGGTTTTAGTTTTAGTTAGTTTTTATGATGCACAAGTAGTTTTTATTTATATTAAAACTACTATTTTTAGATTTTATGTAATTGAGGGTTTCCACCTTTATTGAACACTTTTTTTATTTATTTATTTTATTTATTTAAGTTTATGGCTTTTATTTTGTGTATAGTTTTTTGAAAATATTTTGTATGTCTTACTTTTGCTTTTACATTTCCGTATTACATTTCTATGACTTTTTTGAACTTTCGATTTATTTTTGATTACAGGATAATTTTTTTTTTTTAAGTTGTTAAAATAAAAGATTTTCTACTTATGATTATACAGTACACAACCTTTTTTCCCCCATGGATGCATCATGCATGACACCAAATTACCTTTTTTGAAATTCAAATTCAGTTTTAAGCATCCTGTACACGGCACCACAGCATACTGCAGTCAATGAATTGTGCTATAAATGTGCCATTGCTAAATGTTTAGCAGTTAATTGTAACTTCTGTAACTCTGGACATTTATGATTCAGCAACTTTGACTGGTTTCACTAAGGTCAGTCTCAGACAGCCCACAGAAAACAATGCTCACTGATTTACCAAAATTAACCTTTTAAGTACAAGATCGACACCAGACACAAACAGTTATGCATAATGCAGGTTTATCTTACAGTTGCATTAGTTAATTTTTTTTCTTTTTCTTTCTGACTTTGTGACTCAAATTTGTAGCTTTTAGGTTCGAAACAAAGGAAAAATTGGCATATGTTGTGCTTTTGTTTGTAATAAAGGTTAATTCATATTTCCATTTCAAATATGACCTGTTTTAATAAAAATATGGCCTTATTTAAATAAAATGTAAATAAACAAAGCATGTTAATGAAGATAGCAAGACAGACAGATGCTAAATTAGATGCTAATTGCATTTCATTGGCTGTACAATGACAATAATGTTGAATCTAATCTATTCTATATGGATAACTTTTATGGTATTTTAAAGGACCTTTTTTTGTGTGTCCTTTTGAAGCTTGGCAGTGTATATCATTGTCCACTCTTTGAATGGACATTCAGAATGTAATCTATTGTGTTCCCCAGAAAAAAGAAAATCATAAATTTTTCAAACATCATGAGGGTGAGCGAATTATGAAGAATTATGACATGTTTGGGTAAACTATGTATAAAAACTAAACTATGCGCTTTACCAAAACACTGTAACAGTTCAGACTATATGCTAATGTTCACTACTCTCCTCTGGGGACAATATCTCCCAGCATGCTGGCAATTTCAAATCAAAATGTTTTTTTGTTTTTTTGGGGGGATGTTTCTGCCCTACTGGTGTTTTAAATACACCAGAGATCATTCTCAAGAGACTGGTTCCCTTAGTAGACCATCTAACAGCGTGAGAACTTCTGCCAAATGTGTCACATTGGTTCCGGCTCACAAACAAAAAAAAAACAAAAAAAGTATATAGAATTTAGTTTGGTTCTCGTCCTCCTCATTTCAGCGGGGTTCTGCCCACTACGGTAAGCAGGCTCTGGTTTTGGAACAAGAGGTGAAAACTTTCTTGGTCAAGGGGGCCAGAGAACGTGTTGCTCCACCAGAGAGAGTCCAGGTTTTACAGACGCTATTTCATCATTACTAAGAAGGATGGGGGTTGCGTCCAATTGTGCGGTCAAAAAGCTAGAGTTCAAGATGTTAACTTCAAAGGAAATCGTGACTCAAATCAGATCCGAGGACTGGTTTGTCAGTACTTCCATATATACATCCTTCAGAATCACAGGAAGGTCCTCAGGTCTGCTTTCGGGGGCGAAGCATACCATTACCGGGTTCTTCCTTTTTACCTAGCCTGTCACCTCGCACTTTCACGAAATGCGTGGATGCTGCATTGGCTCAGCCGCATATCCACGGAATTTACGTATTAAATGACATCGATGATTGGTTGATATTAGCTCATTCAGAGTACTTGGCAATTCAGCACAGAGAACCACTTTTCATGGTGTAATATGGGATTTAACGATGATGCAGCATTGGCTGTCTCCTGCACGCATCAATTCAGTCCTCTTAGTCGTGAAAGAACTGAAGCTGGAGGGTGCCCCTTCTGCTGTTAGTGGCTCCTCGTTGTCCAACTCGAGTTTAGTTTTCGGACCTGATATCCCTCCTCGACAGCTCCCCTTGGGAGATTCCGATCAGGAGGAACCTTCTATCTCAAGCGAGGAGCTCAATATTTCATCCTCGCCCAGAGTTTGGAAGCTGTGGGTATGTGGGTCCCCAACTCATAGAGGGTGGTCTCTCAACTGAGGTTATTGAGATCATTCCTCACTCCAGAGCTCCCTCCACGAGGAGACTTTATGCTTTTAAATGAGGATTGTTCTCTTCATGGTACGATATTCGTCATTTAGACCCCGTTAACTGTTAACGTTTCTTGGCAGAGTTATTTAAAGGTGTATGTGACGGCTATAGCTGCTTACCACACTCCTTTGGGTGGTGTGTCCTTGGGGAGGGACCCATTAGTATCTCGTTTCCTCTGTGGCACTTTGAGGCTCAGGCCTACAGCTCACACAAGGGTTTCCGCATGGGATTTGGCCCTAGTACTGGAGGGCTTTTGGCTGCTCCCTTTGAGCCAATCGAGGAGGTTTCAGAAGAATTTCTGACCTTGAAGGCTTTATTTCTGTTGGCCATTACATCTCTCAAAATAATTGGAGACTTACAAGCCTTTTTGGTTTCCCCTTCATGTTTGGAGTTTGCACCTGGCATGGTAAAGGCTTGTCTTCATCCTGTGCCGTGTTATGTTCCTATGGTCCCCACTAATGTGGTGCTGTAGTGCTGCAGGCCTTATGTCCTCCGCCCCTTCATATGTCAGACCAGGAGAAATTAAATCTGCTTTGCCCAGTGAGGGCACTTGGGAGAGTTGCCATGTGGCGTAAGTCTGATCAACTCTTTGTGTGCTTTGGGTCACCCAGAAAGAGGTACCCAGCTTCTAAGTAGAGAATGAGCAAGTGGGTAATTGAGGCTATCTCTCTTGCGTATGAATCAGCTGGTCAGCCTTCACCTTTGGCAGTTCGGGCCCATTCTACTAGGAGTATGGTGGCATCAAAAGCATTGTTTTCTGGGGCTTCTCTTCATGTCGTATGTGCTGCGGTGGGCTGGTCCTCTCCGCACACATTCGTCAGGTTTTATGACCTTGACCTGGGCTCCACTCCAGGCTCCCAGGTCCTGCAATCTTAGTTGTGCTCCAAACAGGATTCATACTAGACACTAGTCAGCATGGCATAGTGGGTATTCACTTTCCCATATGGTTGTAACTTACGATGCAGCGCAAGTTCCCTTGAAAAGGAATGCCTTGGTTACGACTGTAACCTCGGTTCCCTGAAGAGGGAATCAACTTCCCTGTGATCGACTTGCTTTAGCCTATCAGAAGCTGACATTGTTTGGTTCAGGAGTGCTTTAGACCTTCCTGGTCATGCCATCACCCACATATGACGTTCCATCACACCATTGGACTCATTTCGCACCATTGGACTCATTTCACACGTGCTTCAAGACTCAATCACGCGTTCCCAAAGTGTCGTAATGACGCAGCGTCTTGTTCCCTCTTTAGGAAACCAAGGTTACAGTCATAACCGAGGCGTTTCATGACTGAACTATCCATATAAGAAGAAACTATTATAGGTACGTATACATGATAGATAGGACACTGGTTGTCTAGGATAACAGTCAGTTATACAGTTTAGAGTCATTTACACAAATATATCTGACTACAGAATGCCACGGTTGACTAATAAGAATCAAGTATTCCAGAGAGCCTTATAATAATATACTGTTTGTATTGTGTATATTGATGATGTTTACAAATAATAGCCTGTTTTAGATTTATAGTTAGGTAGTTTACATTAGTTCATCAGTTAAATGGGACCTATTAATCAAAATTCACTTTTATAAGGTGTTTGAGTGTGTGTAAACAACCAGCCTATAATGGTAAAAATCCACCCAATACATAATCCCCATATATCATCAATCTCTCAGAACAAGCTGTTTCAAATTTCCCCCTACTCCTACATAAGAGTAACCCCGCCCACAACTGGTGACGATTTGCACTAGATCCCGCCCTGAGTGAGAAGCAGCAGTCCGACATTATAACCGTAAACTAAACGATACCTGCTCTATCTCCATGCAGCATATATTTTCTGGCTCTGTGAGCATCCTAATACAGTTCACAAACAAGCACCTATACAACAGTTTATAGATTAACATGACGGTACAGGCTAGTCGATAAGATGAATCAACTCCACAACAACTAAGTTACGTAAATGTATCCACTAACCATTCAGAAATGTCCATGTACAGTCTAACAGTTGCAGCCTCTTCCTGAGTCTCTTCATTTGTGTCTGACTCTGGTTTTACTCCGCTACTGGGTATTATCGACATTTTGCCTGAGAGAAATTCAGCTGTTATGTTGTTCCTGTATCCGAAGCACATGTAAAGGATCGACTGTCTTCTGAACGGGGGCGGGGCACAGCAGCTCATTTGCATTTAAAGGGACACACACAAAAACAGAGCGTTTTCCCTCACACCCAAAAAGGGGCAACTTTGACGAGCTATAATAAAAAATCTGGGTGGTCTGTGAGCTGAAACTTCACAGACACATTCTGAGGACATCAGAGATTTATATTACATCATGTGGAAATGGGCGTAATAGATCACCTTTAAATATTCTTCTTTTGTTAAGGTCTGCATTCAGTGCTTAATGCAGGTTGGCAAAGCATGTTAACTGCTGTAGACGAAAGTGGTTAGTTTTCAACAAAGAAAGTTAATATTTATGTAGTAGGAAGCTGCTTGTGTTTGGCACGGATCAGAAACGCTGTCCTCCCACAACAGTATCCTGAGCGCTGATGTACTGCAGGGGTTACATGAAAAAACAAACAAAAAAATGCTCTCCTTTTTGCTGTCTTAATGCAAAACAGACCCTTACATAAACTCTTCCTCTCCTTCATCAGAATACGCAGGGACCCGCTGCAGCGACAAGATAGGGAAACATCCTCTTTAATCAATACTCTTCCTGGCTGTCAGTGATTCCTCGTAAGAGAGGATGTAGCTCTAATTACAATTAATGATTGTAAAATAGTAGTGATTTGGATTTCAGCTGGAGTCCTCCTGTCCAATCCAGGCTCCGTTGGCATGTTAATCAATTGGTTTATTGTGAAAAGCAATTAGGGGCTGTTGTCGACTCACGTAGCTAGCAGAAACAGGCCAGCTGCCTCGAAACGAAGACGATGAAAAAGTGCCTTCACAACAGGCTCTAAACCTGACAGTTCCACTTATGAAGTGGGGTTCATTTCTGTCAGTCGTGTGTATGATTGGTTTGGTTTGGTTCAGCTACCAAATCGGACATCAGGAGACTACAACGGACAGTCCGGACTGCAGAGAGGATTATTGGTGCCACCTTGCCAACCCTCCAGGACCTGTACTCTTCCAGAGTGAGGAAGAGAGCAGGTAAAATCATCACAGACTCCACTCACCCTGGACACCCCCTGTTTGAACTGTTACCGTCAGGACGGCGACACAGATCACTGGCCACAAGAACATCCAGGCACAGGAACAGTTTCTTTCCACAGGCCATTTCCCTTCTGAACACTTAACATGCCCCCCAATGCATATGCCTGTAAGTGCAATACTCCCACTGTCTAGTGCAATATTCTATTCTCTAAGTCAGGTGATATTTATATTTATATTATTCATACTACTCAAAATACTGTAAATATGTTCATAATCTGTAACATGCACTAGACTCCCACTGTCTAGTGTAATATTCTCTAACTCAGGTGATATTTATATTTATATTATAATTCATATTACTCAACATACTGTAAATATGTTCATAATCTGTAAATGTTTATTCAGACTAAACCCAACTGTGACCCCTTTTTTGACTTTTTATACTATTTTTATTTTTTTTATATATTTTATTCTTAGAATTTGTATTACTATGTTTCTTGTTGTATTTGTATTTGTATATGTGCACTGGAAGCTTCAGTACCAAGAAAAATTCCTTGTGGGTGCAAGCACACTTGGCAATAAAGCTCTTTCTGATTCTGATTCTGATTCTGATGATTGGACAAACAGTGGGAGCTCTATTACTTCCTCCCTCCCCCCTCTCTCTCTCTCTCTCTCTCTCTCTCTCTCTCTCTCTCTCTCTCTCTCTCTCTGCTTTCTCTTCTAATTCATTCTTATTTCATTAACAATTTGATGGGCATATCCTGCTTGAGGCAGTTGGGTGGATTTGGAGGCAAACGGGGTGGCAGATCAACTAAACAGCGATGCCTGATGCACAGAGGGATCTGCCAGACGGAAACAAGAAGTGACTTTAATTGTTTCTAAGTGCTCACAGGTGGCAATGTTTACCCACCTCTATCTGAATAGAAAACATCATGTTATTTGAACCTGGTTAAATTACCAACATGACTTTCCCTGCTGGTTCAGGCTGTTGTTTAGCCCACATGTTTACCAGCAAACATTAGCTGGTGAAGCTGGCCGACAAAAAGTCCTGCTGGATAACCCTATAACCTTATAAAGCTCACTGTTTCATATTTGATGCACATTTCGAGGGCCTCTAAATTATTAAATGAGCAAAACTTTGCTGAAAAACCTGTTGTTTACATTCTTCTACATGCTTTCTTTTGTTTGATTGATATTTCATACATTTTAGCAAGTAAAATGCCTTTCAGCATAATTGTAAAAACATCCAAATTCAGGTCGTGGTACACGTCTTTTTCCTGTGAAATCTCTACTGGTTTTTTATCAAGTATACTTTAGAATAACTTTTATATTGTTTGTATTTCAACATGAACCCTAACTGGACTGAATTGTTCCACCCAAAATTAAAATTACAGAGCTTTTGTCATAAAACTAAGCAAAACATTTTATAAAAATAAAATAAAATAATAATCCACTGGTTTTATGTCAATAACAATTAATGTATAAAATCATTGATGTGACACCATTTTTTTTTTTTTTTTTTTTGTTCTTTTGGGAACTTGACAGACATGGTTATGGAAACAACCTGGACAAATATTCTTCAGAACCTCTCCTTTAAAAAAACAAAAAAACAAAAAAAAAACAGCTTATGGGTTTTGAATGGCATGAATAATATAATTACAGCATATTTATTTTTGTGTGGACTTTAAGAAAGCAAATGGGGAAGCCAAACCATTGTTCTTAGTAGGGAGCTGTGCTCTGAGTTCAAAGAAAGACTGAGAAACTGATGTTTTAATATGGTAGTCTTAAGTGAGAGCTTTTTAATCACAGATATCCCACCGGTTAGCAGCACACGTAACGGAATCCTGCATGATTAGTCTGTGCAGTGTGGAAAGTTATGGCAGTATCTCAGTGATTTCTATTGAACAGGCAGCAGACCTGAGCGGCTGTGATAACCGAGACCAGTGATGCTCCCGCTGAGGACAGAAGCAGTAAATGGTTATGCATAAGAAATATGACTGATAAGCTGATCTCAGAGAAGACTTGAGGGATGAAAAGAGAGAGGCTGTCCACAATCGCCACCTATAATCTTAAATAGGGCCATATTTGAGGGTATAGCCATTTGTAGGAGTGTCCGAAACCATAGTGGACGTTGTCCAGAGTGCACTCTTTCAATCCCACAATGCATTGCAATAATGAGTATACAACTGATGTACGCTCAATGGCAAGAGAATAGACATAATGCACTGATGCATGATGGTCGCAGCTGAATCATCCATCCATCCATTTTCCAAACCGCTGGTCCAATGTGGCTACAGCGTAATATCATACAGGTATAAATTCCCTTTTAATTGATTATTAAATTGTTTAATTACGGTTTATACATGCTAGTTTCCATTACAGAGTTCAAGATAAATCTTCATCTTACTAGTGGAGCTGCCAGTTTGCTAAGTGTCCGAATTCACTCGTTTTCATTCACTTTTTCAAGTGGACTATATTGAATGGCAATAGTGGCAATAGTCCAATAATACCAGGCAATAGTGAATGAGGGTATAGCGGGCGACTTCGATCACCATTGCTGATTTCTAACACACACTCACTGTGTTCGGCGTGGACTTGCCACTGTCAGAGCAGAAATGAAAGCTGCTGCTCTCCGTATGTTTATCACATCCTTTTGCATTCATAAATAAATTGTGAAAGCTTATTTCGTCCATTAGATCGAAAGATCTCAAAAAGACAATACATTTATCCAGCTATAGACCCTCCCCTTGAAGTAATACGGCCAGAAGTGGTTGAAAGTGGACAAAAGAGACGGATTAAAACACCAGGTGTAAACGGGCATGTGTCTCCCACATGATTCAATCGACCAACACGCATATTAATTCCAGGTGTAAACAGGGCCTTGGAGAGATGTGAAGGAATCATTTAGGACAGAAAATAAATTTACACTCACTTGTTTTGGTGTTTGGAGCCCTGGAGATGTGCGTGATACTGCTCAATGGAGTTCAGGACCACTTTGCAAACGCTGCATGAGTAACTCCGGCGCAGGACTGCAACACAAAGCAAAAAAAAAAATGCAAACAGATTTCAACTTGAAAGCAGAACGGAAACATGTCGCTGCTGAAACGCTCTTAAAAATGTTTTGTCCCTTTTCTCGTTTTCTTTTGAGCATTATTGATTGCTTTTTGTCTTCAAGATTGCCTTGGCTGACAAAGAGCACAGAAATCTATATTTAATCCCTGTTGTTTTGCTTCTCTCGAACTGATGACGGGTTTGTTTGAAGACTCCATTCTCTGTCTGTCAGATGAAAATGCACCAGCTCGTAATATGGCATCTCATTCGGCAGTCTTCTTAGAATCAGAAGTATTTGCAATTTTAGCTTGCTTTTGTCTTGATGGCCTTTTGATTTGGGGGGTTATGCTTCATGATGGTCTTTTAGAGTGGAGGGGAGCCAAGTGCATCAGTCGGGAGGGAGTGAAGCAGATGTGAGCTAATTAAAGGCTTTGCAGGTGGTACCACAAATAACGAACAACGTCAGACCAAAAATAGACGGATGTGAATAATGGGAGAGAGACGTAGAACAGAAAAGCATAGAGGCTCGTTCATTACATGTGGAGAGACCATGTGTGCTCTTTCTGGGCAATATTTCTCTCAGACATCTGCAGAGTTATTTTTGATGACAGTGTTGTCTGTTCCTCGATCTGTTTCACACATTACGTCGCTGTCACACTTTTACATTACGAGCTCTGAAAACAGCTCTAAAACGAGCTCTAAAAACGTGCTTCTAAAGTCAGGTAAGGTGATTACATAAATGTGTAAGAATATATATGTAATTAGTATGCTAATCAGTCACGCTTCTTGATTTTTTTATGCATTGGTACATACATATAGTACTTGTATAACTCAGTTCTAATTTTTTGATGAGCTGCATACTTCAAAGATGCATACTTATGTGACTGCAAATTTTGCTGTTTAGTAATGTGGAAAGTTGCTACGTTGCTTGGAAACTGTAAACAGCTTAGAGTGACACATTTTGGCAAACGTATTAACAGTATCCATGCAGCATTATAGTAGCCTGGAAATCCAGACCTAAATCTGAAAGATTAATGCTCTGGCATCGACTAATGTAAATCGGCAAGCTCGAGGGGCGGCACCAAGCATGCATTTGAAAATCTCACCGCACGCAATTGGATAACACTACGACCAATCACAACAAGCCCCATACACTTAGCTACCAGCGGAGCTAACTGGTAGATTATACTCTTGCCGTATCCGGTCGGCAAAACAGCAAAAACGCCATTCTTGCAAAGGATCGATTCGAGCGCCGTCTTCTATTCCTCTTTTAGATAAAAAGCCAAGTCTACTTCGTTCATTGTAGCGGCCAAAGCCGTTTCAAACAACTGGTGTTCATCCATAGCCATCTTGCAATGTTTACTAATGACTTCGACATCACAGTGCTGTCGTCATCTGTTTAGCTCGCCTCTGGCCCGCCTATATCAGATAACCCGATGTAATTGGTGCAGCTCAGATACAAGGGCATATCTAATGAGCATCATTACTCGACGCCAGAGTAAACTCGCTGAGCAAATTCAACTTGTGCTCTCGCGAGAACTCTGGTTTTCCTTACTCTTTAGTCTTACCAGGTCTGAGGAAATGAGAGGAAACTGAGCAAATTCTGAGAGAACTGCTGAGAGATTCGACACCTGCTTTAATATTTGATGAATTTAAATATGTCATTTAACGTGGCTTTATCAAGGCCATCTAGACTTTATTCATATTTTTTATTGCCAGTGTTTTGTCAGCGTATTGATTTTTACCCAAAGCTAAAGGACAAAACATTATGACTTCCAGCCAAGTTTTAGTGCTTTCATTAGAAATTTATTTTGGAACTTGAAATACAAACACACACGCATGCATGCACACGCACGCACGCACACACGCACACACACACACACACGCACTTGTACGTTTTGGTTTACAGGGTCTCTCCATAGGCGTAATGGAAGTGTCCTTGTAACCCATTTTACGTTGTAATACAAGAATATACAAGAACACACACACATAGCCTACACACGTTCTAATGAGGCTTTCTGGATGCTTTCTGTGAGTTGAGAGTGATGTGATGCATGTTCAAAGACAGCTTGTGGTGTCAGTACACCAAACATATGGTGACAGCAAATATGTGTAATGAATCCAAAACACTATTCATAGCAAGCTATTGATATGAACAGGATGCATGGTATGGCATGACATGACTGACAAATATTCCAATAAAAATGTAACTGACACCATAAAACACACTTTTGCAGGCTGCTTTAGTCTAAGAACAGTTTTTTTTTCCAGCTAAACTCTTGCTACTTCACTATGTCTATTAATTAAGATTTAGCATTTAACTGAACAATTAAAGAGGTAAAACTGGTAGCTGAAGACTACACAAGCACCAGTTTCTTTCAAAGATTAAAAATGTAAAACTTGGCCTTCAGACTTCATAAGTAGCTTTACAGAATGCTTCTTTCAGTTAAAAAGCTCTGTGTGATGGGATTTTCTTTCATAGGACCCATGATGACCTCTTAGTGTGGTACTCATAAACAAGCCTTGGAAGACACTGTGATGGCTTCTAATCCCACTTAATTAAACCGACTGAGTTTCCAAAAGAACCACAGCGACAGACAGAAAGAGAGAGAGAGAGAGAAATGTGGCTCAGGGTATGAGATGAATGTTTACTGGGAGGAGATTAAAGTTTGCTTCTGTCTGCTGGCTTGTGGGAAAGAGGTCACACTTATTTCTGACAATAGGCTATCAATCAGTTTCTCGTCTCTTGCCCAGGAAATTGCTTCCAAATAATGAGGCACTTGTAAAATTCCACTAAATTATTAATTGTGCCCAACCAGACAGACAGAAATACTAGTAAGTGCTATTTTACTCCGGATTTGAGTATTAAATTAGAACTCAGCCAAAAGTGTGACCCTCTTTCATTAAAAATAAGAACACTTTGAAAAGTAGGTCAGAAAATACGTAAATATGATCTGAAGATTGCGTGCAGAAGTATTATCATTAGCTAAGCTGAACTGTGATGAATCCTGAGTCATTCTCTGCTGGAAATAACAGCTTATGTAGCAGTTGCTCATCTTAGGTAGTCTCCCAGACTGGTTAATTCTGGGAAATCAATACTTTAATTCAATACTTTAATTGTTTTTTTTGACATTTCAATCTATTTCTTTCAAATCAATGCTGTTATTTAGAATTTCCTATTCATCAAAAGATCAAGCAGCACAACGGTTTTCAACATTGATAATAATAAGAAATGTTTCTTGAGCAGCAAATCAGCACATTAGAATTAGAACTAATAGCTGCTGAAAATGCAGTTTTGCCATCACTGAAAATAAATTACATTTAAAAATTATCAAAATAGAAAATGGTTCAACTTTCTTTTTTCAAAAGCATGAAAAAAAAAGAGTTTTTACAGAGTTTCCAAACTAGCAAATCTAATGATCCCAAGATGATTCCCAAGATGATTACTGTGACAATTACACACATTTTATGGAGGATACATATCTGTCTTTGTTCATTAAACCCTATTTTTCATTAACAAGACCATATCAATTAAGTCATTAACTGCACTCAGTTCTATAATTCTATCGTTACTTTCAAGAGCAGAAGATTTCTTATAGTCACAACAATAATAATCAAGTGTGAATGTCAATTTTAATCCTGCCTGTCAAGGTGGATATAACGGAACAGGAAGGAGATGCTGGCTTGTCCTTGGCTTTTTACAGATTCTGTGAAGCACATAAACTGCTCTTGCAATTTTAAGCAGGGCAAATCGCTGCACTTTCAATATCTCCCTTCACGAAATGGCAGGAGGCTCTTCAGCACCGAGCTGGTATTTACATCCTAAAGCTTGTCACTCTCCCTGCTTTTTTTGTTTAGGGGGATATAAAAACCTGTTTGCAGCAGGAGAGGGCTGTGCTGTGCACCAATTTTCTCAGCAACACAATTTAGCCTCAGTTGGAAGGCAATTACACTGAAGTGTTCTCCACGAAAATAGCCAAGAGTCTGGGCCAGGATCCGCTAGCAGTCACCTCTCAGATGAGCCCTAACAATGGCTTCCTGTACCCGATGAGAAGCTCAACAGATAATGAATAGCTACATGTCAGTGAAAGCCATTCTGTTGCATTCATCCAATTGCCTTTTCCTTTTTTTTTAAATGGGACATGTGTGTTCATTGCATGTACCCTGTGTTCGTGGGCAGGCTACTAATGAGGATGATGAATGAGAGAGGACAGGATGAAAAAAGTCTTGACAGCTCCCTGAGGGACGACCAAACCAGAGCTGAGGAGATCGAGATGCTCAGGATTGTGGCTAAGAGGTAGGGCAGTGTTAAATACCTTGTCTTGCAAAACCTATCCCCAATTGGACCCCAAAGCGAGTCTGTCCTTATTTACTCATCCTGATGCTGTATATTTTCTAGTGGAATCTTTTCCATACACCGACAGGTCATTGTGACCTCTTGCCAAGCTAAAATAAATAAATAAATAAAAAAACAGCATAAAAGAACCAAGTCTTATGGACTACTTTTATGGCAATGTTATGGTTCTTTTTTAGTTTTCCCCTTGCCATGGTTAATATGAACGGTTGCATTGTGAAAAGATTTCTTCTTTTTGGTTACCTAGAAATAATAACAGCATACATTTTGGAATGAATTAAGAATTTTGGGAGTTTGTAAATATACATATCATATGATAGGAAACTAATTGTATTAATTTATTAGCATATGTACACAGTTAAACCACTTCAGTAGTTCACACATAAACTTTCGTGGAGCCGAGGTAAGTCCACTATAGGGCACTCCTCCCGACTCTTGTGCTATCTTATCATGGAGTACATTTCCCATAACCCATCGCCCGGACTTATGCTTGATTACAGTCTGTTAATTCTGCCTATATAAGCCCTGTGTGTCATTCTCGGTGAAGTCTTGTATTTGAGTTGTTGTATAAAGCTGCATTTGGATCCTCAACAGCGTCAGAGCAGTTCGTAACAATACCTCCTCTTGCATTAATTGGCTAAATTATCTGAACGTTCTCTTCCCAATCTTTGTTAATAAAGCATAATTTTCATAATTTTTTGTCCTTCAGTAAAAAACTATTTCAATCCTCCTGATGTTCTCTTGTAGCCTATTCTAGGTCGCTAGCACCTTTATTTGACACTGATACGTACGTGGCAGCTTTGCAGTTCATGCATTCTGCTTTACACGGATCCTGACCGAAAAGAAAACACAGGAATTTTCTCTGTAAATCCTCTGTGAATTTACATTTGGGCTTTTTTTTTTTTACACTGTTTGCTACTTACATCTTATCTCGCACTTGACCGTAAACTGAAGCATCGAGTCACGCTGCTGAAATTCTGTGAACATAAAGTCCGGCTAGGCAAATATTCTGACATTGAAGAGCAGTGACAGACCAATGAGGCTGAGATGAACACACACACACACACACACACACACACACACACACACACACACACACACACACACACACACACACACACACACACACACACACAGGTTTTCTGACGTGCTCTCTGCTTGGAGCCACTGCGGATTGAGGAACCCGCTGATTATAACAAGACGGGGCGAAGCCGAAGCCGGTTTCATATGTTTTGTGTGCAAAGGCAAGCGCCAGTCAATTTAAAGTATACGCTTAATGGTCCCATGCAAAACAGGGAAAACCGGACATTTTCATGAATTTATATATATAATTTTAAGACTTATACTATTTATACTATATATACTATTTTGAGACTTGTCTACATTGAATAAGTCAAAGTAAACAATATAAACCGTAATATTTGTCTTTCTGAATGGATGCATGATGATGCTATGGTATTGAAGCATCCACTGTAGAGCATTGCAACTCAATGTCTTCGCTTTGACATGTCATGCCCAATGATGACTATAGGTTGAACTGGAAAGAGACAGATCTGAGCGGTCTGCTCTCAATGTTTAGATCAGTGGTGTCCAATCCTGCTCCAGGAGGGCCACTTTTGGGAGTTTAGCTCCAAGCCCAATTAAACACAACTGAACCAATTAATCAAGGTCTTACTAGGCATGCAAGAAACTTCCAGGCAGGTGTGTTGAGGCAAGTTGCGGGTAGTAAAGGGTGCTTAAGGGGCTCATTGTTTACACTTTGGGGGGAAATAAACCCTAGCCTAGAAATCTAGACACACCCTAGCGGCAGCAACATTTATTTTGCAGCTAAGTCTAGCAGCTCTCCGTTGACTTTCGAGCTGGAAAAACCAAACTCAGGTCAGGCCAATCACATCGTGTATAGACTAGGCGGGGCGGGCTTAACATAATGACGACAGAGTTGCGACGGTTCCCTGCTACTTGAAAACAAAGAATGACTGCTGCTGCTGGCGAACAGCGGTCTTTCGAATCGGCTTTGGCCGCGACTTGGAGTTAAGCTTTTCTTTGAGAAAAGAGCAAAGAACAGCACTTAAGTCATTTTTAAAAAAGGAAGATGTGTTCGGAGTTTTGCCGACTGAATACGGCAAAAGTTTAATATACCAACTAGCCTTCTTCGTTGCTCTGATTGGTTGTAGCACTATCCTATTGCGTGCAGAGGGATTTTGAGAGACAACCGTTTATCCCGCCCCTCAGATTGTGCCGTGCCAATGGTGACATCTTGATGTAGGTCTGGCTTGCCAGGCTAGATAAACCCATGAATGGCATACTAATAGTAGTCAAAGAACAGTAAACTGGGTTAAGAGAATGCATTTTGACATACTTCACCTTTAACAGCAGATGTGATGTTTGCGAGTGAGGAACAGCTTTATGAGAGGCTTTTGTAATCAACAGCATTTCTGCTTATATTTCAATTGACATGACATTCACAGTGAAAAGCTCCTGACAAGAGCATCCTGCTGGGGAAAATGATCATCTCTTATGCAGAATGCAAGCGTCAATGTAATATTTTTGTTTTTGTTGCCTCCAGGCTTGAAAAAAAACATCAACAACTGCAGATTCCACAGGATTTTTATTGAAAAAGAAACACTATGTTTCTCAACACTATAAGCAGCGCAACAGGTTTGTGCCCCACCCCCCCCCACCCCCCCATTTTAAATGCATGACTTTATGATGGACTTTATGCAGGATTGTAAACAGTGGTTAAAAATAAGGCATGGCTTCCTGGCTTGTTCGTCCTCTGCATTGTGATTTGTGTGTTTCTATCTCTGGTAATGCAGAAGCTCAATTACCTGCTGAGTCTTGGGGGGTATCCACATGCTCTTTTTGGACAATATTCTTCACTGTGACTGATGTCTCATGAGCCCGAAGCTCTGATTACCCTTGGACTGGTCAGTTTGCTGGTATTTAAGGAAACATTAGGACAGTCTTTCTACCCTTACACATCGGTTATCTCTGTCTCCTTCTTAATAACTTCGGCATTGATGGCAACAGGGTTTTTTTCTGCACGGGATGTTCAAACTGTCTCACTTAAAATAATTGTTCCCCTCCAAGAGCCCAGTAACACTAGTCAATATGATGATGTTGTTATTATTGATGCATTGGAATTATCGTAAATACTAGTTTCCTGGTTAACATTTTTTTACACAAAAGCCCTCTCAAATCAAAAGTAGGACATTTCCGATAGCATGTGAAGGCAGCATAAGATATGGCAAGATTGAACAACATACAGTGCTAGAGTGAAGATACATAGTGAACAATGACTTAAAGGGATACTTCACCTCTGGAAAGATGAATGTGTATTTAAAATAGGTCATTTAAATGTGAAGAAATGTTTGAATTTGGAACTTTCTAGACTGAGAAAAGCCATAACATGTATTTTTGGCTTATGTGGATGAAAGACAACAACTCCCAGAATGCACTTGCTTCGCTGCCCTAGGAGGCCACTCCCAAGCCACGCCTACCGGTTAGAGAGCGCAGTTGAAAACAACAAGGATTAGCTACTAGTGAGTCTCCGTGACGAGTTTGCCGGGGATTTCGAGATCGCTCAAAATGTCCGGGATTCAGCTTTTGCGTTCTACAGTCGCCATTCATCATGTTTACTGTGGCGAGCAGGACGAGGCTGAGGGGCGCGGGAGAACGGCGCGAGGCCGGTGGCGTCATTACTGAGACGCATCGGTCTCCGAGGAGCGGGAATTTTCTTAGCAATGTTAAAACGCACATCAACCGATCACTTGTTTAGCGTTCATGTAAACACTACATTCAGATTCACCAATCGGAATGAATTCAGTTAGATTGAAACAAAAGGTGTGCATGTAAACAATGAATGGCGACTGCAGAAATCAAAAGCCGAAACGCGGACATTTTGGACGGCCGGACATGTCCGGGAAAAAGAGGATGTCCTACTAAAAAGAGGGGCCTCCCTAAAAAGAGGAGGCCCCTACTACTCAGCTTTCTCCTACTACTCAGCTTTCTCCACAGAACAAGAGCCTGCTATTTTAGCTTCCAAAGAAAGACGTCTGACACTGTGTGTACATTCTGTGAGTGAGATCCCACCCTCTATGGGCGGGTTGAACACATGCGGAACAGCTCCTCCTACTGGCTGTAGTCTTTAGCCTCTGGCCAGAAAATCCTCAGATGACGCAAAATGACGTTTTTTGCGTCATCGGAGGATTTTTTCCAGACAAAAAATACATAAATCTCTCGTCTAAAGGGGGATATGAGGGTGGAAAGCATGGTAATTCGAAAATACTACAGGTTTTCTACTAATACAAAGCTTAATGCTAAATCCTGAAGTATCCCTTTAAAAAACTTAGAACATAGTACATGAGTGGTGTGGACCATTTTTATTATGCTTTTATGGTGATTTTATGGATCTAGGCAGTATAAAATCACCATCCATGTTTTGAACATTATGGAAAACAGAAGCTTTTAATGGAACAGTTCACCCAAAATTGAAAATGTCAATATTTACCCATTCATGTTCCAACCGGATATTTTGAAAGTCAATGGGGTCCAAACAACATTGTGTGTGTGTAAATATATAAGTTGAGATGGCAATAACTTTGATCAGTGTTTTCAGGATATCATTTTATGGACAACAAATATCAAAATATCTTCTTTTGTATTCTTCTTTTAGGTCACTTTTTGTGTTTTTGAGTGAACTAAAATAGGTTTGTTAAAATATATATATATATATATAAAACAAATACAAATGACATACTTTGTATTAGTGTTGAAATTGTTTCAGTCTTTAATTTTCATGGTTATGCAGTAAGAATGTCACTGAGTAAGTATTTAAACAACTACTGAACAAAAAAAGCCTGAACCAGACTGACTTGTTCATTTCAGTAGCAGAATCGGAATCAAAGCGCTTTAAGTCTTAGTTCCTAAAGACAAGTGACAAGCCTTTTGCTAATTTGCCTTAGGGAAAGTAACCCTCAAGGCTTATGGATCTAGTTCTTGAGATGTATCCGAAGGCAATACTCGACTCGACCTTGTTGAAAACCCAGAGCAACCACTGCGATGTGACTCACAGTTTATTTGAACTGGCTTATGGGATCTGTCAAGACACCTGTATCACACACTGTATGACTAACATGTCTAGTGATTACATCAATGTGAAATATGCATTTGAAGAGCACAAAGTCACTGACAGGATTCATCTGTGGGAAGCAGAGGAAGGGGAGGTACTGTACTGTATGTGACCTGAAAGATTTCTGGATGTAAGAAACGTGTGCTACAAAATGCATGGACTCTGAACTGCATCCTTGTAGCTCTTTAGCCAGTTTTAGTTTAGTTATTCACTCAAGAGGAAACAAGATTTAGATTTTTTTTGTTAAAATTGAACTTGAACACTCAATTGAAGACTGACCTGTACTTTCGTTGGCATCTAGACTGCCAGCCAGCTGCTCCAACAATCGCGCCCGCGCCGCGTTTCTCTTGTGCTTCTTGCCTTCATAGTGTTGCTGTGCCATCAGTGGGTTGTTGAACCAGGCGCCACACAAGCAGCAGTACTTGCCCGCCTCTCCGTGATTGGTCAGCGGCTGCCACGTGGGAGGGGGTGTGTCTGTGGTCTGAGGGGTTGGCGGGGCCGACTCTGCACAGAACAGAATAAATTTCCATCAATATAGCATCTATGAGCCAATTCAATATCAAAACAAACAATACAGATTCTGTTGAGTGCAGCTGAAACTACCCTGCTGGCAAACACACCGATGGCTCCAAGCCTGATCTATGCAGGTCAAGAGAGGGTCAGCACATGTGGAGATGAAAATTCACCCCTGAGTTAGGTTACCTTCCTCCATCTTATGAGGAAAAAGCAAGCAAATGGATTGATCTTCCAGGTGACACTCTCAAAGAAACCATGGGGATTGTTACCATGGTTACCAACCCCAAATAGCCACAGGACATGACACTGCCGCAGGTTAGAATGAGCTAAACACACTATGATTGTTTACTGCACTTTCAGAGGCCCATTGAAGTAAAATTGCAACAGCTTTTTAAATCAATGAAGTAATGCTTAAGAGCTTTTAGGTTAAAAGTAACAGAAGTTTGCATTCTGTAAATTATCATAGCAACAATGCTTTGAAGCATACACACAACATGATACCATCTATCTATTTATGAAGAATATTACCACATTTTGATTAAAACAGATGGCAATGGTGTCATGTTGTGTGTGTATATAAAATACAAACACACACACACACACACACACACACACACACACACACACACACACACACACACACACACACACACACACATATATATATAAAAAAACACACATGGAATCTCATATTGGACACTGGTTGCTAGGAAGTTGTTCATTTAATTTAGTTGATTTGTAATACTCTTGCAACCAAGAACACCTACAGTAACTACACCTCTCTGTTCTCACCACCCACTTCTCACTCGGATGAGCATGATGATTTATATCACTGTGCATGGATCACTTAAAACCAGCTTTCAGTCTGACAAAACATGCATACAGACATTAGGGTTGGGTCAGGATGCTTGACTATGTCACAATTTGGTTTTGTTTCATGTTATTAGGCTTGTTCGACTTGAACCGACGCTGCACAGACGATCGGTTTATGACATCAAAGTACCGCGAGAGCAATTCAAAAGCATAAGGAGCCGTCTGCTCTCAATTCACTCTTGCGGTATTTTGATGTCATTCACCGATTGGTCTGTGCAGCGCCGGTTCAAGTCGAACAAGCCTCTTGTTTCATGTCTGTCATGTGATTCCATGTTCAAGTCATGTGATCCTGCCATGTGTTCTGTGTTGTCATGTTGTCATTGGTTCATTGTTTCACTGTTCACAGGTGTCCCTTGTCTAGTCATTAGTCTTGTGTGTATTTAAGCCCTAATGTTTGCCATGTGTCCTTGTCAAGTATTGACAAGTACTGTTGGTAAGCGTTCTGGTTCTGGAGTTAATGCCACGTCATGCCTTTGTTTTATGTTTGATCATGCTTTGTAAATAAACTGCACTTGGGTTCTCTACAAACTTGTCTTCAGTGGACATCCTTACAGAGTCGAATGGTGAATTTAGTGTACATGTAGTATTTTTTTAACAATGAATTTAGAGACTTCTCAAGCAGGATTTTTAGCATGCTGACAGTGTGCTACTGTTGATCTGTCAGCAAGTTAAAATCCTCTCTGAGAAGTTGCGACTCTGAATTAATCCGCTTTATCCGATACAGTCATCAAAGCACTGCTTTCGTAACAAATTCACAGCATTCAACAATACATTTCTAAATAATTATGAGGGTTTTAAAAAAGGTGTTTCAAGTTAAAAAATTGTTAATCTATCTCGAGACCCATCTCTTGTGCTCCTTTCAAAAGCAAAAAATAATGCGGTGTAAACATCCTTTCGGCATCTGATCAGGGTCTGTTGGACATCTTGAAACTCTGCATTTATGGTTATAGTGATTTTCATTGTGATTTTCCTGATTCAATATATTTTGTTGATCCAGGAACAACATTCCTGTCTAAAAATGTTGTCCTATCTCTACTCCTAAACCTACCTAACCCTTAGGTTATCCCTAAAGTCAGAGGGAAATGATAGTTGAATAACATGTGTAAAAGCACATAACTCTGGTTGTAAGCCTAAACGACAGAAACTGTAAACTTGTCACTCAAATCTGATTGGTTGTTTGGAAATTTGTTCCAGGATCAACAACGATGTTAATCCAGGAACATGTTGTACTTGATGAAATCACATTCAATATATGCCATATAAAATAATTTTGCATATCCCTAACACACACATCTATGAATTTATTCCTACAGAGCACGGCATGGTGTGCAGAGGCAAATGTTGTAGTTGAACCCCAAAGCAAAGATGGTTTTACAGCTGGAGTGACAAGAAGAGCAGAAAGAGACGGGGGTTGGACAGGTAAAAATCTCAAGGGCAACTCAATCACATCCGCTTCGACTGTCAGCACCGATCCTCGTCTGATGAGTTTTCCCAAGCGAGCAGCACTCTGGATTTTCATGAAGGTTACTTTTGACTCTAATCTTTCCTGAAACCCCCGTTCTACCACTTTCTCTTTAAATTTGTGGAAAAGTCCTTTCATTTTGGTTCGCTAATACTTTATAAAGCTGTCTACTGTGTGATCTCCATCTGAGATTCATCTGTGTCATAAAAGACAAAAAAAACGAGTCAAAAGGGAGCGAATAACCCACAGAACTCTGACTTCAGTGAACTATGATGATTCTCCCTCTCACCATTGAGAGTGTGTTATAATATCTACTGTATGGATAACCAGACACATTAGTGGAATTATTCTAGAGGGCTGTAAGAAACACTACCCTGCATAATTGAAATTATTCCCCCCTTATGACAGGAAATTAAATTCAATAGTCATTGACAGACTAAAGATAGAAACACATGCCACATATTGTCCTGATACCTGAAGTAGACATTTGTGATGTGGTTAAGATCACTTTAAAGTGAACGTAATCAAATATGGGCAAAGAGACTGAAAACATGTTAAAACAAATTTGTCTCACACAGAAAACAGCATCAAGTTTAGTGTTTATTACCGCCCACACTGGTGACTTTCCAAACTGGCAAATATCCAGTGACAAAAGCTCAAGTGATTGAAAGTGTCCATTGCGAATCAATTGTTTTTCACAGTGCAAAATCCAATTAAGGGGTGGATCTGTTCAGGGCACAATGCTGATGGAAATGCACACATCAATTCAAAGTCCCCCCCCCCCCCCCCCCCCCCCCCCCCCCCCCCAAAAAAAAAAAAAAAAAAAATATATATATATATAATAATAAATATAAATATAAATATAAATATAAATAAATATAAATGTAATACAGTGATGTTGTGAAATATTATTACAATTGGACATACTGTAAGTTTTCTATTTGAATATATTTTCAAATGTAACTTGTTCCTGTGATGGCACATCTGGATTTTCAGGATCATTACTACAGTCTTCAGTATCACATGATCCTTCAGAAATCATTAATATGCTGATTTGGTGATCAAGAAAAATTTCTTAGTATTATCAATGTTGAAAACAGTTGTTCTGCTTTATCATTTTTGCGGAAACTGTAATACTTTTTTTCATGATTCTTTGAATACGAATTTCAAAAGAACAGTATTTATTTGAAATATAAATATTTTCTAACATCGCAAATGTCATTACTATATAAAACATGTAGCAATACCAATGTTTCATTTTATTGAATTAAATGCTTCACATAATTAAGGGTACATTTACATGACAACAATGTACTAAAAACGGAAAAGACAACACTGTTGTCAAAACCATCCCCGTTCACATGGATATGTGAAAACGACAAAAAAATGGTGTATTATTCATGGAAGGCCAGTAGTTGGCGATGTCACTTTGTAAAGAAACGTGCCTACAGACTGAACACATAATATGCATATGCATGATGTGGCCATTTTCACAAACGATGTTTTATTAACAAAGTTTGGGAGAAACATGTTCAAATGTTCTATCCAATCAGCATGAGAAGAGGCCTATATACATAATATATATATATATATATATATATATATACAGTACCAGTCAAAAGTTTGGAAACGTTACTATTTTTAATGTTTTTGAGTCTCTTATGCTCATCAAGCCTGCAGTTAAAAAACAAAAACAAAAAAAACAACAACTAATATTATGAAATATTATTACAATTTAAAATAATGGTTCTCTTTTTTAATATACTTTAAAATGTAATTTATTTTTGTGATGCAAAGCTGAATTTTCATCAGCAAGTACTCCAGTCTTTGGTGTCTTATGATCCTTCAGAAATCATTCTAATATGCTGATTTATGATCAATGTTGGAAACAGTTGAGCTGCTTAATATTTTTTTTTATAACCTGAGGTACTTTTTTCAGGATTATTTGATGAATTAAAAGTTAAAAAGAACTGTATTTATTTAGAATAGAAATATTTTGTAACAATATACACTACCGTTCAAAAGTTTGGGAACAATAATTTTTTTTTTTAAAGAAATTAGTACTTTAATTCAACAAGGATGCGTTAAATTGATAAAAGGTGATGGTAATGATTTATATTGTTAGAAATGTTTTTATTTTGAATAAATGCTGTTTTAATGAATAAATGCTGTTAACGTTTTACTCATCAATGAATCCTGAAAAAAGTATTCCAAAAAAATATATTAAACAGCGTAAACTGTTTCCATCATTGATAATAACTGAGTATCAAATCATCATATTAGAATGATTTCTGAAGGATCATAAGACACCAAAGACTGGAGTACTTGCTGATGAAAATTCAGCTTTGCATCACAAACATAAATTACATTTTAAAATATATTAAAAAAGAGAACCATTATTTTAAATTGTAATAATATTTCATAATATTAGTTGTTGTTTTTTTTTTTTTTTTTTTTTTTAACTGCAGGCTTGATGAGCATAAGAGACTTCTTTCAAAAACATTAAAAATAGTAACGTTTCCAAACTTTTGACTGGTACTATATATATATAGGTGAGTGGGATACGTGTATATATATATTTCACGTAAATGGCAATGAAAATTACCTATGAATTGTCATTTAAGTGAAATGACTGAACTTAAATATACAAGCTTGATAAAAATGATCATTCTAGAAGAAAAATTCAGATGGCACTTAGAGGCTTTTGCATCTGAACTTTTCATATATAATATATATATATACGTATCCCACTCACCTATGTTCCTCTGCAGTTTTCTATATCCCTCCACCACGTTGAAAACGGTGTCATGTAAACAGCCCCTTAGACGCTTAATTTCATTATTTTTTTAATGGCTAAAAGCTATACATTATGTCACCTGAGTTTATAAAAATCTAAATAGTAATATATTTGATTCGAGCCACGTTTAAAGCCATTGGAAATTAGTTGATATACGCACACTTGTGATCAGTTGAATATTGTGATATTGCTTGGCAAGTTGGCAACCATAAGCAATCTACAGTTATGCCATGTTTAGTAGGTCGGTGGTAGAGTGGGCTGAAGGTTAGTTAGATAGGTATATGCATGGATCAATGGGCTGATATAGATGCATCAGTGGACTGGCTTGCTCTTTCTTTTTATTTACCATTTAAGCTCAATATTATTTTCGAGTTAGCCTATACATGACATTGACCCTGAGTCACACATATTCACTGCTGCCTCTGGCTCACAGCACTGAGCAACGCAGCATAGATAGAAGCTTTTGAAAGGGAACGTCTCAGGTTACTTGACTGTAACCCTGTTGCCTGAAAAAGCAGGAACGAGATGCTGTGCTATATTGCCACACTGAGGATGTGTCCATACGTCTCTTCAGACAAAGTTATAACTGAAGGCACACCTGTTGCACATCTATTGATAGCCTCTGACAAGGGTGTATTCCAATTATGTTTCAGAGGTTATCTAAGGCCAAGTCCATTGGGGTGTTTGCACACATGCTTCACAACCGGACACACACAATGGTGTTCCCATAGCGCTGAGCAACGAAGAATCTCATTCCCAATGTTTCAGGGAACAGGGTTACAGTCAAGTAACCTAAAACGTTTTAGACTATTTCAGAACTATGCGAGGATTTTTTACTAGTGGCAATGGCAATGACAATTACATTTATATAGCACTATTTACAACCAGATTTTACCAATGTGCTTTACAACAAAATGACTAAAAAACACCAATAACACAAAGATAAAAATATACAAAGCAGTTAATATTATTAATTACATTATAAACATGTGGCAAACATAAGACAAGGACAAGTGTGCTTCAACCAGAATTAAAAGCCTTATTGAACAGAGAGGTTTTTAACTTAGACTTAAAAATAGACACAGAAGAAGCCATTTCAATACAAATGGGAAAATCATGAATAAAAGCATGAATCACTTTCTCAAGGTTTTTAAAAGAAAGAAATGACTTAACTTTAGACAGAAGTCACACTTTATTTTGATGGTCCCTTTTGAACATTCTGTTGACTATAAGCAACTTTGCAACTACATGTCAACTAAACTAACTCTCACTAGATTATTAGTAGAATGTCTGCTTTATCTGAAAACTCTTTATTGTTATGGTCCCCCAACAGACATTCTGCTTACTATAAGTAACTTTGGAAGTATATGTCAACTTATTCAAACCCTAACCCTACCAATCTACTAATACTCTACTAACACTCTAATGAGAGTTAGTAGACATGTAGGTGCAACGTTACTTAGTCAACAAAATGTGTTAAAGGGACCATCAAAATAAAGTGAAACCCAACCTTTTTTTTTTTTTTTACTTTTTAATAGACATGTTTTAAAAGCATTGCTTTTTTTTTTATATATACATTTTTGTTTATTTTACAGAGAAAATACAAAAATGATCAAGACATATACTGAATATCTTCAAAAGTCTGTAAAACACACTACCGTTAGGGGTCATTTATACACAATATAGGCATTAACATTAACTGTTTTTTAACATTGATAATACTAAGAAATGTTAAGCACCAAATCAGCATATTACAATGATATGGGAACTAAAGGAAACAAAACGTCCACTTAGTGATTGTTTGCTTACTGCATCCTTATCACAGTTTTGCACATTTAACAGACTCTAGACTTAGCTACTCAACAGTGCAAAATTATTGTGGCAAGGGGGGTGTGGTTCAGCGAGGTCTGTGACGAGAGACAGAGAAAGGAAACGAACGTAAGTGGGTCAAGTGCAAATGACAAACACCTGTGTCTCGTTTCAGTAATTGGCATGAAGAGACCAGATAAAAGCCACCTGGGAGATGTGAAGCGGCAGAGAGGGACTGGCTGAGACTTGTGAACAGATCTGGTGGAAAGAGTTGGACCGTTTATAAAGCTCTGAAGAGCGCTGGTGGAAAGAGTTAAAGACTGAGTTATGACTATGAGAAGCGCCCACAGCGCGGAAGAGACCAGATAAAAGCCACCTGGGAGATGTGAAGCGGCAGAGAGGGACTGGCTGAGACTTGTGAACAGATCTGGTGGAAAGAGTTGGACCGTTTATAAAGCTCTGAAGAGCGCTGGTGGAAAGAGTTAAAGACTGAGTTATGACTATGAGAAGCGCCCACAGCGCGGATTTATGTTATTGTGTGATCTACTGTTACTGAAATTCACGAGTCTCAGACAAGCCTACCCCGTCTTCTTCCTTCACCTTTCATCTAAATCATACTACAGTGGTGCCGAAACCTGGGAAGGAAGAAGCAGCCGCCGCCATGTAATCTCCGTCAGGGACACCACTTGCAGATGTCATCTTATCCCTCACGGTCCTCCATCACGAACAGCACCAGGCCTTACTGGACATGAGGACCAACCAGGAACGTCAGTTCCAGGCCATTGTCCAGGCCCAACAGGAGGACCGCGAGAGGTTCCGGAGCTGGTTCAGGCAGAAGCCACGGCGCACCAGACCACTCCCACCCACCTGCCGTTGAATAAGATGGGGGTTCAGGACGACCCCGAAGTCTTCTGAGACCTCTTCGAGAAGACTGCAGAGGCAGGTGGGTGGCCACGGGACCAATGGCCGGTGCGCCTCATCCCCCTTCTGTCTGGTGAGGCGCAAGTGGCTGCCCAACAACTGCCTGTCCGGAACCTCCTGGTCTTCGACAACCTGAAACGGGCCATCTTACAGCGGGTCAGCCGGAGCCCAGAGCAACATTGCCAGTGGTTCCATTCCCTGGGTCTGGGCGAAAGTGGCTGACCCTTTGTGATGGCCCAACAGCTCCGGGACTCCTGCTGCAAATGGCTCTTGGCTGAGGGAAGCAACGTCGAGGGAATCATCGACCGAGTGGTACTGGAACAACTCATATCTCGCCTGCCCAGGAGGACCACAGAGTGGGTCCAGTGCCACCGCCCGACTTCGCTGGACTGATATGGTAGGATCATATGGTGGCGTGCCCCGGGGTCGGAGAACCCCTCCCAGCAGTGTCTCTCTCTCTTTCTTCTTTTTTTCTCCCTCTTCCCCTACCTCTTCCCCTCGACCCGTTCCTCTCCCCAGGTCTCGTCCTCCAGGCCCGCCGAGGATGGGGTGGGTCCGGCCTGGACTACGCTGGTGGCCCGCGAGCTCCTCCCAGGGGGTGGCCTTGAGCCACTTCCTACCACTAGAGTGGAAGGTAGGTCTAGGCCGGCCTGTTGGCGTTGCAGGGACCCGGGGCATTTCACTGACAGATGTCCGGTGATGGAGGTGGGGACAATGATCCGGGTCCCGGATGTCCCACAGGCTGCCCCCAGGTCAGGCTGGCTGGTACCAAATACCTGTAAGTATTAAGGGGGGTACCTCTCCGGCTCTGGTGGATTCAGGATGTAACCAAACCTCAATCCATCAGAGCCTGATTCACCCCGAGACATTGGATATGAGCTGCACGGTTCAGGTACGGTGTGTGCACAGGGACGTGGTGAAATATCCTATAGTGACCGCTGTTATCCATTTTAGGGGACAAAAGCATAATGTAGAGGTGGCAGTTAACCAGCACCTCCGACATCCACTAATTCTGGGAACAAATTGGCCTGCTTTTAATGAATTACTGGGGTATTTATGTGCGGATGTCTCTTGTGCAGATAAAAAGCAGGAAAGGAGCGTGGCTGTGCAGCTTGGAGAGGCGGAGCCGGGATCACTGAGATCTGATCCAGGGGAACAGAACGCCACAGAGAGGCTGATCCTCTCGGAGCGTGATGACTTTCCCCTGGAGCATTCGCAGGATGAGTCATCAAAACATGCGTTTGAACAGGTCCATTCTATCGATTCTGTTCAGTATCGCAATATTTTGCACATGCAATTATATCGATACAGTAGCGCAAAGTATTGCAATATTGAATTATAAAATTATCTGTTTTACTTTCGGGTTAAAGGGCTGTGACGGTGGGAGTTTTTTACCACCGCGGTGGGAATGGACCAACTAAAAAAAAAAGTGTTTATTTGAGCAAAAAGTGTTTATTTAAACGTTTATAATCCCCTTAAAAAATGGGTGAAACATGAGTGAAGATTTGGGAAAAGAAACAAGAGATTCCAAGCAGGGATGAGTCACGATTTTTGAATATTCGAGTAGTTTATTTAATTATAGAATATCGAATAGGTTGTGTGATTATTCTCTAAAACAGCTATTCCCAAACTGTGGTCCGCGGACCACTAGTGGTCCGTGAGGGTACTGCAGGTGGTCCGTGGAAAGGCAAAATAAAATATAAAATAATATTTTTTTTTACCTTAATTTTACCAGGAAATTCCCATAAAAAAAAAATTAAAGAATAATATGTAGGCCTATATTGATATAACATTTTAATTAAATTGTCAAGTTATTGTGGCGCAATGGATAAGACACATGCCTTTGGTGTGAGAGACCCGGGTTCGAATCCACTGTGAGACACCAATGTGTCCCTGAGCAAGACACTTAACCCCTAGTTGCTCCAGAGGCGTGCAACCTCTGACATATATAGCAATTGTAAGTCGCTTTGGATAAAAGCGTCAGCTAAATGAATAAATGTAAATGTAAATGTAAATTGTGTGATTACTAAAATAGCCTAGTGGTGTTCGGCCTTGACATTCAAGTTCAGTGCCGTTAGAACCACAACATTGGTTCGGTGGATAGCAACAGGTTCTCTGAAGAGAAAAGGGCAGAGGCAAATATGTTCTCATTATCACATCACACGCATAGCCTTTAATGGTGCGTTCACACCGGACGAAATTTCGCTTCAAACTTTTGTTTTTACGCGCGTCAATTTCGCTCTCGACGCGCGAATTGATACAAAGTGGTCAAGCGTATCACTAGACGCGGTAGGCGAGAATTTGACATATGATCCCTTTTTGAATTTGACGCGCTATTCGCGTCCGGTGTGAACGCACAGTTAGGCATAGGCAGTAACGAAATGTTTATAAATGGAATGAATAAGGCCTGTTATTATTTTAATTTCCAGTTAGTTTCTTGATCTCACGTTTCTGAAATATTTTCCAGATGTGCTGTTAAATGGACAAACTCAAGCCTAGGTACTTTTTGAGGACTTGTAAAACTAAAACTCTGAAGATTAATAATCCCCTAAAATCGCCAAAGGTTTTGAAATGTTGACTATATTCCAGTGTTCTGTATAGATTTCATACTCCATTGCTATGGAAATAAGCCTGTTGTTCAAATGAACCTGATTATGCCCTCGGGCGCTTGAGTAAATAAATAAATTAAATATGTGGCAGCCGTTGTGTGCAGTAAACTTTCTTTTAACAAGCCTGTTGTACTGATGTGATGACCAATGATAGTTTTAGAGCTAGTAAGCCTATTTAGAGGTGCAGATTAATTCAGGTAGGACTCTGTGTAGACATATTTTATTATGTGTATTATGAGGTGGTCCGCGAAAATTCTTGATTACAAATAGTGGTCCACACACACAAAAAGTTTGAAAACCCCTGCTCTAAAATAAAATCTCCATGTTTTCGGTGCTGATGCGGCGACGCGTTCATGTAACCGGAGGGTGACGCTGCCAATAACGCATATAACAGCTGTCACAAAGAACCGGCAAAAGTAATGATTATGAATGTGTCAAATATAGCAAGGAGGCATTTTAATTGTTTATTAATAAACTAGTGTTTTCTGTGTCAGTGTCGGCTGCAAAGATGAAGTTGACGATGCTTACTCATCATCTTTGCAGTGAACGCGCCTATATAGAGAGAAATGCACACTTCTTACGGATTACATAAGCAGAGATTAGGCTAGTCGGTTTCTTTTCATTTTGAATTGTTTAGTTTAAAAGTAGACAATTCAAGCTTTCTATATGGAATAACTAATGGAATATTGTTAAATTCGCTGATAATCAGGTGACCAGATCGCAAACCAGAATTCAAAGCCGACAAGCTTAAAGTTATGGGCTCACGCACAACTCTCTCATTCGTCATGAATCCAAATGTTTCCATGGCTACGATGTAACATTTATTTGCTAACCTATTTTTTTCTTTTGTAAACAAAGCTTTGTGCTTCACTCGTGTCATAATATTAACATAAAACAGCATTCACATACAAAAAAATGTGTTTTGGCGGACCACCGCCAGTGCTACTCAGCCATGGTGGTGCGGTTGTCAAGTTTACCAGCACAGCCCTATTACTATTATGTCTGCATTATGTTACTCTATTGTATTTAACAATATTTAGCAATGTATTTATATTTAGAGATAGAGATAATTACGTCCTGGCCTGTAATAAGGTCTATCCTGAATGTTCAAGGACCAAGTTTTTGCACTATACCCTTCTAAGTTTTTGCACTTCAGTTAATGTGTAGATGTGAACATTATCTAGAATTGAATCTTCTTATTTTCCTATTTTTTTGTAATGCCTTTGAATAATATGGGGGACATGAATCGCAATACATCGCAGAATCGAATCGCAATACTTGCTGTATCGCAATATGTTAAGAATCGCAATAATATTGAATCGTGGCCCAAATATCGCAATACTATCGAATCGTCACATTTTTGCCAATTCCCACCCCTAGTTGGAACCCCTCTTGTTGGAACCCCTCTTGTTTGCTGCAGGTCCCACAAGCCTCCACGGGGTGCTAGACGTCCTGAAGGAAGCTTGGGAGGAAGGACCTTCGGCAAGTCTAAATGAAATTCAGTATGTCCTGGACCGGAGAACAAAACTCCACACATTGGGGCGGCTCTCGAGCGAGAATTTTTTACAGGCCCAGGACAGACAGACCCGGCTATACAACAGGGGAACCAAACTGAGAGAATTTTCACCAGGAGATAAAGTCCTTGTATTGCTCCCTACATCGAGTTCTAAATTACTTGCGAAGTGGCAAGGGCCCTTTGAGGTCACACAGCAAGTTGGGGATCTCAATTATGAGGTAGTTCGAACGGATAGGAATGGGGCACATCAAATTTACCACCTCAACCTCCTTAAACAATAGTGTGAGGCAGAGTCAGTGATGCTAGCGACTGTAACTAGTGCGGAAGATCATCTCGGGCCAAAAGTGAATACGAAAAATCAATCTCTCGCTCATCTGTCGCCGTCCCAGATCACTGATGTAACCAGGTTGTAGGCAGAATTTGCTGACGTGTTCTCTCCCCTACCCAGTCGAACAAATCTCATTCAGCACCATATTGAGACCGAGCCGGGTATGGTGGTGCGCAGCCAGCCATATAGGTTATCGGAACACCCAAAAAAAGTGGTTCAGACTGAATTAGAGGCGATGCTCGAGATGGGGGTAATAGAAGAATCCAACATTGATTGGGCCAGCCCGATAGTTTTAGTACCTAAAACCGATGGCTCTGTTCGTTTCTGTGTGGATTACCGCAAAGTTAATGCTGTGTCGAAGTTTGACGCGTATCCAATGCCGCGGATTGACGAACTACTTGATCGGCTAGGCACCGCTCGCTTTTATTCGACACTGGATTTAACTGAAGGTTACTGGCAGATCCCCTTATCGCCTCTATCCAACGAAAAGACAGCCTTTACAACGTCTTTTGGATTACACCAATTCGTTACGCTTCCTTTCAGGTTGTTCAGGGCTCCAGACACATTTCAGTGCCTCATGGACCGAATTATCCGGCCTCATGCTGCATATGCCGCTGCCTACCAAGATGACATCGTCATTTATAGTAATGACTGGCAGCATCATATGGAGCATGTGCGCGCTGTCCTGAGAATGCTGAGACTGGCTGAGCTGACGGCCAACCCAAAGAAGTGAGCGGTTGGGCGTGTGGAGGTCAGGTATCTGGGTTTCCACTTGGGTCATGGGCAGGTGCGTCCCCAAATTGATAAGACCGCAGCAGTTGCACCTTGCCCGAGACCCAAGACCAAAAAGGAGGTGAGACAGTTCCTGGGGTTTGTGCCTAATTATTCAGACCTTGCCAGCCCGCTGATTGATCTCACTAAAAAGGAAGCACCAGATCTGGTCCAGTGGACGGAGCAGTATCAGCAGGCTTTCACTCAGGTAAAAGCTGCTCTATGGGTGGGCCACTCTTACATTTTCCTGACTTTTCTCTCCCCTTCTTGTTGCAGACTGACGCATTGGACAGGGGACTTGGAGCGGTCCTGTCTCAGGAGATAGAGGGAGAGGAGCGGCCGGTGCTGTACATTAGCCACAAGCTCTCCAAGAGAGAGACTAAGCACAGCACCATTGAAAAGGAGTGTTTAGCCATCAGATGGACGTCCTCACCCTCCGATATTATCTCCTGGGGCGGGAATTCACCCTCTGTTCGGACCATGCGCCCCTCCAGTGGCTCCACCACATGAGGGATACTAACGCACGGATCACCCGTTGGTATCTGGCATTACAGCCCATTAAGTTCCAGGTGGTCCACGGGACGGGGGCTTAGATAGCGGTGGCTGACTTTCTCTCCAGAAATGGAGGATGGCTCCCCGGCCTGAGTCAGGCGGTGGGGGTATGTGGCAAGGGGGGCGTGGTTCAGCGAGTTCTGTGACGGGAGAGAGAGAAAGGAGACGAGCGGTGCGTAAGTGGGTCAAGTGCAAATGACAAACACCTGTGTCTCGTTTCAGTAATCGGCGTCAAGAGACCGGATAAACCTGGGAGATGTGAAGCGGCAGAGAGGGACTGGCTGAGACTCGTGAACAGATCTGATGGAAAGAGTTGGACCGTTTTACAAAGCTCTGAAGAGCACTGGTGTAAAGAGTTAAAAGACTGAGTTTTGAGAAGCACCCGCAGCGCGGATTTATGTTATTGTGTGATCTACTGTTACTGAAAGTCACGAGTCTCAGAAAAGCCGACCCCGTCTTCTTCCTTCACCTTTCATCTGAATCATACTACATACAATTATGTTTCTAGATGCCTTTGTGTCTGTGGATCCGTGCAGTATTCTAGGACGCTCACTGGAGCTTGTGTAAAGCTTCATTACCACTGCACACACAGCTGGGCCGGAGGGCTTAAACAAAGCAGAACTGAACTCTAGGTTGAGTTTCGCGCTCTGGGCTTCAAGCATGAACCAGTCACTATGTTCCTTCAGCTCTGATTCATAACTGTCTGAGCACACCTCTGGGTATCTAATCCACTAATGTACAGTGTCTCTACTCTGCCATTAGTAAAAGTAAAAAAAAAAGAAAGAAAAAAAGAATATTTTATAAAGAAAAAATATTTTCTGCACGTTTTTATGAAGTAATAAAAAATGAAGATTAAATGTCGATTTAGTTTAGCTTATCTTACCTGTGGGTGTGGGCAGACTTGGCGACTCCCCCAGCACCAAGCGCACTCTCTTAGCATGCGTTTTGCCCTGGTAGTGCGACTGAGCCACGATGGCAGATGTGAAGAACATGTTACAGAGCGTACAGCATTTATTTCTGTCCACCTCATTCTCTGCACTGTCCTAAAAAAACACAGAAATACAGGACATATAGAAAATACATAATTTCCAAGGTGGAAAATCATTAACGCATCTGATGCATTTATGATAAAGTGATGATAAAGTGATGATAAAGTGATGATAAAGTATGATAAAGATGTACTCAACTATACCAGATACACAACTATAACAAAAGGTGCAAACATTTACTGATTCAATAAGATCTTGTGGGCAACATATATGTATTTCACCCCCTAGCTTTTATTGCATCATGTTATATAAATGTACATAAAAACATATCAATTCCTAATATCCCTCAGCCATAGAGTCTAGTATTCCATTACTAACTAAATAAAAATATACAAATAAAATCTATCCTGAGATCAGACATTAGTAAAAATGTGTTGGACATTTTGGAATTATTGCTCCAGTTATATATCACATATATATATATATATATATATGATTTACTCCTTTGCAAATAAGGAATATAATGATTGTGTTTGGGGAGGCAGTAACGTGAGAAGTGCTAAAATACAGCATTACAATTTATTTTATTTTTTTTACAGATGGACTTCAAGAATACAAACAAATAAAATATTCAGCCAGTGCTCTTTGGCCATCAACAACTGATCAGATGTACTTTGGATTACAGAATGTAACCACCAGAAGATGTTTTGAATATTCATATGCCAGTATAAACGAGCACAGACAGTGGCACAGACAAGCACAGTATGATTACAGCCACATTGTGTTTGCTGCAAGCTGCTGCCAGTGGCCTGAACTGTCCTTCTCGTCTCTGGAGACTGGACTGTGGATTATGGGGCCACTATCAATTCTAGCACAGACGGGGCCCTTGGCATTCTCCCAACCCCCCGCTGTGAGTCAGGTCCAGATTCAGTCCAGCAGGAAACAGGTCAGCTTTAAGTAAATCAGGCGAAAAAAGAAGCCAAGAACTGTCCCAGTTCACTGACCTGCCTTTCAAAGCAACAATCCAGCTTATCGTCTCTTATAAACACAACAAATTCAGTTACTGGAATGAGCACACCAAACACTACTTTAGAGAATTCTCAGATCAGTGATTCCCAGGCAGGGGAATGTGGACCTCAGGAGATATTTTAGCAATTCTATGCTAACCATGTCCATATCCCTAAACCTAACCCCGCCCATATGTTATCCCTAAAACCAGAGGCAAATATTAGGTAAATAACACTTGAAAGGAGTGGATTTACAATCTCTCTTTTTGTAATATAATAATGATCTGGAAATCATAGTTTTCAAAAAAAAGAAAAAAAAAGTGTACAAATCCATGTATGTTACAGGCAATTTCTGTATTTGGTATCTGAGAGGTGACTGAGGGTCTGACCCATGTCAGGAATGAAGTAACAGTGTTTTCTCATTTAGCCGGCTTACAGAGAATAAGTACTTGTTTTGTAATCAATTAATTTGCTCATGCAACCAAATTAGACATGAAGACATGAAAAGACAACTATGTTTAAGGTTCTGATGGTCAATAACGCACTGCGTGCTCTGTAGGATATTCTGTTCCAGTTAAGTCCTTGGAGGAAAATATATTGTCTGTTCTATCCAATATTAACCCGACAGGGGAACATGCATCACCACTGTCACCTTCCGTAGAGGCTTGTTAGTCCAGATGTGGGGTATTAGACCCCACATTAGTCTAAAACAAGTTATTAATCAATATTTATATTTCTAAATATTAAATTATTTGAATTACTTTTTGGCAAGCAAGTGGGGCCTAGAGCCGTGGGAAGAGAGCGAGGCCAGTGGCATGATTGCTACTGAGCCTCGATTTTCTCACAGGGGAGCTCTGGAAGGATAAAAGGAGGAGTGATGACAGTGCAGGATGAGAGAGGACCAGGCCTGGACTGTTTTTGTGGCAGTCGTCTGTGAGGGGTTGAAAGTCGTCTTTACTTTCGTTTTGATATTTGCTTATTTTATGATTAAAGTATTATGTTGAACGTTCGCCGATTCCCTCATCCTTCTTCCCTGATCCTTTAACATCATTACACTGGTGCCGAAAACCCGGGAGGAAGGAGGAACGCGCTGTCAAAGAGCCCTCACTACTGGGGCCACTCTGGCCTGTCTACTACGTGAGCAATTCACAGCAATTCAAAGCATTTACTTTACTTTTCATCTTACATCACTAGAGAATAATCATGAATATTGTCTGAACCTCTTAATGAGAGAAAGTAGGCTACATCTTATCAGTATGTTTGGGAAAGTTTTCTGATCAGAGCTAGAGCTTGACCAACTCCAACCTGGAAGAAGTTGTGTATCTGTGTGTGTGTCAGTATCCTTTTTTACAGGTCCTGGCTTCCGTGAGGCGAACAAATGGCACTCAGGGGAGATGAAATGACCATCTTTCAGACAAACTGAAGCCTAGAAACGCTGATATGTGGGTCATTTTGAGCCTAAACCAGGACCACTGTCATCCGGATAATCAAAAGAGATGTGCTTTGAACTATATGTCCATTTGTGTAGATTTCCTAAGTTTATGTCTTAACCAATCATAATCATTCAACCTGAAGTAACATAGTTTAGTGACCTGTGTTAAGGGTATAATTGTATTGAGTAATTGTAATGACGGTCTTCATTCACCATACCTGGTCCTCGGGTCTTAACTGTAAATTCCTCTACAGACTAATATAGAAGCACCTAACCCTGGTTGTAAGCCTAAACTTGACATAAACTGTAAACTCAAATTTGATTAGTTGATTGGAACATTATTCCAGGATCAACAAAGATGTTGATCCAGGAACATGCTGCACTTATAGTGAAAACAGGTTCTGCATCATTTCCACCACAACATGTTATTAAAAACGACACATAATTTGAGATGTGGTTAAAATGACACCGTTATCAACACAGTATGTAGATCCACTTTCGGACATTGTGTGTGCAAAAAGTGTAATTATGAGTCTACAGAGAAAAAGCCTTATCTGTATGTAATATATATACCTCTCTAAGATATTTAAAAAATGCTTCTATATATATCTGAAGAAAAATCAAGAGCCTCAGTTCCAACAAGATAAAATCAATAGCTGCTGAACATAATTAGAATCAAAATCTCAGTGAAGAGAGCAGGGAAAAAAAAACGTAAGACTGACTGACTGTTGGCTGTTATAACACGGAATATGGTGTTGTCTGTGTGAGAGATCTTTCCAGATTGATATCAAGGGAATAAGAAATGGAAAACCTGTGAGGGAAGTACGAGGGAAGTCACATGGAGGTTGAGTCTAAAACATTCAGTGATGTTTAAGATGATGAGTGTGTCAGGGAAAATACTGTATATCCGGTTGACAGGTTAATTTTGTGAGTCATGAGTTAAACATACTTCTTAAGTAATAGATCAGTCAAAAATTTAAAATCTAATCATATACACCGGTTCAAAAATGTGGTATTAATATATATATATATATTTTTTTTTTTAGCAAGCACACGTTATATTGATCCAAAGTGACAGTAAAGACAGTTATAATGTTACAAAAGATTTCCATTTCAAATAAAAATGGGTCTTTTGAACATTCTATTCATCAAAAAAGAAATCCCAAAAATATTAAGCAGCACAACTGATTTCAACATTGATAATAATAAGAACTATTTCTTGAAAACAGTTATTTTAAATGTTAATGCATTTTCAAAATATTACAATTTTTACTGTATTTTTTATCAAATAAATGTAGTCTTGGTAGGGATTTAAAAAATATTACTGACTTCAAACTTTTGAATGTATTCACACTCATAATGTTTAAAATCGATATAACATTCTTCTGTGGAGTACAAATGCCCAAACAGCCCAATGTTTACACTGTTCTTTTAAAGGTCCCATGACATGAAATGTTCACTTTCTGAGGTTTTTTAACATTAATATGAGTTCCCCTAGCCTGTATATGGTCCCCAAGTTCCTAAAAATTTCAATCGGTGTAAATCGAGCTTTTGCTATCTTTCTCTGCCTTTGAGAAAATGGAGGCTCATACGCGCTGATCTTGAATCTCCTCCTTATGACGTCATAAGGAGGAAATGTTACCTCCCCTGTCTCTGCTTTGCCCGCCCAGAGAATATTTTCCGCCCATGAGAAAATGCGCTAGGAAGTAGGAACGCGCGCGCGCGATTTTAGTTTGTCCACGAGAGATATCATGGCTTTTGAGCGAGCGAAGCATAACAATTGCTCAATAATTGGATGTACAAATGAACACCGAAGGGTCGATACAGAGCTGGGCTTGCTGAACGTCTGAAACTAAAGTCTGGATCACTCTCTTTGGCTCAGCTACACACCTCGGACAAGTAAGTCAACTAATGATATATAAGTGTGTTGCTTTACTGTTTATGGTTACCTAGATTTTACACGTAGAATGTTGCTGTAACATTAGCTATGCAGCTATGCAGTTTATGTGTGTGAATACACACACTGTAACGCGAGTGTTGTACACGTCTTTGTTATTTGGATAACCGTTTTCCTGTTGGTTATATGGCGCGCGCGATATCCGCATTTCAAGATCGCAGAGCTTGATGTAATTGTAATAAGATAATTAAATACAGACGTTACAGATCTCTCATGAAAAGGCAACAGTAGGTTAGCGTTAGCTACATGATAATAACTGTAAACCATCCGAATAAAGTACCGTATCCAGACATAATATTTTAAACCAACCATTCGGAAACGTCCTGCTGGAGCCGCTGAGTTGCAACTTCTTCATCCGTTGCTTCTCCATCTGGATCAGATTCTGGGTCAAACTGAAATGCTTGAAAGACTGCGTGTCTTCGTGCCATTGCTATATCCAACGTAAACATGCACGCCACGTTACCGTTGCGCAAGATGGTCAAGGCCACACCCACCATCCACCTTGCGCCGCCTTTCTCCTCCTCATTAGTATTTAAAGCTACAGACACCGAAACGGCCTGTCTGAAGGAAGCTCATTCTGGGACTGGCTTGTAGTGGCTATAATTCTGCACCGAGGCTGAATTTTTGGAAAGAGATTTCAGATACAGTACTAGGGACCACTAAGGCCTATATTAAAGCCTACAAAAAGTAGCATGTCATGGGACCTTTAAATGCAATAATACTGAGAATAGAAAAAAGGACAAAAAAGCACCATAAAAGTGGTCTTATGTATTGTACTAAGTCATCTGAAACTAGTTCTGTGTGAGGGAGAGATAAAAAAATGAAAAAGTATTTGTGTGTGTACAATTTTTTATAACAAAGAAAATGACTGAATGCGCCTTTAACATTGCACTAAACATCTCCTTTTATGTTCCATAAAAGAAAGCAGAAAAAAAAACAAAAAAAAAAAACACGACATCTGGTTTGGAACAACATGAGGATGAGTAAATGACAGATTTTTCATTTTTAGAAAAGTATTGCTGCTGATACTGCAAATAGCATCTGCTCAATCGGAATCACACATCAGACAAAAATAAAACTACCATAATTTCATTCCAGAGCAAAATTTTGGCTCAAGCATGTTGTGTCTTAAGCCAGGTTTGTATCTCCGCATTCTGCTCAAACGTCACTGCTGACATTTCTGCACTTAAATAGAGGTGCAAAGTCATGGAAAATCTGAGCTGCACTTCCACTGCAACGTGTGATGGTGAGAGTCTGTTTCTCTTTCCAGATCCATCTCTTTCTCTTTGTGGATATTCTGTCAAATGACTATCCACATCTCTCTCTCTCTCTCTCTCTCTCTCTCTCTCTCTCTCTCTCTCTCTCTCTCTCTCTCTCTCTCTCTCTCTCTCACGCACACACGCACACACACACCCTCGAGGTAACCATCTCACTGACTTCCAGTGCCCGGGAAAAAATCTTTATTGGTATTGACAGCTCTGTTCCTCCTCACCTTGTTCACTAAATTTGAAAACCCGCACATGACTCTTGACAGCATGTAGAAGCAGTGGACACCTGGCCACCACAGCAGGTTTGCCACTCTTTAACCTCTCAACTGTTTCTAATAAACAACCTAAGAGGGTAATCGAGACTTGTTCTTAATGCTCTCCAGCAAAAAAAAAATAAATAAATAAATATTGTATATATATATTCTTAATCAATGTATGTCTAATGTTCCAGTAATAATATAATACACTATACTGTTCCTATAAGGTTGGGGTCAGTAAGATTAAAGTATTTTATGCTCATCAAGGCTGCATATATTTAATAAAAAGTAAAGTAAAAATATTGTAAAATATATATAAAAAAAAAAAAAAAATTATGTTTAAAATGTCATTTTGATTAGGGCTGGGACAATAAATCAATTCATCACGATTCGTGGATAGATTCCAATATTTGTAACAGCAGATGGCGTTCTAGGCTGGTTTTTAACCGCACGCTCAAATGCTCACGAAGAAGAGCGCTCGTGCGTTCTGCTGAGTCTGGGAAATGTACTTACACCGAATGCTTTTATGACACGAGATTAATGTAAACAGCCCACTGCAAACACCCTTAATCAAACTTAACTTCAACCTTTTCAAACTTAATGATTGATTATTTCATAGAAGGTTCAAGTGGTGTGTCTAAGGCATTGGAAGCCAGCAGAGTACGGCTGTTTCTAAAGCATGCAGTGCCATCTGCTTTTAAAAACTAAGCTCAGAATCGAGTCGAGAGAGAATCGCGATGCATTCTGAAAAACTCAGAATCGATCCAGCATAATATCTCGATTCACGATGCATTTACGATCACAATTTATCGTCCCAGCCCTAATTTTGATGCAAACCCTTTTCACAAGATGTAAAATAAATATCTGATGTCCCCAGAGTGTGTATGTGACGTTTTAGCTCAAAATACCCCACAGATAATTTTAAAGTTGTCACTTTTTGAGGGTGAGCAAAAACGCCTCGTTTTGTGTCTGTCCCTTTAAATGCAAATGAACTGCTGCTCCCAGCACAGGGGCGGAGCTTCAAGAGCTTGTGTCCTTAGCAGCTTCGATTACGGCCCTGTCCCAAATGGCACACTCCGGACTTGTGGACTTCCTCAGAGTCCACACTTTGGTGACGTCATGTAGTGCAGACCTATAGGGCCCTTGGCGCGAGTCCACGAGGGCACATTGAGAGGTATTTTTGGGACAGACTCGCTCGGCATGCCGGAAATAACGGTCTGGTTGTTGTTGGACAGGAGAAATCACATTTTTGCGCTCCGACGTCTTATCTGCATGTCCACTACACAGCCTAATTTTACAGTTCTATATTTTGATATTGTGCATATCACCTGGGCATTAGACAATTGATAAATCATGCTTATTTAAATGATGTATACAGTTGTACATAATACATAATGTTCCATTTGAACTAAGATTGCAATTTTAAAACATAATTTAAACATATTTTTTTCAATTTACAGGTTTCAATATTCATACTATGTTTACATATGACTCAGTAAAGCCCTGCCATTCGGTTCTATTTATTTAATGAATCATAATGCGATCGTATTATTAAACACGCTATTATTATGTTTGAGACATCAACCACTGGTCGATGACCATAATGTTTGTATAAACTGTAGGTAACAACTGGTAAAATGTACATTTAGGTCATAAAAACAGTAATATTTTCTTCTCAGCCATGTCAACAATTATCCGTGAGTGAAATCTCCTCCCATCTGTTGTCTGATTGGCCTTTCGCAAGGATTCCTGGGTAGTTAAAGTGCGTGGAGCCTGCATCTATGCGGGCTTCGTGGAAGACCGCTTCAAGGGTACAAAGGGGGCGCTGCTGAGCACACTTCAGAGCGGTAAAATGCTGAATGGGACGGCCTACGGACTCGTAGACTCAGCGAGCACGCGCAATTCAAGTCCACGAGACCGAAAGTCCGCATGAAGTGCGCCATTTGGGACAGGGCCTACCTCACACAGACATGCACTGAAAATTAAAAAAAACCTTTAGCCTTTTATGTTCAAACCGGAGTCAGAAAGATGGAGAGACTCAAGAAGAAGTGACAACATGTAGACTATAGTCTATAAATCGTGTTCCGGGGGTGGAGTTTATGTAAATTTTAGGGTTGGTGATGTCACTAACCCGGCAGGAATGTCGTGTAGTCCCTACCAGCCGTTTGTTGTAGTCCTTAAAAAGCAATTTCTTTAAAAGCAAATATCTCCCTTTGCTTTGCACTTTGAGCGTCTTAACTTTGCAGATGTTGTTCATGCTCAAACAGCAGCATTACACACTATAAAGTTAGGAAAGTGAAATCAAAATCAACCACCCCTTTAATATTTTCATTGAAACCGTAATACTTTTTTTTCTTTGATAAATAGAAACTTCGAAAGAACAGCATTTAAAATAGATTTTTTTTTTTTTTGTAACAGTGCCACTTTTGATCAATTTAATTCATCTTTGCAGAGTAAAAGTAATTAAAAAAGACCCCAAACTTTTGAATGGTAAGTAATAATAAACATCATTAAAACTATTTTACTTTTAACTTTACAAAATTAGACTTTTCAGTCTTTTTTTCATAGAATGTATCTGTAATTAAGTTTATTTTTCTTACCCGTTGGCAAATGTTTTTTTTTTTTTTTTTTTTTTTTTTTTTTTTAAGCATACATCACACTAAATTGAGCTAGATTTATGCTTAAAATAATATATATATATATATACTGTATAAAAAAAAAAATGCCAGTGGGTTAAAAAAAAAAACTCAATTAGTCTTGTTATCTTACACAATTTTGTTTCTCAGGTAAATATTCTCAGCATTCTTAGATTATATTAAATCAATCCTAGATAAAATTTTCTAAGTGATGCTTTTCACATTTATCATATACTGAGGCTCTTTACTTTTACTGCATGACAACAAATGTCTCATTAGTTTCTATTTTTTAATTCTCTAAGGGATTTTAGGAGAAACATCTGAGACAGTAGACACTTAAAAGAAACTGAGAACTTGAGCCCTCTGAGCACTGAAAGTACAACCACTGAGCTATACAATGCTCCTCTGGGTCCTGTTCTACAATATCATTATACAAATTTAAATTAAAACAAGACCCTCAGTCACATTAAACAATACTTCTTGTAGTGTGGTTGAAGTTGATGCGTCGCAATGACAAACAGGCTGTGCTCTGCTTTCACCTTCATTAGAGTAAAATCAGTATTTCAAGGTGAGACCAGCCATATATATCCATATCCATATATACATCTATCCATATATATCCATATCCATATATACATCTAGATCTAGCCATATGTATATATATATCGTTCTTTTTGAGTAAGTGCTGATAAAAAAAATAAAATAAAATAAACTATATATCTCAGCAAAAACAGATTTTCTCTGCACTGGGACCGGTTGCATGCAGCTAAAGTATAAACAGTGATATTGTGATTTTTTTTCAATTTAAAATAACTGTTTTCTATTTTAATATATTTTATAATGTAATTTATTGATGGCAAAGCTGAATTTTCAGCTTACTCTTCCCTGATGGAGAATCATCTTGGACCAGAAACATCTCGGTTATGTATGTAACCCTCGTTCTCTGAAGAAGGAAACGGAGATGTTACGTCAGTGAATGACAAAATGAGGGTTTCGCTTAGAAGCCTATCACCTTCGAGTTCTACAAAACGAGCCAACTAATGCCATGGGTCTGCGGAATTTGCATAGCGCAACTCCGCCCCATTGCGTGGGTATAAAAGGAGCTGCGCAGCAATCTCGCATTATGTTATGCTGAGGAGCCGAGACTGAACTCCCGGCTGTTCCAGCGGTACAGCGGTTGTGGCAGGGGGACGTAACGTCTCCGTTCCCTCCTTTAGGGAACGAGGGTTACATACATAACCGAGACGTTCCCTTTCAGTATGGGGGGTTCCACGAAATGGGGGTTCCAATTCAATTACGCCACAGCGGCTGTCTACCAGTGCCCTGCGCAAGTCTGAGCTCCCTGTCGTGAGACTAGAACGGACAAAGGGCTAGGCTTAACGCAAGAATACCAATGTACACTGGGTAGCATATCCCAGGTGGAATATGTAACACAGCGCCTACCCGTAGGGAGGACTAGAAGACACATATGACCCGAGTATGGAATGCATATGGAAAAACTCAGAGGTATCCAGCCCACAGGGTGGAATGTTTCAACCTCGAGATGGCAAGAGGTCTTGCCGAGGGAAAGACACATGCTCGGTGGAGACTTACCGTGGAAATACACATGTGGGGGTTGCCCAAGCAGGGAACCATGCACATGGAAGCACCTAGCCAATCACGAGGGCTGATCAACCGAGCATGCACTCTGGTGATGGCATCGACAGTGCAGGAGGAACTCAGGGTCTAAGGAGTACTCATCTGAGTGAAATAGCGCACGTATCCAGTCTGTGGAGTGGAATGGCGCAGCAAGCGATGACACCAAGCCGGTCCTACTTACTGGCTAGTGGAAGCGAGTACATGAGAGGACACTGGTTCTAGAATAATTTCTCGAATCGAATTATAGAATCTCGCAAAAGTGTTGGGTGTTGCCCAGCCTGCAGCTCTACAGATGTCTGGATGGAGTGTGCCTTCACCCCTAGGGGGCATGGTCGACCCTGCATCTGGTAAGCCAAGATAATGGCGTTCACTATCCAGTGAGACAACCTTTGCTAGGAGAGCCTTTCCCTTCAGCTTTCCACCAAAACAGACAAAGAGCTGGTCTGAGGTCCTGAAACACTGCGTTCTGTCTACGTAAGCCAAGGCTGGGTCTGCCTCCTCCGAGGGCAGCGCTTGCAGGTTCAACACCTGATCCCTGAAAGGAGTAGTGGGAACCTTGGGCACATATCCAGGCTGGGGTCTCAAGATCACGTGAGAGTTAGCGCCCGAATTCTAGGCACGCTTGGTCAACCGAAAATGCCTGCAGGTCCCCAATGTACCCTTTAGCCACCGCCCCGTCGAGGGTAGAGAAGGCGGAAGAGGTCGCTGAACGATCACGGGAAGCCAATCGTGCCAATTACGGATCGTGCCAATCAAAAGACAATACCTGTCTACCGCACCCAGAAATACATGGGTGAGAAATCTTTAAAAAGAAGTGCCATGTGCAGCTCTTTTAGAGAGGAAAAAACTCACACACTGTTGGCAGATCACTGCACAGACCAGCAGCAGGTAATGTGATCTCGCTGGAACGTGCCGTAACACCAACAGCACTGAAGAGTCGCTTGTCTCGTAAGTGAAGAACTCAGAAAGGCTTGCAGAGGAGTGAAGAATGTTCTTGGCTCCGAAGCAAAAACATAATGCGAGATTGCCGCGCAGCTCCTTTTATACCCACGCAGTGGGGCGGAGTTGCGCTATGCAAATCCCGCAGACCCATGGCATTGTTTTGCCATTGGCTCGTTTTGTAGAACTCGAAGGTGATAGGCTTCTAAGCGAAACCCCCATTTCGTCATTCACTGACGTAACTCGTATAGTGACTGACTGAAAGGGAACAAACCAGCATCCAGATGATCAAGCCAGCTTCAGATGGATCGTGGAACATGGTAGTCCAGCTTGGACCAGCTGAAAGCCAGGTGTATGTTCCAAAACAGAGCTTAAACTGGATTCTCTAGCAAGGATTTGGAACTTAATGGACAAAAAAACAAAATATCCAAATATTGTATTATGCCAAAGCATTGTACAAAAGCATTTGTAGATTTTTATTTAAATAATGAAATAATGTGCCCACTTATACCATAGTAGACACTAGCAGATTATCTACCTGTTGATTGGTATCTACTTATGCTCACACCAGCAGGGCCTCTAAGCTATTATGCTTACATGACACTTCTATCTATCAAGATGTTCATTTTACCTAAGTATTATTCTTACAGTTTTCCTGAATTGTTCAATACCTGAATGCTCTGTCATGTTACGACATACAACTGGTGCAAACTGGCACATTAGAGTGAAATGTGAACCTGTTCTCACTGCACACAAGAGCAGACTCTCTTTTACACATCTGGACCAGAGTGGTCATCTCAGAGCTGTGGTGATGTGTGTGTGTGTGTATGTTTGTTTGTGTGTGTGTGTGTGTGTGTGTGTGTGTGTGTGTGTGTGTGTGTGTGTGTGTGTGTGTGTGTGTGTGTTAGAGGAACAGAGTGTTCTCTGTCACCTCCCTGCTGAAAGGAAACGGACAAATAAGTTCAAACTTCATGGCCTAGTTCTGTTTCCCTGAGCCTGTGACCTGATTCCAGCGAGCTGGCCAGTAGATGTGTGTGTTCTGACTGCTGTTTGCAGGAGAGGTGAGTGTGTAGTTTTCTCTCCACTCACAGATGCGTTTTCCCATCGAATCACTGCTCTGCTCATGTAAAACAGGCTGTTTGCAGTTCACTGTCACAGCTCAGGCTGCACTCATCATTGTATGCGAGTGTGTGCATCTATTATGACGTGTGTTTTAGTGCTTCATGTGATTTCTGTGCAGTGCATGCAACTCATTTCAATTTATTTTGGAAGCACAGGCACTCCACACACTGTGTAAAGCTCTCTGATAATTTTGCAAAGTCATAACTATTGTTAGGGAGATTTTTTTTGTTAAATTTATTGCTATCGAGATTGAATACAGCACCGTTAAAAAATATAAGATCAGTACGTTTTTGTTTTTTAAAGAAATTAATAATTTTATTCAGTAAGGACAATTGACCAAAGTTGACAATAAATAAATTATTTCAAATAAATAAAAAAATGTATCAAAGAATTAAAAAAAGTTTCAGATTCCAAAAAAATATTAAGCAGAACAACTATTTTCAACATTGATAATATAAGAACTGTTTCATGAGAACCAAATCAGAATATTAGAATGATTTCTGAAGGATCATGTGACACTAGAGACTGGAGTAATAATGCTAATTTGCCATGACAGGAATGATCAATTGTAATCATTTTTCACAATATTGCTGTTTTACTGTACTTTGTGATAAAATAAATGCTGGCTTGGTGAGGATAAGACTTTGATTTTTTTTAAGTCTTACTGAAACCAAATTTTTGGAACAATAGATTATATCAGTGGATATTGGATATTTACCCTTTGCCCTCAAAGTTAATCTTTAAAAACACCAATCATTTAATAACACTGGCCAATATAAACATTATCTATTTTCCATACTGTCATACAAAGTCAGGACACTGAGAAAAGTGTTGCTTTAGAGTTTGAGCAGTTTGTTTGAAATAAAGGTTTGTTTGAGTTAAACAAAATCACTCTTTTAAACCATTCCATAGACAATTGTAGGCTGAAAATGATCAGGATATACTGTCATTATTTTATTTATATCACCTGGCCCTAACAGTACAGTATATGTCCTACAAAACCATAAAGAGAATAAAAATAAAACGAAACACTTTTAAAAACCCATCAGGGTTGCAGTGGTTCCCAGCAGGGATGGAAACTGTTTGAATTTGAGATTTTAGTTGGCTTTGTCAGTTTGTTTCCTCCTACTTTTCGGTGATAATTCGATTTTTAGGGATGTGTTCAGTGGTTTTTAGATCCACAGGGCCCGTGCATAGGGATTGCTATGATGATTATGATCCCAGAACCAGGGGAAACATTCGTCCTCATGTAATCCAATAAATAACACTGGGAAAATTGAAGCAGTCAGCAACACCTAAAATAAACCAACCAACCAACCAACCAACCAACCCAGGTGAGAAAGACCAATAGACACAACATTTCTGATAGCATTTGCTGCAGAAAACGAATGCAAGTCTATTTCATATTTACTCTCAGGTTTTCATTCAAACATGCCTTTTTCTTTCTTGCCAATAACTTCACCTACACATTGTCTGAATGCATTTACATATGACCTATTTTAGGTTTGATAACAAAAGCAACGCGAGTGTGTGAGCATGTGTGAGTGAAGGTGGTGGTGTGTGAAGTTGTGAATATGTGTGAGCATGTGTGTGTGTGTGTGTGTGTGTGTGTGTGTGTGTGTGTGTGTGTGTGATGCTCTGGCAGTGTCAGGTCCTGTTCTGTTGTTAACAAAGAGCATTTAATTAGGAGTCTGTTTATCTCTCTCCTCCACTCTCTCATTCCTCTGTTACGTTGGAAAGGGTGTGAAAACAAGCTAAAAATAAGAGCCCGAAGGAGGAAAGTCACAGAAGCACATTAATTCTGCCTGTTAAAAACAGAATACAAAAATATAGATTTAGAAAAATGGAGGACACTAGAGAAGGAGACAAAAAAACTAACAAACAAACAAACACACACACACACACACACAGAGAGAGAGAGAGAGAGAAGAAGAAGAAAAAAAACATTCTTTAACATGCTTTAACTACCTGACGGAGAGACACTAAAGCAAAGAAAGATTTCTTTTTAAATATCTCCGAGCACCTTACCGACCTACTTTCCTCTTTTGTTATTCTCATGCGCATCTGTGTACTTCTGCTTGACACTTTTAAAAAGGAAAATCAAACACTCTCTCCACAGCCTCAGTGCAACTTACTTCCTTCTGATGAAGTCAACGAATCTGGAAAACAAGGCAAGTTTTAAGAGGTAACTGAAAATGAGACTGAGTGTTATTATCAGGGGTGGCTCTGCTTTTACATGCTGGGATGTCTCTGTTATGGCAGCCTGTTGTCACCCAAGTAAAAAAAAAAAAGAAAAAAAGGTAATTGTGAGACAACGTTTAAAATTAGAAATAAATGTCAACATTTGGAAGATATAAAGTCGCTGAGTCATGGAGTTGACGCTATGATCTGAAGCACGTGTGATACACACCAATTTTGATTGGCTACCGCCGTCAGGTGACATAACAGGTGCGCCAGCAGGGTATATAAGGGCACTTAGAGAGAATGTCATCAGCTTCTTTGTCTTCAGGAAGCCGTTTGTTTGTATGAAAGATTTATAACACCAGATGATACACATGAGCTGTCTGTTTAGGAGCGGAACATGCTCGGTCATCACTTGAGGCTCCCAGCTCCCACCTCGCTCTGAGGCTTCTTCCGATCTGGCAGAGAGCTTGTTGTTGGGCCGATCTAGTTCGGTGGAACCAGATATGATGGGAGTTGGGAGGAAATACGCTTGAGTGAGCCCGTCTCCTCCCTTACCCCAACATATGAGGAGCTGGTTGACGTTATGACCAGAAACATGGCCAAACTAAAGTTAGATTGGTCGGCGGAAAAGGAGAATCTGCCCCAGGTGTGATTCCTTGCAGGTCATAAGTGTCTCACTAGAGTGAACCTTCCATTTCTCCCCGATCTCCACAATGAAATGGTCAAGTCGTGAGAGAAGCCATATTCGGCTTATGTTCAAGCCCCTTCTGCAACCATGAAGGGGCTGGCTGAAAACGGGTATATAAGGATGCCCCAGATTAAAGATTCTCTCCTGGTATGGCATCTTCATGGAAGGCTCCAGCATTGCCATTTAAGCTGTGTTAGACTACATCTAGGCTTGTTGGCAAAGCTTATGTGGTGGCGTGTCAGGCTGGTGGGGCTTTGCACACTATGTCAATGTTGCAAGCCTACCAGGCCGATTTATGGAAGGATCTCGATCTGAATGAATGAGGTATTTATATAGCGCATTTCCAATGCACTACTGTACACCCAAAGCTTTTTAAAATCATGTCAGGGGTCTCTCCTTAACCACCACCAGTGTGCAGCCTCCACTTGGATGATGCGACGGCAGCCACAGTACAAAGGCGCCAGTAAGCACACCACACACCAGCTATAAATGGAGAGGAGAGAAAGTGACAGAGCCAATTCAGTTGATGGGGATTATTAGGAGGCCATGATTGATAAGGGCCAATGGAGGGAATGTTGCCAGGCCACTGGGGTTACACCCCTACTCTTTTACGAGAAGTGCCATGGGATTTTTAATGACCACAGAGAGACAGGACCTCACTTTAACGTCTCATCCAAAGGACGGTGCTTGTTACAGTATAGTGTCCCTGTCACTATACTGGGACATTAGGATCCACACAGACCACAGGGTGAGCATCTCCTGCTGTCCTCAATAACACCTCTTCAATCTGGGGAAGGAATTATCTCCAATCCTGGAGCTCTGCCATGCGACAGACCTCCGTGCTACCAAGAAGGCGGCCTGTGCCGTAGGCCGCTCGATTGCTGCTATGGTCGCCATGGAGAGGCATCTATGGCTTAACCTTTCGAGGCTCAAGGAGAAGGACAAAGCTTCCATCTTGATGCCCCGGTGCCGCCTTCCAGACTTTTTGGCACTGCTGTCGAGACAGTGGTCAAGAAGGATATATATTTTATATTGTTTTCTCTCCTGTGTGAGACGGCATTGAAAGGGCACATATTGTCTCTGACTGATTCCAGACTGATAGACGAGCAAATGTGAGAAAGATCTGCTTCAATCCATCTATTATTGACAGGAATCTGCATTGACTTGTAAATATGTGTGGAGTGGACAAAAAAGTTGTGAAAGTTTATGTCAGTGATGGTGTCCGGAATCAGTTTCTTTAGTGTTTCTACTTTCTTCAGCTATGTTCGGTTTTGATTTGAGGTCTGTCAGCTCTCAAACAGAGGGCTTGAAAGTGTCATGGCAAAGCTCTGTCTGGTCCAAGAAGAATTATTCATAAACAACCACACTAATGAGCTCTATACACGAGCACAGACTATGATTCAAACAAAAATGGTAGCTGAGAGGTTAGGTTTCTCTCAATGCTGAATGTTTCATAAATTTATAAACTAACATCTCCACCCCTCAGAGACCCTTCTGAAAGCAATTCCAAGAGCTCAAGCACTTACAAACAAGTCAAAACAATCTGTAAGAGTCAGTGGGCCCTATCTTACACCCGGCACAATGCAGCAGCAAGCGCAATGCAAGTGTTTTTTGCTAGTTTCAGTCCGACGAAATTATCATTTTATGTGTTCTGGCGCATTGTTGGCACATTGCTATTTTGAGGCAACAGAAATAGACTGCGCCATTGACCAACTGAAACCTGGTCTAAAGTCAATGGCGCAATATTATTTTTTTTGTTATTTAAAGAGCACGTTAGTAATGTGTGCCTATAGGCGGGTCCACAACGCGCGTACACTGCATATTACACACACAGGGATGCACATCAGCACACAAACATGCCAAATATTTCAAATAAAAGGATTACAAGTAAAAGATTATTATTGTGTACATAAAGATATGGTGGAATCCGGCTTGTCCCGTAGATGGTCTGCTTGCGCACTTTTACCTCGTGCACGAGCAGTTCCGTTTGCGCTCTGGAGACGGCTTCGGTCTTTCCACTATCAAATTCCATCATGTAAATAGCGAATCTGCCATGGCGCGAGCGCAACTGCCATTTAAAGGGAATGGGAGATGAGACTCTGATTGGTTTAACGCACGTAAATCCCAAAACACACCCATTACTCATAAAGAGAATAGGGACAACCCTTTTAGACCATGCGCCTGGCGTGCCAACCATTTTTCTCATCGTTAAACTAGCAAAAGTGGATTCGGACTCGCCCTAAGTGAACTTGCGCCCTGCGCTTTAGACCATACGCTTAGATCGTTAAAACAGGGCCCAGTGTGTCAAATCATCAATCAGCACAGGGATCATTATTGTATGTTAAGAGCTGTCAGAAAATAATAAAAAGCCCTAAAACTCTTCATTTAGTGGTTAATAGCCTCTTCAAGACGTCTATCTGCTTCAGTGTTAATCATGGCTTAATTCAGAGTCCATGAAGACATTAGATGACTGCTGTGCCAGTCATTTACCTTTTGGGGAAAATGAACATTAACATTCTGTCTCTGAGGAGTGAAAACAACAGAAAAATCTAAGCTCAGTGTCTGTAATCTCCCTCATTTAGCATTTCACTGCAAACAAAAATGGTTTCTGAGGTTTATAAACAAGTAAAATAGATTATTCAAAACAGTTGACATTTACAGTATGTAAAGACATTCAACTAAATGTATAGTAAGAGTATACAATTAAGGTGAAAAATTAATAGCATAGCTCCGATAATTTGATGAGAAATAGTTGAGTTCATTTTGAGATCTCAGACTTTTGATTGCAGACTTTTGTATCTTGGCAAATCTGAGCAGAAACTGAGAGGAGGGTGAGATTACTGGGGTATTTTTCTCAAGAGAAACAATTGACAGCCAGTCTATATACAGTAAATCTCTATTTGCTTTCCATTTAATCTCATTGCTATCTATAAATGATTTTCATATCTTATAGAATATCACCAGGGAAAAGGTAAATGTGAACTTAAATGTCTGACAGATAGGTTTAAAGGTGCAGTATGTATATTGACATTGTAATATTGACCCCCGCTAGAGTGAAAGAGAGAAAGAAGCCCGAAAAGCTCTTTGGGAACATACATTACATGTGTATGTAGTTCAAATATGATTCCTCAGAAAATATGGCATTTATTTTAAAGAGCATTAGCAAAAGCATACTTTTCAAGCAAAACATTTCACAAACATATATTTGTTTGTTTTTAGGTTTTAAAACAGTAGATCATTTGCAGATGCCACTTGGCTTGATATTTTATTATCTAATGCATTTAAATAACATTAAGTTTGTACAGATAATGTACATAAAGAGAGAAAGAGATAGGAAGTCTATAATCTGAAATGAAGTTTTATTTTAAAAGCTTGAGAAAATACCGGATTGTCTGGTCTCAGTCTTTTGGATGGTGGTCCTCCATCTTCTGGGTGGAGCATGTAGAACAGACGCACTTTATTGGCATGCTTCTTGCTCTGTTGTGTGAAAGAGAGAAAGAGACAGAAAGAGTGAGTGAAGTTAGCATAACAGAGATCAAAGTGTTCTCACTTTAATTAACATGAATGTAAAGAAATGACAGACACCCAGGAAATATCCATTTCTGCAATACATGACTGAGCATCCAATTTGCATAATTGAACTATATCGGGCAATCAATAGACAAGTAATTAATAACATAACATAATTTTGCTTTTAGAAAAACTAGCATCAACTGCTTTAATAATTTTGATGCATGCTGACTTTACTGAAAGTATTCAAAATAAACTTTGAGTCTTTTTTTGTGCAGAACTTTTGAGGTTTCTTGTTGCAGTATTCCCTCAACTGTCAAATGGATTTTATAAAAGAGTTTGCAGTGCTTGTAAAGATACATTGTATTGGTTTTTCAAAACTTCTGGTTTCACGTATAACTCCATTCAAACTTTTCAGCCTTAGGTTTTTATCAACTTTTAGGTTTTGTACATTAGGTTTGTTATCCTTATTTTTTAACAAAAAAATGTATGTGGATATGTACCTATATGTTTTCTTATTTCTTATCTACATTGAATATTAACTGCTGTCTTCTGTTACTCCACCCAAACATTTTTATTATTTCATAGGGATCTGAGGATACCAAAGGCGCTTCAACTTTGAAAAATGCATGTGACTGCTTAGCTTTCAAAACATTTACAGCCACGCACATATCAAATAGACAAGGTGGGCCAAGAGAGCAAAGCCCCAATGACCTTCTTTAAAAAAAAACTGCTGCCTGCTATAAGATTCAGTAATGTCCCGGCTATGAACATTTAAGTCTATGACTGACTTGTTTTAGTTTTTTTCATGCACAGCCGGCATCTCAGGTAACAGTTTTATACCTGCCCTGAATGAACCCTTTATTAGATAATAATATGAGATCTGGCCATATGAGAGAATATGAGATGTAAAGTGTATCAAGATGACAAGACTCACATTTATTCCATATTCTCTTTTTAATATAAAACTTACATCTGCTCTTCAATTTGAAGTTGGCCTGCGACAAAACGCTCCACTTCACACAGTTATGCAGAGCCGTTTCCTGAGCTCAGTCAGGGAGGACATATTTCAAAATACTGCTTTAAAATGTAATCGAAAAATGAAAGACTTGCAGTGTGACATTTCAGTTTTGGCTCTTTAAGATCACGATTCAAGAACATATTTACACAGTCAATTACAGAGATGTGCTCCTCAAGCACTTTTAGTTTAGTTTTTACAATTTGAACAGGTAAACAGAAAGTGTTTTTTTTTTTACATTTACATTTATTCATTTAGCTGACGCTTTTATACAAAGCGACTTACAATTGCTATATATGTCAGAGGTCGCACGCCTCTGGAGCAACTAGGGGTTAAGTGTCTTGCTCAGGGACAAATTGGTGTCTCACAGTGGATTCGAACCCGGGTCTCTCACACCAAAGGCATGTGTCTTATCCATTGCGCCACCCCCACCCCCACCCCCACCCCCACCCCCACCCCCTTTTTTTTTTTTGTTCCAAAACCTGAGCTAACTATATAGCATTTTAAGGCATCACAGGCACACTCCGACGTAAAGGCTGTTCCAAACAGTAACCAGCAGCATTATATATATATTTCGATATAAGAGTTAACTACTCAACCTCATTAACTGACTAATTGGTCTAGCACTGTGACCCCTCTCTAATTCAAATGACACTATATTTTTGTGGTCTATGTGTTTATTATTCTTATTTGATTATTGCACAAGTAGTTTAGTAATAAATATGGCAAACTTAGTTTTAAATCATTTGTGAGCCAAATCTCATCTTTGCTTCATGTGTCTGTTTGGTGTTGCAGTGTATAGAAACACTTGCAAGGTTCCGGATCAGGTAGCTGTATATATAGGCAGTACGCAGCAAGGCCGCTCACTAGGTTTTGGAGCGTAGCCGGCGCCGCATTTGCCTAGATAGGCAATCAGGCCTGGACAAATTGTTAATGCTCTGGGGTTTAAGATGAATAGCTTGAATTTGTAATGCAATATGCAATTTGTCTGATATTAAAAACGGGACTATGTGAGCATCTGTGGGTATTAAGCAAGTGCTTAATATAAGTTTTGATTAAGAACAGATTGCAGGTGAGTTCAGCTGGATCAGGAAATGGCTTGGATGAAAACGCTGAGCAATAGCACTGAAGAGTTTTAATATTTTCAGTGTTTATTTAAATGTAAGTTTCAATTTTAGACATTTTGATGTGCATTTGTAATTTATATTTTATTTAGCTTTAATTTGTTTTTATTTCAGTTTCAGTTTTACAGTTAAATTCAGGTTAAATTTTAGTACTGCAAACTTAAAATTGTTTTCAAATTATTTGTGGTTTTTAAAGCTTTTGATCTAATATACATTTTTATAGTTTCAGCTTTATTTCAGTTAACGATTTTTATTTTTTTAGCAGTTTTAGTTTTAGCAACACTAACAACACTGGCAAAAAGGGATAGCTGGTTTTACATTATTTTAAACAAATTATGGTTAAACAAAATTGAGTAGTCAGCGAGTTATTTGAATGATTAGTATAATAGTTACACTTTTTAATTAGTATAAAATGGTTTTCTGAAGCTCTTCGTTTGAATTAATATTTGTATGAAATGTCCATATTAAAAACGTTCCTTTAATCTGTAAGGAATGCGTAGTTTAATCTAAAACATGATTTAATCATTTAGAAAATCTTTCATCAAATGAACTGCAATGAACCGTTGGGTATTAAAAACATTGGCATCTACAGAATCTTATTAGGCTTGTGAGGACACACAAATCACAGAACAATGTGATTAGATGTTAATTAAAAAGAAAATAATAAATGAAGAAAACAAACCCTTACATTTTCAGCGCTCCCAAACCAAAACATTGTTTGAAATTTGTCATTGAATTTGTCACTGAAGACATGCTTAACAGTAGGGAACGAATTTAAAGATGAAACTTCTCAGGAAGGTTTTACTGTGCTTGACAGTCTGTCAGAACACAAAATCCCTCTCAGAATGTTAGTCTCGAAATGTATCCCCCTTTAAAGCACCAGCTAAAATATTAAATCTCTGCAAATATATCTGTCACTGTATAAATCACATACAGTAGCAAGATTTGTACTGGTGGACACATTTTTACCATTCCACAGTATATATTGGCCAGCCCAAATGAGAGTGTGTGGAAGGAGAGAGAGAGAGAGAGAGAGAGAGAGAGAGAGAGAGAGAGAGAGAGAGAGAGAGAGAGAGAGAGAGAGAGAGAGAGAGAGAGAGAGAGAGAGAGAGAGAGAGAGAGAGAGAGAGAGAGAGAGAGAGAGAGAGAGAGAGAGAGAGAGAGAGAGAGAGAGAGAGAGAGAGAGAGAGAGAGAGAGAGAGAGAGAGAGAGAGAGAGAGAGAGAATGACTCTGTTGTCTCCAAAGCAGTTAGACTGGATTACACTGGTCCAGTGAAGAGCTCAGTGCTAAGAGGGAATGAAAGGAGCCGTTGATAAAGACCAGACACTGAGGGAGCATTTGGTCTGGGAGAGATTTGATTTGAGGGTTTAAGAGGAGACAGGGTAAATGACACAGCTATTAAAAATATTGAATATTCATGCCAGTAGTGCATGAGCAGTATGATTGTACATACATGATTGTACATTTGTCTGAAAGTGGTTCAGAATTTTGCACATCTTTGACAATGGATCATTCAAACATATTTATAATATATTACTGTTTTCAGTGTCTTGTTTTTAGTAATGTAAAGTTGTTATGAAAATCTGAATATATTCTATATATTTTCATATATTAAAATGGCTTGTGAAAAATAATGTATAGATAATTAAATAAAACAGATTTTATGTGTTATTATAAAGACAAATTAAATGACTAAATACATTTTTTATTGACTTTATTTCGTGGAAAGCAGTTTGTAAAACATGTCTTGAAAACATGTCTTGATTATGAATATTTACTGTCATGAATATCTGATTAAGTTATGTATCGCCAATCAATCTTCTATCTGCTTTTTAATATAATTTTGGTCATATGGTACACCGATGGCACTTTATTTTACAGTCCTGCTCCCCATGTGCATACAGCTATGTACTTATTATAGTAATTGCAATAACTGGGTATAACTAGGCACTAACCCTTAACCTACCTCTAAACCTATCCTTAACCCATGGCTACCTTATATTACTCAATACTTTCTTATGTAAGTACACTGCAAGTACACATAAGTGCACATGCTTTAAAATAAAGTGCAACCGGTACACCTATAAGTGCCATGTGTGATATTGCAGTATGCATGTTTTTGTTTCCAGACAGGCAGAAACAGCAGGTGAAAAATGAAATAAACAGCGAGGAAAAGAAAAGCAGAATGAAGAAATGGACAGGACAAACAATGCAGTGGTAGAGGAGACAGAAGCGTCCAGTCCAGATTGTAAAGGGCAGCTGACAGGTAACGAGGTTTCTCTCCAGACATTAAACCCAAGCTTTTAGTCTATGTCCGTTAGCTATCCATCAGATTATCAGCCATGCGCGCACACACTCACACACAGCATGAGAAATTGAAAGAGGAAAAGGCCCCGAGATATCCAAAAGTCCATTAAAGTTGCTCTGACAGGTGGAGAGAGTTTGGTGTTGCTTTGTCCCAAGGGAATGGCTCTAATGTGTGCTGTGGTGCGGTGAACTCATGTTATCACATAGAACATCTCTATCTGTCTCTCTGTTTTTCTCTCATTCTCTCCCTTTCCTTCTCCTGGCCTCTCCAGGGAAATGGGCAGTTGATTCAGGGCCTGAAATGAACTGGTCATAGTGACAAGTTCATCCACTTGGAGATTCTTTTAGGACACAGCAGTCTTACTGGATACTGGGGAAACTGTTGTGTATCTGAGGTATAGGGCTGGGGAATATACCAGATAATGCTTTTATTTTTAACATAAAAAAAAAAAAATGAACCAACCAACATATTGGTTATTTTAATGCATCATTATTTGCCCATTAAGTTTCCCAAAAGATGTGGCAATAGACTAGTTTCACACTATTGAATACATTCCTAAATGAATGAGTCTTGTGAATCTTTTATTTTAAGTGAATCAGAAAATTGATTTGGATTCCCATCTCTACTATTGAGATCACTACGGACCTTCGTTTCATAAAAAAAAAAGAAGATTCAATCAAATGATAGTTAAAATTTGACAATTTGGTCTAAAACATCTCGCAACATGCCATTTTTCATGTATTAAAATGCTAATCAATAAAAAATAAATTCTAGAAAGCAAAATTAAAGCAAATTATTTATCTTATTCAATAAATGTAAAAAAAAAATATTGGGTTAAACATATTTAATTAATATCAAGCTAAAATGTAGAAAGTGATTTCTTTCTTTCAAATTTTCCTTGAATACATTAGTATAAAATTAAACTTTGAAATGTAGCTGTTTTGCACAGCTTTAACTGTGGCTCATTTAAACAGCATAGTGGAAAACATTTCTTGATTATTTTTAACTAAATTCTTGGATGAATCATTTCCAGTCTACTTGGCGACAGCTGGTTGAAATGACAGTTTCACTGACTGGCCAAAAATCCCCCATTTAAGTCATTTTTAGGGCTAATACTGTATGTAATGTAATGTATATTAAAGTAAATTAAATCCAGCCTTCGTTCACACGTAATTGAGGACATCACCCTCACGCTGTGACATCTGAGAGCGTTTACTCAAGACGAGTGATCGCAGGGATCAGTGACAGAAGAGCTGAAGTGTTACCGTAAAGCTGAATATATCTTGCTGGCTTCTCTTCGTAAACCAATCTGGCCAAACGATCCTGTTGAACAGACACGTTCCCTCAGCTACACTGATTTTGTGCAAAGGAGTTTGTCCTCATTAGCGCGCTCGTTAATCTAGTGACTGCGTACTCTGTGGTCTCAGGAACCGTGTGTGAGAGATGTAAATAATGCAGAAGGATGATTATTTAATGGTCAATCATTGGGTTACTTATGAAGGGGTTGTGGGTCTGAGGAAAGGTGCACTGCATTACAACTTTAAAAGCAGAGACTGAAAGATACATGAGAGAAGCATTTAGGTTACAAATGATTATTACATCCCTGATGATCAATTGATGAGGCCTGCTTTTAACGTAATGTGTGTCACTGGTATGTGTGTGTGTGTGTGTGTGTGTGTGTGTGTGTGTGTGTGTGTGTGTGTGTGTGTGTGTGAGTGTGAGTGATTACCTCATAGTGTGCCACACGCTGGGACTCAGAGATCAGCTGAGCGTTGCAGATGTTACAGTAGCTCTCGGTGAAGAGTCCTTCATCACCAGCTCCGGCAGACTTCATCTGAACAAATACACACAAAGTGCTGTGAAACTCACAGAACTCATTACATGGATATGTGTATAGTGGTGTAGTTGAAATAAAGGCATTATAGCTCTCACTGCTGGAAAAATGCTTAAAAATCGTATTGCTCCTAGTCAGACAAGTCAAAGATTTGTTGGTTCTAAAGGGTTTTTGGCCACTGGTTATCTGGGGTGTGTTTCCCGTATAACGATGTAACTCACTGTTTAACTACCATAGTACGATGCATCATTGCAGAAATCAACTAGTCACGACTGTTTCCCAAAACCATTTTTCTCAGTTATTTTGCGGATTCAATCATAGGCTTATTCTTACGGGCTAGAGCATGCACAAACTGCTCAAAAACGGTGCTTTAAATTGCTTTTAAATTACATTTGTATATATTTGAAATAAAATTTTGCTCAAATTTTCCTTATTTTGCTCAAGATAAGGATTTATTAAGTCCACGTCATGCAAATAAGAAACTATGCTTCTAACCACAGGTCCGAGAGCAGTTGTTCCAACAGCACAACTTTGCAATGCTTTTTGCGAATGTTCGTAGGAATTATGGTTAATGATGTTTGTTTTTTTCCGGGAAACACACCCCTGGTCAGTCTGTGAGACCAGTTGGCTGACCAGCTAAAACTGGTTTAAGTTTTTGATATTTTAGTTTTTTCCCAGAAGGCTGTTCCAAATCCTTGTGTGCTTCCTCGTCTTCAAAAGCAACATCATTTCCTAATCATCTTGGATCCTAATGTATAACATTTTACTGATTTTAATGTAGTTCAAAGTTAACAATGGCTAGTGATTCTCTTAAAAGTGCTTAACACAGCCAAATAACGAGTAAATGTCTTATTTTTACTTAGATTTTTTTAAATCTGTATTTATACTTGTTAAAAAAATCAGTTTTTTGAAAGCAAACTTGTAATTAAAATGTAAATGTTAAAAATATTAGGTTAAACATTTCATTTGTATCTCAAGTTAACATAGTAGCTTTGACAATCCCCCCCCAAAAAAAACATTTTATAAAGTTTTTAAAACTCCACTATTTTGCATATCTTTGCCCGTGGCTCATTCAAACATATTTATAAATGTATTCATGTTTTGAGTGTCTTGTTTTTATGAATATCTGAATATCTTCTACAATGTATCTTCTATAAATCGTCTGTCTTTTTGATTTCTGTAATTTGGCACACCCATAATATTTCTCTTGACTTTTTTCACTGATCTAATTGCAGTTGCTTTATCCATGAATGCTATATCTGATGCTGCCTTTGAATTTAGCTTGAGTGTGATTTTTTTAAATACTTTTTTAGAAAAACCTTTGCATCTGGACTGGAACGTGCTCACTAGGCTTGGGAACAGAGCTGAAGTGAGCAGTTTCGCATTCATTGCACTAAGGTAGTGAGGCTATTTTTCACTCTCCGCTGAGAAAAGTTGTGAATGTTTTCCAGTCGTTGGCACAGGCTACTGTTAGTGAAGAGCTACAGTATTCAATGTGTAAAATTACCTGCCTTTCTCAAGGTCAAACATACAGTACATTCAGAACGTGACCAACAGTGTACATGGGATAATTTTTACTGATTTTGACTGAGGGTTGAAAATATGTTTCACAACACATTGTTCCTGTACATCAGGGGTGTCAAAGGCTACGTTCAGACTGTCAGTCCAAATCCGATTTTTGTGCATATCCGATTGAAATCTGATCAGATTTAGTTAGTGTGAATGGCAAAAAAAAAAAAAAAAATCACATGATTTTGCGTGGTTTAAATTACTTTCTCATGCCACGTAAAACGTAAACGTCAGACGTTGTTATAGGAAAGATGCTGAAAGTCTCTGCTGAAACAAGGCCGTGTAGTTGCAAAGTGCCAGACGAGCAGAAAATGACAATATAACGGAGACATGTTTGTAAACTGACGGAGACGACACCGTGGGAAAAAGCCGACAACTCTCCATTGCAAACCCCTCCATGTTGCGGAACTTGTTTTTGGCGTATTTCTACCAACGTAATTGCCATAGAAACCAATGCAGATGTTCCGGAAAATGAAAGAGCTGCATGGACACACAAATCAGATCTGAACAGTTGTGATACACAGTGTAGACATCAATAATTTTAGATCAGATTCCAATCGGATACACAAATAATCGGATTTGGACTGACCGTGTGAACGTAGCCAAACTCAGTTTCTGGAGGGCCACTATCCAGCAAAGTGTAACTCCAACCCCAATGAAACACACCTGAACCAAATAATCAAGGTTTTCAGGGTTAAATATTTCCAGGCAGGTGTTTTGGAGCTGACACACTCCAGGAGTGGCCCTCCAGGACCAGAGTTTTACATGTGCTTTTCTAACAAATCCTGAGACTCAAAGGAAGCATTGGAATCGACCATTTATCACAGAAGAAACTACGGTAGGCTCAGGATTTCTCAAGAATGAATAAGATATTCGAGGAAACCACCCATCAAACCAAAACCTCGATCTATAATTGAAAAGCAAAGTGTCATGAGAATTCAACCATCTGTGAGTGAGGGTGATTCTGATGTGCAAAATCAATTATTCACAGTGTTGGAGACACGGCAATCTGTGGTTAGTGTTGAGGAGGTTGCACTTGTGGAATTCAACTGTGGTCTAATCTTGATTCTTGAAGAGCCTGCATGCAGAGCTGAGGAGTTCAGGTGCAGTTCGAGAGCAGGGACTGATGGGTACACATCAGCCTGACAGCATGTGTCACACCGATGACTCAAAGCACCCAATAATCTCAGATAAAGGCCAAAATAATCAGGCACTGACAGAGCATGGAGGATACAATGAGATAGATTGTCGCCATCATGACAGCTGAGAACATACTGGACCTTCTCTTCAGTATCCTTGGTGAATTAAAACAGACTGTCATTATTTGATTGATAGTATGGCGCTAATCGAGAATGTGTCACCTGTGCAATTAAGCCTTACTTATTATATGTGCTGGTATAGCATTTCACTATACATTAAATCTTATTTTTTTACTACTAATTCTTTCCATTTCTATGCAAATGAGACTACTTAAGGCTTTTTTACTGTCAAAATTAACATTGCTATTAATGGCTGAGTAAAGTGGCTGGAAATATTTTATGGAAGCACCGATATTACAGTCGGCATGAAACAGAAGTTGTGATAGTTTTTTTCTTCCCTATATTGTGACATACAGTATCTGAATGAAACAGCTTCTCAAACAAGACAAAAATGTAGGGCAGGACTTTATTTTGTCCACTGGGAATTGATTGGATCATTGTTATTTGCTATGGCTGTGATCTCGAGTGACAGCTTGTCCCGCCCTCGCGCTAGTAAACACGTCATTAAAGAAGAAATAAGATGTCACTGCAGGAGGGAGGGAAAGTTATTGAAATAATAATAATAATGTGCACAGATAAATCACTTTGTCATACCTAATCGATTGTGAATGTTCCTGGTGTTTATTATATGAGATTTCATCGTTTATCTGCGTCAAGCTTCTTGAATCTGGATTATGAAGTCAAGCCAGTGCGTGACACACTTATAATAAATACAGCAATATTCCATAAAAAAATAAGAATGCATATCAAAATTGATTTTTTAATGACATTACAATTCTGGCTAATACAGAGTGCTAATTAGCCTTTCGTCGAGCCCCGCCCTAGTTACTGTTGCTACGTCCGACAAACAAATGGTCAAACACGACCAGCGCGACAGATTGCCATGACGGGAAGAGGTATACCCGTGCGTGTCAGTGACCTTTTTTGGAGCAATACCTCAACGATATCTCCAGATCGAGGCAAAAGTGGTTACAGTATGCAGTGGAGGAATATATTCAAAATATAAAAATACGCAATGAAGGAGACACGACTACTATCGAGGCTTACCGGTCTCAAGCGAAATCTGAGAAACCCCATGACAATCGCAAAAAAATCTCTAATACCCACGCAATCGACATAAACACACTTGCAGACGGCACCTTGGAAGTTTGTGATCAACCAGCATCCGTAGGCATCGTAGACCTCTACTTCTGTCTTGATTTTCTCCGATTTGTTGCAGACAATCGCAGTTATCTGAGCTGTTAGCTATATTTTGCTAATTTTTATTAGCAAATTTGATTTAAATTTTTTTGTTCCAGTTCAGCCCTGCTAACGTTATGTGCTTTGTTCTTGGGGAAGGAAAAAAACTAACGTTAGGGTTGCCAAATGTCCCGTATTTTGGGCATAATTTATTTGTCATAATTAATAATGCATAATTTATATCTCCCTTGTCCTGTTTTTTTTTTTTTTTTTTGACTGCAAAGCTGATACAGCAGCAGTGCTGATCACGACACCTGTTATCATCCTATCAATAATAATAATAATATATAATATATTATGATATAATATATCATTATTTAGGGACAAATCATTGTTTGATTTACCGCTCCGAGCGGGACGGCGAGAGGTCAATTATGTTCATGATATGACAAATCTTTAAATGCAATAGGCCTATGTCACGAAAAAATTGAAGACCGGAAGTACGTCTTTTAGTAGGGATACGGCTCTTCCGGTTAGCTCTTTACAATGGCGGAGTTCGATAGATACCGCTGGACCAAATCTCTCCGCAACCTGCCTGAAGTCACATATGACGCTGTGGTTCGGATGGTAAATGAAAACTCTCAAGTGGAAAAGTGTGAAAGCTGAGTTATGGCTGTCTACGTCCTGACGCAGAGCAACCCGGTACACAACAACAACAGCGGCGGGCCGTTCGCCAGTTAGGTAAACGTTTCTATGGTAACAGCGAGTTGGACCAATCAGCAGACGTTGCTGCTACGCTTAGGATTTTGGGTAGTGTAGTTTTTTTTCATAAGATCGCGGATAAAACATGTTTTTCTTAAAACAAGGTTGATTTCATACGAACTACAGGAGCAAAAACCTTCGTTTCACAACCTCATAGCTCGTGGTCAGTCTACCTCGGATGGTTTAGACATTATGGCTGATAATCTAAATCCTAATGGAGAAATACTGTTGACCGGAAGTTCTGAATCCCTACTCCGCGTTCCGGAAGCAGGGAAGTGTGACATAGGCCTATAGTACTTTGTCTAAATTAAATACAAATAAAAACTAAAATCAGTCATTTTAAAGAATGCTACAAGAGAATTTAGGCATCACAGCATTATAAGGCAGCTTGAAAAATGATTATTCATCTTGAAATTTGCTCAAGTGCGTTACTAAATGATGTTTTTTGGAGATTACGTGAGTGTTGGATGATGGCAAAGGTCATCTAAATGTAAAAATAGGTAATATCAGCATGCACAATTAAATATCTAATATCTGTTCATATTTATTTATGTATTTAATTGTGCATGCTAATTTCCACTTTTCTTAGATTTAGATAACCAATTTGGAACCAATATATTGGGCATCTATAGGAATTTTATTTCAAATAGATGTTTGTGTTCAAATTATAATGAAAACTGCAGTGTTTCATCAAATGATGGAGAAGAGAATAATAACTAAACATATATCCAGACACAGTGTAGTCAAGCACATTTTGGCATGCAAAGGAGCCAATTGAGGTGTGTGGATCACAGCATTGGAACAATGATGAACTGTTGCAGTAAGTGGTCCGTTGCATTCTTTGCAACCAATAGCACTAGGAATCCGCCTGCAAGCTAGGTAAAATCCCATGCAAATTGTGATCAGCACTAATTTTGTAGGCGCCATTACCTAAATTTGCATAATTCCTTTAGTTTATCTGGTGCTAAAACAATGCTGACAATGTGCGCAAATAAACAACGTTATCAGCCAGCACAATTCATTCTTATTGGATTTCTCCCTCAAGAGTCTTGTTTCATACACTCAGTAGCAACTAAATGAGATATCCTTGAGCATATTTCACTTTTACTTTCTGATTTCATATTTACCTGTCCCTAAACGTGACATAAAAAAAAGAATATAAAGTGATTGATCACAATATATTTGGTTCAGACTCTGTAGCCTATTTCTGTGTTAATAGTTCTTAGCCAGAATAAGTTACAAAATTAATCCAATTTTGTCAGTGGTAAAACGTTTAGCTAAGGGACACTTACAGAATGACTGAACATTTGCTTTCACTCCATGGATGCTTTCCTCTACCAGTTGTTAGAATCTTGATTAAAAGAGCCTGGCAGGAAATGATCTTGTGGCAAAATAACGTTAATTTCTGATTCACTCTGTGGCCTCGTTAAAGATTTCTTTCAATCTAAGTTCCAAAAACAAGCCCTCCGTGTGCATTCAGGCTCTGAACTTGTTTCACACAATTTAATTTTCTGCTATAATAATTTTATTTTGACACATCAGTGATCTCTCACAGCACCTCGATGCAAGTATAATTTAATATGCTTGAAATCTTATTTTCATAAAATGACACAGAGAGACTTTAAAGTGTTCAGGCAGTCACAAAATACAATACATTTATCTGCGCCTTTCTATCAAGGACACTACTTACAGAAGGAATGAGCTCTATGAGATTTCTTGAGGTGTGGGATACAACTGCAAGCTATTAAAATAATGTGATTTGTAATATTAATAATGATAACTTCGTACATGTAAATCTTTGTCGCATTATTTTCTAATTAAAATCTCTTTCACAGGGGTGCAATATTGCTTTGCTTACTACCATTGAGCTGAATCTGAAACAGCAAACAGGATGCAGAAAAAAAAAAAGTTCAGGGCCTGGTTCCCCAAAACGTCCTTATCGCTAAGTAGTTCTTAACCTATTCCTTAACCTCTTATGGCACGATTCCCGACACGTTCGTACGCTAAGTATATCTTCTGTAAGTCACACTTTCGTAAGGTTGGTCTGGACCACTCTTAGCTTTACCTTATCACTGTTGCAGGACTATATGAAAATAATTCTGAAGTTTTAATACACCCAGACAGTTCATAGGCTAATTCAAGTGTTTTCATGCAAAGAATAAAATTGTCAATCACACTGATTGTTGTTAGAATTTTAATTATATTATTATTATATATTATATTATGAATTTAATAAAAGAGCGCTTTTAAAGGCCAGTGAAAGCATAGGCTACTGTCAGTTAAGTTCTATTCGGACGCTAATATTGTTTCTCATGGGCTCGTCCGGTATTTTAAACATTTACAGGGGTAAGTCGGTGATTTTAGTGCCGTCCGAATCCATAATATCAGTGTTTTTTCTCACCCAACCCACGTAAAAATCCCTGGCCAAATTAGTACCTACTGTTTTTTGACAAACAGGTCGTGTGGTAATTTAATTGCCATCTGAATCCACATCTCTGAGTTTACAAGAAGAGATTCAAAATTCACTGTTTGATCACTGCCGAGCACCGTACATAAGATGTAAACTTTTATTACTGAAATGCTGGAAAGTATTTACAAGAACAATATTTCATCGCAGCTCCACCTCAGCGAACAAAAATGGGAAAGAGATGAAAGCACGTAAAAATTTTGAAATGGTTATTGTGGCAGCAATATATGATACAATTTTAAAATATGTAGGCTAGGCTATTATAGGCTATTATAGTTTGGATTATTTTTTTATAATATCCAATAGTCCTAATAAATGTAATTTCAACTATTTCTGAAGTGCTTCTTTTATAAAGAACACCGCTTTCTCACATAAACAGCCTCTGCACGAGAGAATAATTGATTCTCGAGCCATCGATATCAACAGATTCAGCAGCATCGCCACGGACAGCACCGGGTAACGTCGCACGTAAGAAGGTATATCTTAAGCAGCTTTCTAAGGTATAGTTCGGGGAACACGACTAGTAATGGTATACCTTTAGTTAAGTTATACCTTACGAGTCTTCGTAGCGCGCTAAGAGACAACGTTATCGGGAAACCGGGCCCAGATCTCCGAACAATTAATTTCTTGTTGACATCAGATTTGAATTTCTTATTGATTTGAGCAGATTGCATGTGTTTTGGCACATGTGTGCAAAAGAGTAAGTACAATTATCTACAAATTGCACAATAACTAATTGCACATGGCTTGGCAAACCCGATAAGATGATTCTCAGTGAAATTGTCATACTCTTCACAACTTCTAAACATTCTTTCATCATGTGAGCAATCACATGCAAAATGATCCATTCGGTGATCAAAATCTGTCAGATATGCATGTATATTCCATAAATATGTGACATGCAATATTTGTAATGTCTGCAAAATTGGAAAATAGTTTGCCATTAATGAAATAGGAATCACAATCTTACTGTACAAATCAGCCAATCAAGTTTGGAATACTGTATATGGAATTTTCCCAGCACAATCACTGTCATTTTTGTACTATAGTATTGACTTTTCCCAGTAAATATTTACCTACTGTTGAAATATGTAAGCTCAGTGTGATGCACAGACAAAACTGTATAGTATATAAAAAAAGAATACAGTGCTGTGCAGACCGATCTGCGGCTGACTTGAAGCAGTACATACCGGTTAGAAATTGTGTCTGACTTGAGACATCTCTGACGACATGTGACTGTGACGTTTGCCATTAAAGTACCACAAGAGCGATTCAAGACCAGCCGGCTGAACCTCACAAATCAGCATTTTTATAACAGTAAAAGCTCTTTTCATGTATGTTCGCGATGTTATGTTGTCATGTTTATCAAAATAAAAACATTTTGCTTCTCTCATCTACACAAAGACGCAGCAGTTGCCATTTTTACAAACCATACATAATTACAAGGAAAAATATTCCACATGAGGGAAATCATTGTGGTGACCATGAAGATGTGAAAAAATAGGCATAAATCTAGCTTACACATGTACCCAAATTATGGCGCAGCCTGACATTTCGTCTACATCGAACGCACATGGCACCCTTTAGCGTCAATATGAGACGCAGATAGAAATGGGCCAGAAGGCGCCTCCTAGCGGTCTAACCCTATCCCTACACTACACCTAAACCTACCCATTACCGAACAAAGCTCTGTGCGTCTCATATTGACGCTAAAGGGTGCCATGTGCGTTCGATGTAGACGAAATGTCAAAAGCGTCAGTATTATGACGCCCAAGGATGAGAATGCGTTGGATAAACGCGCCTGCTCTTAAAGGGAATGTGAGATGACGCTCTGATTGGTTTATTTCACGTTACGCCCAAACCACACATATGAGTAATATCAACCCATTTTAGATTTGCGTCGGGCACAAGAGTCATTTATCCCGCCGACATAATAGCAACAGCGCCCAAGATCCGCCCACAAAGTTACTTGCATTTAGCGTTTGATACTTGCGTTTAGCGTTTGATACTTGCGTTTCAGATTGTTAAAATAGGGCCCATAGAGTTCTGATGTTCCAGTAAACAATTGTGACAATTGCACTTACAGTTTAGAGAATGTTCAAAGTAAAAAAAAAAAAAAAAAAAAAAGCCTTGGTGTTTGAAGGGAAATGGACGGATGGATGTTTGTAATTCATCTCATGATCTCATAATCACTCAGCCACAGGTACAAAACAGCCCACAAGATATTTCTTTCCAGACTCCATCCACGTTTGCTTGCGTAAGTGTAAACGTACCACACATCAGAGACGCGTTATTCGTGCCAATTCTAGTCTGTGGGATGTGGTGCACGTGTCTAGAGCAGTTTACTCATGAAAGTCCTCCTCCTCTTCATCATACCTCCCTCTCCCATCTGCCTCCTGCTCTCCTGACAGCTGGCCACGACTGTGTGGAGGTCATGCCATCATGACAGACATGCTGATGTTGTTCTGGTTTTTTTTTTACACAGCCCATGTGGTGAAACCACCAACAGCTTTATATTCCTCCCCTACATCTCTCCCTTTCTCGCTCCTTTCCTCTCACCTCATGCTACTGTCAGACAGAGGACTAACACACTTGTTTTCTTGATAAAGTGTGGTGTTCTACAGGGGGGAAAGGCAGTGATGGATGATGGGAGAAAGACACGGAGAGAAATGGGCTGCCCTTTCTTTGTGGATGCAGAAGTTCATGCTTTGCTTTAATCACAGCGGACGTTTGATCTTGATCATTTGATCTTCAAAAGAGCACGCAGGTCTAACACAGTAAGAACAGAGTTTAATTTATCTTCACTCCAGGTGGCTCAACTGGCTTTTTAACCACCTGGTCATGTTTGGGACACGATTATGGTCAGTTTTTAATATTTAACCTTGGATTTGTGTAGAGTTTGGCTTTGTTATAAAAAAAAAAAGTTATTTATTATTATAAATAGATCATTATTGTATATAACTGATCTCAGTTTTATAATTTAAGTTGAGTAGAATTTCCCTATAAAATTCAGTCTGTGGAAGTGTTTACTTAAATGTTTAGTTCATACAATTTTTTTTACAAATTAAGTGTTATTTTAATCCGTTTCATATTAATATTTTGAATTAACTTTCATTTTTATATTTTCAGTTTATGTTCAGTTTAATTTTAGTTTCAGTTTTAAAAATTGTGTGTTTTAATTAATAGGTTTTAAAAAAATATTTCAATCTATTTATAGTTTTATTTATTTATTTCATTTTTATTTGAGTTTTAGTTTTAGCTGATGGCACCAAAAGAACACACAGTCTAGCAAGTATCTTAAAATATGACGTGGAAATAAACAGACAAGAAAAATGTCCATTTCACACTTATAGGAGCCCTTGAATAGACTTTATATTATTACGTTTTAAATGCAAAATTTTCTATAGTACAATTACATTTGTAATTTACATGCTGCTACAGGGGAAAAAAGGCAGAATATATAGCTCATCTAGCGCATGTTGCAGGTTCAATGTATTTTATGACACAACACTTCCCCGCCATTGACAGAATTTTCCGGCAATCCATGTTTTCACTGTTATACGGTAGGGGCCACTACACATCTTCTGAAAGAGTACAGAATCCTCCAAGCAAAACATAGGCAAAGAAGCAGAAACAAGCGATAGAAGATTGCTTATGCACTTGTAAAATAGCGTAATCATCAAACATCAAACAGCATATAAATGAAAACTGCCTACATTAGGAAGTTGTGTCCCAGGAAAAGGTATAGGACTGTGCAAGCTTTGATGGACCCGATCAATCTATGTTTTGATCATCTTTGACCAAACCACGATTTTCTCAACTTTTTGCTTAAAGGTGCTCTAAGCGATGTTGGGTGACGTCACTTCTTGTTGACGTTCGAAGTATTGTCAAACAAAACGGAGGCAAGCTCGACGCTCCCTCCTTTATCATCACATCCCCTCCCACTCCCTTCGGTGCTTTTCCGATTTAAATTCGGGACTTTGCGCGTTCCTTCTCCTTTTTCCCGCTTCTTTGCTATTTCTTCATCGGAACGTCAAAATTCAAGGGAATATAATTCTAACGTTAGTCGTTGTCGTTGTCTAGGACACCTCTCCTCTAGCTAACTTTCCTCTTCATGCTTCTCTCTCCTCCACTCCCAAATCATTCTTGTCGGATATTGGCTGGAACAATGTTTGTTATGTTTCGTGGTCCAGGTTGGGCCAGTTTGTTTTTGTTGCCGTTTGTTGTCTGTCTACAGAGACCGTGTTTTTTTACAGTGTGTTCAGAGGACAGGCAGCTAGCGGATAGTGAGGAGATGTTTGCTATATATTTTAATCGGCCTAAAAAACGTGTGACATTGCTTAGAGCACCTTTAAAACATACCCACGTTCAAATGTTGATAAAAAAAAAAATCTATGGAGCTTTGTTTAAAGGCAGAGGCTCTGTTCTTTATTTTGATATTATTGTATGCTCAGATATTCATACAGAAAAATATGATATCATACAGCACAAAAATATCAATACAAAGACCCGAAGTATATCGAAAAAGAATCAGGCCTACTTAGGTCGACTCATGAGTGACCTTCAGAGCTGAACGATAGAGCAACTGCAGACATCTGCAGGCACAGTAAATGAGCTGTAGTTTCCCACCACATGATATCATTAGGCATCTTTAAATAAATGTGCTTATACGCTCTAGAATGGCAATTACAAATACTCTTTTAAAGTAGAGTGTAATGCTCACTGTGCTGCTCTATGTATCAAATGATGCAAAGCATCATGAAGCTGTGCGGTTTTGTGCTTAATATAGAGAGGATTATTTGATTGTCAGCTGCAGTGAAGAGATGCACACCGACAGTCATTCTAAACACTTTCCATGTAATCTGATAATCAGCACTATTATATGCTTTAGCACTCACACTGTAAGGATAAGGGTTACAGTATCAAATATCTTTTTTTTTTTTTTTTTTTTTTTACAGTGGCCCAAATCCACCCAGCAGACCATCAGTCTATATGGGGTAAAAACTCTGATATGAAGGTAGAAAGACATGTATATAAATGAAATTAATGTTGGCAGGCTTGAAGGCCTTAGGCTCCCACGACTGGCACTGAATCCCACAGCCACATCTCTTCAAAGCGACACTACAAAGTTGATGAGAACTTTTTTTTTTTTTTTCGCCCATCCACCAGCACGAGGGAAGCATTAAAAATACATCAGCTAAAAGACGAAAGAGATCTGGGCCTCCGTTCTCCCTTTGCGATCTCTTCCCCCACCAACCCCATCGAGAACAGGAGCAACGTCAGAAATCTCTTCATCTGCTTCGTATTTCTTGTCGCAATTAGGAACATTTCCTGTCCGATTCCATCCCACAGGTTGACTCACTGCTGATTAAAACATCTGAAAGAGAGGTTCTCCCCTTTGCAGTGACATTAAATGATGTGCAGTATTGCTGAAAACACTATCGGCCTGTTTCCATCACTCTTGTGCAGTAAAATAGCAATCACGAACGAAAGCCATGTCAAGTGTGTGAGTTATTTATCTGCCACAGACAGAAACACAAATAACACTGTCCATATACCCCTTGGGCCAGTTTCATTGGCAGAGACTATTTATGGGTGATTTTAAGAAAATAAATTATAGAATAGTTTATATAGCATAAAATGGCCAAATGTTTACCCTTTTCATTTTATTTTCTAGGGGTGTGACGAGATCTCATGCTACGAGATCTCGCGATATTAAAACGTGACGATATTTCTCGTTGAGGTGAAAAGCTGTCTCGCGATATCAAGATAATGATAGTTGAGTTTGTGGCGACCCATTATTTTCAGTCAAATAAAATACTATTCTTCCTCTAGTCATATATTTTGTCATTGAATATAAAAAAAAAAAAAATTACATATCATCTTGTCTCTTTCCCATTATCGTGTATCGTCTCGACTCGTAAACTAAGTGTATCGTCACACCCCTAGAATTTTCAGTTAGCACCAGCTAAGAAAGACTTTTTTGATAAGCTACAAGAAGATATGGTGATAATATGCAAAATTTTTGATTAGGAAAGTTTTGTGATATGTTGGTTTCTTTTGAGTTTTGTAATGAATCGAATTACTGCTGCAACTAAATCCAAATCTTTACTTCATCTCTGCAGCACCCAAAGCTAGGGATGGGACGATTACCGGTTTCACTATAAACCACGATTAAATGTACTGACGGTTAGTATTATCGTTTAAAATTTAATTATCATTAAAACCGTGTTTGATTATCGCGATTTTAATAACTCACTGTAAATCCTGTCCAGCCAGCAACAGCTCTGACGCAGGCGCAGCGCGCAATGTTGTTGTTTTTTCATTCGAGAAGGAATGACGGAAGGCAGTGACCGTGCTCGGGAGATTTTTCAGCCTTTTAAGAGGACCAAATCTGAGGTGTGGTCATATTTTGTCTTTAACAAAAGTCCTGAGTGAAACTTAATCCAGGATGGTCACTACAATGGGGGGGAAACACTTCAAATCTGCCGAGTCGTCTTGTGTGACCATCACCCACTGTTTATAGCGAACGCAAGGCAAGTTAAGTTTGACCTCAATACCAAAACTTACGTTACGTCTGGGAAATAATTGGGCACAAAATGTTGGTTTGAGTTGAAATATTTGATCTCACTCACTTGAAATAAACGTGAAGCTTCCGCGAAGAAAAGTTCGCAACAAGTGCGGCTTTGAGCCAAAGACGAACAAACAAGTTCAAACAAGACTAATAAGAGTGACATTTAAGGGATAAATGTTGTACACTTATTACACCGATTTTTTTTAACCACATAATTACAGGGACATTATTGAACTGAGATTAATGTTTTAAATCTTACCTTATAACTATATATTTTGCACAGCGTACAAAACAATCGTCCAGACAAGATGATCACAACAATATTATCAAACTCTGTAAACAATAAATCAACTCTGATTTCATTTTCAATACAATCAAAAACTGAGACGCAAGACGGCAAGTTGTATTTGAATGAAACGAGAGAGCGCGTCCGTTGTGATCCATGGATGCGCGCTGTCTTAAAATGCGTTGCTATTGACGACGGTCATTATAAGGAAGGAAATGCCACAACATTTTTGCTTAAAAAATTGCATAGAGCTGCTTGTATTATTTGTTGTTTGTTGATTTTCAAATATAAAACTGTTTTCAGTGTGAGCATCAGTTCTTTTTGAACACTTTCATCTCATTTGAACAAAACCGTGATAATATTGATAATCACGATAATTTTGGTCACTATAATCGTGATATGAAATTTTCATATCGTCCCATCCCTACCCAAAGCTGACCCCATGGGATATTTATAAATGGATCATATATATATGAAGAGTTCAGATGCAAAAGCCTCTAAGTGCCATCTGAAATTTTCTTCTAGAATGATCATTTTTATCAAGCTTGTATATTTAAGTTCAGTAATTTCACTTAAATGACAATTCATAGGTAATTTTCATAGCCATTTAAGTGAAATTACTGAACTTAAATATACAAGCTTGATAAAAATGATCATTCTAGAAGAAAATTTCAGATGGCACTTAGAGGCTTTTGCATCTGAACTCTTCATATATATATATATATATATATATATATATATATATATATATATATATATATATATATATATGTGTGTATTGTGTAATATAAATGGTTTTTATTTATTTATTTTACATTTTGTGTGAATTTCATTTGATTATCATTCAAATATAGAAAGAATGCACAGAGAAAATGTTTTTTTTTTTTTTTTTTTTTTTACATTTCCAACTGACTTTTATTAGGATCTTAAATCTTGAATGGCAAACAAGCAGCGAAATTAGACATTGTAGATTCATAATCGTAGCCATATGCTACAGTATATGGTTATCTTAATCGTAGTTATTGGCTCATGCATGTTTTTTCATAGAGGTATATATTTTTTTTCATTTTAGTATAACTGCGTATAATAAATGCTTTTATTTTTATTTTCCTGAAACCAGCAAACTCTATCAGAAAGCAGTGACATTTAAATTTCAAATCGAGCCGCAAATACGGTGTGCTGACCCACCTGGTCATTAAGGCTATTTGAAAAGGCCACCCAGTCAGTGAGCAAATATAGATTATTTCTCACTATTTGCATAGTCAGATACTGTGCTGTATTAACTGAGGACTCCAGTGAGCTACTGTAAGCTTTCATTTCAGAGGGTAATGGACCAGAACATTAGCATCACAAGCTCACTAACAGACTACATACACCCCAGAAGAACGCCTCAGATGGACAGAAACATCATTAAGACCCCAAGACACATAAACAACATTCATTACATCAAAAACACACATTTATGGAAAATGTGCTGTGTTGTGTTCATTAATGAATAATAGGTTAAAGATGCAATGAACTGCAGTAAATCATGCCCCCTGACCCGAAGGTTCATTTTGTAAAGAAAGAAATAGTAAGGAATTAAACAACTGCAAATTAATTAAAATAGTTATTTTGAGGAAACACTATATTAGGACAAAAGATATGCAATTTCATTCCCAAATATGATGCAATACATTTATTTCAATAATAAACGTACACATTTTTTTGTGAAAGGTGAGTTTACATATACTTTTAAAACAAAAATGTGGTTACATATTTTATTCATTTTTATAAAATATCCTACTACTGACAAAACTCATTATGTGTGCCTTTAACTACTCATCATCATTAACCTTAAATACAGTAAGCTTTTAGATGTACAGTATGCATTTGATTCACTAAAAAGATTCAGTTCATAACCGAGTCGGACTACACTGGTAGCATAAGGTTTTTGATTCACATGTTGATTCACGTTTCATTTGACTCAATTGCTCGGGAAACAGACTATCCAAGTCATGCTGTATGTTTTTGATCTGCTAAAAAGAACCGTTTCATTCGACTCAATCGCTTGGTCACGCTTTAGGTTTTTGATTTACTAAAAAAAATCACACACAAAACAGTCGTAGCACTGTTGCGGTGCTGGAAACGGAATTTGTCAGTGTTTTGTCCTAAAGAAGGCTATCACATGTGACAACCATTAACAGAATCAGCCGAAAATCAAAAATGTCTCAAACATCATAATGCTGGGTTCTCGAGACTAGACAGCAACTTGGTTCAGGATTTAAAAAATGCGATGCGATGATCATGGAAGTGTGACTCCTAAAGCCATTTTTTTAAAATGTCCATTCAATGCTTTACTCATCTGTCTCAAAAATCTATATTATTATTTGAATTTGGGAACTTTTCTCAACAAGCAATGACATTTGCCATTATTTGCGATTAATTAATCGGTAGGCTATATTACGTAAATGTACATATGGCTGAAAATAGATTAGAAAAATCTGTTGACAGTCCTAGTAAAAATGCAGAAATATCATGTGACTGATGTGAATGGTTTGAATAACTAGTATTTTGATGTGCCTGTATAAATACAATGTGAATGTAAATTATTATAGGCTATTAACATTATGGGAATAATTACTTTTTTATAGTGCAAGATAAGTTATGTTCCTTATAAACTCTGTAGACATCAAATGGAGCTGAAACATTACATTTTATTGGACTGTACTAAAGCCCAAATCCAGAAAGGGACATAGCCTCTTCATTTTTAGAAGTCTCCCACTCATCACTACTATAGACAGTCCCGAGTCTTTGACCTTCGGGAGCATTCCACTGTCTTTATACCTGCCAAATTCATCATGCACATCAGTGGAAGCTCTCTATGAGATTGGCCATATCTAGCAAAGATGAGAGATGAGAGATGAGAGATGGGGATGGCACAGCAACAAAAGCCTTCAAGCTGGATGAACAACCCCCCACCACAGAGCTACAGCATGTCAGTCCAAATAGGAATCAGAGCCACGAGAAACCCTCTTTCAAGCAGAGAAAGACACCAAAGAGCTAATGTCCCTCTGTTAAACTTGCAGCTTAATGTTTTGTGTAGGCTGTTAGTGTGTAGCGCAGATATATTTTCCACGATCTCGTCCATTATTCAGTTTGTGTGCGAGCTATTGCACAAACACCTCCGCTCTCCAGGGTTTTTTTGGTTCATTTCACAATGCCCTGGATACGGTCTGGGGCTAAATGTGGGCTGCAGCTGATATCGGAGCTTCCAAGAAAGGCTTTGAATAAATGCCTATTTACCCCACTTTCAAGATGACAGAGGATTAGCCCTGCTTGCTAAACCCTCTCTAGGAATGATGGGAAGCACACATCAGCTGTATATTTGATACATGCTCTCAAACGATAACGCTGAAAGTCTGTTTATTCATGTATTTCCTAAAGGGAAACCATTAGCACTTTGGCCGAAGGGTTTGTTCATTATTCTGATATATTAATGTCAAAATGAAAAAACTGAGACAGGTGCTTCTGAGAGGGTCATGCAACCTCAAACCTCGAGATATTACCAATATTGATTTCCATACTCCACACTGACTTCTGTTCACCAAGAGCTGGACGCTCTAAAATGCCACGCTCTTTCTACCACGTCTCTTGAGACGCAACCTTCAAATCTACGCGCAAGTCAATGTAAGCTGCTTTCGCTAACTTCCACCGACTTGGTCACTGAATTAGACCACCCTCCCTTAACAATCCACCCTCCAAAACACAAATCAACAAAACCGAACGCTCAGAATGACTGACATGCAGAGGCTGTCTCCAAATCTTCTGGCTGGCTGAACAACAGCATCATGAAGTATTTTTTTTGACGATGACAGGTGTGATATCTCAGGGCACCAATTTCAGTGATATCTGTCAGGGCATATTTTCTGTGTGATATTCCAGAAGAAAATCACAGCACCTTTGACTATATATTAAAGCTTCGTATTGGGGGGGGTGGTGGTGGCGCAGTGGATAAGACACATGCCTTTGGTGTGAGAGACCCGGGTTCGAATCCACTGTGAGACACCAATGTGTCCCTGAGCAAGACACTTAACCCCTAGTTGCTCCAGAGGCGTGCGACCTCTGACATATATAGCAATTGTAAGTCGCTCTGGATAAAAGCGTCAGCTAAATGAATAAATGTAAATGTAAATGTAAATGTATTGTTATCCTGTGCATTATGAATATGTGTCCTTTTGAGACTCCAGGAGCGCTGTTTACTTCCAACAAAATCTTTTCTGCTTCATATTCCTTAATGTCTTAGGCGCTTTAAAGTGCTCAGTTTAATTTAAAATGACAACTGAGTTTTATTCAAAGTCGCACTCACATCACACTCCTTACAGACAAAATTCCCCAAAACTATTATTTATGAGTGTTGCGGTCGTCAGGGACGAGGTGAGGCGAGGATCTAATTTCAGCAGTTTTTATTTAACAAACACACAACAAAGATAATCCAAAGAAGGCAGAAATCCAAACAAGACTGAAATCCAAACAAGAAACACAAATCCAGACAAGGCAGAGGGTGAAAAATGGGTAAAAACAGCTTACAACTGGGATGTAAAGACCACAACCAACAACATACAACTGAGACAACAAGGGTCTAACAAGGAACAGGTGAAGGTAATCAATCGCTACGGAAAATAAAAGTAATTAACCACCAAACAGGGGAAACGAGACAAGAATTGTGACAATTAGAGTTGTTTTGTATTTACTTAATATTTTTTTACATGCAATAATTTAATCATTCATTTACATGTTGCATGTTGCATTTACATGTTGCATTTATTTACATCTATTTAATCATCTCATCAACTGCTTTATGTATTGATTGTCAAGCATTGCTGATAGAAAGTAAAATGCACAGTGAGTTTCATCAGCAAACCAGCGCTGATGTGGTGTTGTATCTATGCAGAACCAATGCCTGAAACCTTTTTAGACTATACTTTTGCTGCATTGCAAGAACTTCAGGAAATGCAAACTATACACTTTTTATTATCTGCCTGGTACAGGCTTGGATAGATAAAAAAATATATTAAAAAAAATAAGAATGGTCAGTTATCGTTAAGGATTTATCTTAATTAGGATTAAAGCAAGATCATACTTAGTTCATATTTGTTTAGCCATAATTAAAGAACAATTAAGACCACTCGTTTTCACACATACAGTACCTTGTAAAGAGGTCATTACATTAGGCTGTTATTTTAGAAAGATCTTACACATCTTAATTGAATGTGCTATAATACTAAAATGTCATGAGAATATGGCCTCAGTCAGCAATAAGACCAAAAATAGCCATGAAGCAATAACTGCAAAGATGCATTGCAGTAAAAAAACTTCATTCATTTTCTGCTCTTTACTGAAGCACCTTGCCATGCCCTTGTTTGTAAACCTGTCAATCACAGTATTCATTTTTCCTTCCTCTTTTCACCCCACAAAGCCAAATATACGACTGCCAGATGCCTGTAAAACCCACAGTCATGTGCGTCACTTCCTGCTGGGCATTTTGTGAATTTGAGTTTTCCTCATATGCAATTCTTGGAAAGGCATATGGGGATGAACCAGCTATGCCTACAGGACACCAGCATTTGAGGACAGATTCCATGATGTAGTGACAGCAGAAAGACTGCGTCGCCCGCTGGGGTGCTGGCACATTGGGCTCCTCATGTGCCAGGAAACATGGAGCAGCCCTGAAGCCCCACGTCACTGGCTTTTGCACCCTCATGGTTACCCTTTTCTCATAGGTTAAAGAGAAAATTCACCCACAAATTACTGTACCATTACGGTCACACTTTAGATTATGGTCCAATTCTCACTATTAACTATGACTTTTGCCTCAATAAACTCCTAATTACTACTTATTAATAGTTAGTAAGGTAGTTAAGTTTAGGAATTGGGTAGGATTAAGGGATGTAGAATATGGTCATGCAGAATAAGGCATGTGCTTTATAAGTTCTAATAAACAGCCAATAAAATATGCATGCTAATAAGCAACTAGTTAAAAGTAAGAATTGGACCCTTAAGTCATTCCAAATCCACATGAATCTCTTTCTTTCCTGGAATAAAAGTCCTAATGGAACTCTATTATTATACCCTCATAAACTACAACATCGACACAGTCGTTGAACTTAAATGAATCAACACTGACTGAACTGTCTTGAGCGGAATGATGAAATCTTCATTAGAGCTGCTTTATACACTCTCAGAACAAAAGATAGGAGAAAATGTCCCCATCCAGAAGAACACATGTGTACTAACATACACTCTTCAGGGGTAAATATTGTACAAAAGCATACCTTTTGAACAGTGAAAGCTGTTGTACCTTTTTTCTGAGAGTGTAGTTGAACTGAGTTAGCTTCATAGCTAATGGACTTTACAACATTTACACATTTATTGAACTAATGAATAATGACACTTTTGTCTTTTTAGAGCTGCTTAGAGCTGGAATTGTATTAGTTTCATAATTTCATCATAAACTTTGAAAACATTAATACTATTATTTTCTTGTGTACTACAGTTAAGCTGTCTTGAAACAATCTGTATTGTATAAAGTGCTAAATAAAAAACTCAATACAAATGTATTAATATAACACTTTTACAACTATAAAAATGGACCAAAGTGCAGTATACAAAATAGCATAAAAATCTAGCTGCATTTATTTACAAGCATAAAATAACAACTTAAACAACAACAAAAGTCATATCATCCATCACATAAGTAAATGTGACTTGACTCGACAATACATTTATGTTTTTGTTTTGTTTTTTGTCGTTTTGAAGTTCAGATTGCTGTTCATTATTAATAATTGAAAAAAAAAATGGCTTGTACATTCTGCTGCATTACTCCTTTTGTTTTGCAAAGTCATTTGAAACAACATAAGGATGAGTAAATAATAACATCATTTTATTTATTGAGTTATTCCCATGCGTTCGGCCGTTTCAAAGAGATAAATCAGGGCTTTTTCTTCATTTTTCATTCCCTTTTTAGTGTTTGCTACTCAAATTTCTAGAAGAACAAAGCGATGTCCTTTCCTCCAGCAGCGGTGGTGTGGCTTACCTTGAGGTAATATCATTAAAAGCGTAAACAAAACATTAGAGAGAGAGAGATATGGAAAGAGAACAAACAAAATCCTGTAACAAAGGCAGACTCGCATTCCTTTCATCCAGTTGGTGCGTTCACACCAGAGCATGCGGTCTATGACTCAAAGCAGTATGAGCTGCAGCTCTCATTGGACATCTGAAGCATGAGTGACGAAAGACAGATAACATACAGAGCCGTCACCCCAGTCGCACGAGGGAGATCACAGCCAAAGCATGAGTATCTGAAGACTCAAACTCAAAAATACTAGTTGTGCGCTTTTACTTTCCTACTGTGTGAGGCTATGCATTATTCTGTATCATTTATATCGCAGTGCAATTCATTTTATACAAAAGTGTCACTAGCTATGTTTCCATCCAATGTTGCGCATTTAACTTTTGCGCAAAATGAGAATATTGCATAAAACATTTGCGAATAAAGCACCGTTTCCATCCAGTGAGGCAAAGAGAACAAAATCGCCACTTCTTGATAAACTGGCTCTAAATTTCAACGCAGATGAAATGCAATAAATGCGATCATGTTATCTTGCTTTTGGATGCCTGCTCTTTGGGAACGCGTAAGACAGTTCTGACAGGTAATTAAACCAAACCACTTTGATGCGCATTGAGGAATTTACTTGGTAAATGTGTTTCCATCGTAGTTCATGCACGTTTTCTTATCAGATAAAAAATGTATCCGGCTCAATTGAGCAAACAAGTTTTTATGCGCATTTTTAGAATTTATGCACATCTAGGCGTTTTCATCCAGCGTTTTTTATGCGACGGAAACTGGTGGAATGGTGGAAATTCAGCACATCACATCACATCCATATGCTGGTGGATACTGACAGGTGCTTTAGTGTAGATAGCTTCTTTGATTATAATGGGAGTGAATTCATTTTGGCTGTTGTGGCCAGTGTAGACACAATGTAACTGTATGTTGTTTATGCCTTCCTAGCAACATTTAACTTTGTGCAATAATGGCGCCAATAGCCTTGTGGGGAGCACACCGACATATAGCGTAGTTGTACCATCGTCGACTCCACCCCATGCTTCCTGTCTCATCTGCACTGTCCTATCTAATAAAGGCACAAAAACATAACTTACAAAAAAAAAAGTATAATATAGAACTTATGTGTATATAGAAACACGCAACCATCTTTAGAAGTTTGTTTGAATTGTATATTTCTATGGCATTGCTCTCGAAGAGTAATTAGTTGGTGATGTGGATTTACTTATTGTAGAGTTAATGACAGTTATCATGAGCATTGTAATGTTTGAAGCAGATGTCATAACAAATGTCATAAAAAGTGTGGTTCATGCAAATATAAATAGGAAGATATGGGTGCTCAAAAGGGGCGGGGCTACACAAGGTCTTTAGAATTCAACTGATGTAAGGTCAGACCGACATAAATCTTTGCATGCATTGGCTATTTTATAGTGGCTTCAATTTGTGGCTCTTCCAGTCATATATTTTTTTTCACTGTTTTTAATATTTTTAACTTTTGTTTTAGCACTGATACTAGACGTATTATTCATCACTTGTAAATAATCTTACATTTTGGTTTACATCCTTGAAGTTTAAAAATAAGTCAAATAACAATGTCGCTTTAATTTTTGAAGTGTTTAATTCACTAACTACATTATCATTAATTGGTTTGGAAAAATGCCATACCGTTCAGAAGTTTGGGATCAGATTAATGTTTTTGAAAGAAGCCTCTTATACTCACCAGGGCTGCATTTATTTGATAAAAAATGCAGTCAAAACTGCAAATATGGGAAATATTATGAACATTTTAAAATAACTGTTTTCTATTTGATTAAATTTAAATGTAATTTATTCCTGTGATGACAAAGCTGAATTACTCCATCTTCAGTGTCACGTGATCCTTCAGAAATCATTATAATATTATGAGTTGCTGCTCAATAAACATTTCTTATTATTATCAATGTTGAAAACAATTGAGTTGCTATTTTTTGGACACCATGATACATTTTTTGAGAATTATTTGATGTATAGACAGTTCAGAAGAACAGCATTAATTTGAAATAGATTTATTTTGTTATTTTTTTACATTATAAATGTCTTTAATTCATCCTTGCTGAAATAAGAATATTAGTTTCTTTCCAAATAATTAATCAATTAATAAATAATAATCTTGCTGACCCCAAACTTTTGAACAGTAGTATATATATATATACACACACAGTATGTTGTTACCATGCTAAAATCACTTACACCATGATAGATGTTGGTTATACCGCCCCTAGTGGACAAAATGGGTAAACAAATCTCAATGAATTTCAAGGAGGATATCAGAGAATATGATAGAGACTTGAAGATGGACTTTTTTGGGGATCGGTAGGCATTGCCGAGTAACATTTACATTTTCGACAGAAAATTTGACATAAAATATATGTAAAATAGAAAATAGAAAGCACAGAAAACATGCTTGATGAGCAAGAAAATGTTCACCACAGAACTCTGTGTCACCTCTCAAAGCTCTTGACACACTGGCTCACATTTTCAGCTTATATTCCTGTTATCCAGCTTACATGCACACACACACACACACAGATACAAATGTTACAGTATCTACATCTTAGTTACCAAAGGAACTTCCAGCTGAAGCAGGGACAGACTATGTTATATGTCTCTGGTTAACAGGACATTGTCAGAAACCACAAAAAAGCTCTTCAGCATTATATGATAGCATTAGTTTTAAAATAGACGTTGTTTTATATGCAAGCTCGGATTGCACACTCAAGAAGAAAAATCAGATCTATCATTTGCACTGGCAACCTTCAGGATTTACAGGCTTTTATTTTCAAATGTCTTTTCATTACATCTATAACAACATATCTCATAACTGTGACATGGGGGGTTTGCATATGATTAGTGTGAAAAATAATTAATGCAGTTCAGGAGATGTACCAAAGATGCGTGCTTTTGGATCGTCATGCCTGTTGCCATGGAGCAGTGTTGAGAAACTAGAGTACATGGTCAGAAGAGCAGCCTGTCTTTGACAAAACAAAAAGAAAGAAAGAAAGAAAGAAAGAAAGAAAGAAAGAAAGAAAGAAAGAAAGAAAGAAAGAAAGAAAGAAAGAAAGAAAGAAAGAAAGAAAGAAAGAGAAAAGAAAGGAAGAGGCACATAATTATAAATCCCTCTGAGAAGGAACAATTATGTTGATTAGGCAAAAATATGGTATTTAAAGGAGGCCTCATGGGTTTTGACACCAAGCGCATTAAGGATAATTAGGGATACTCATATTGCTGCTATATCTTAACTTCACTTTTAGCACACAGGGATGGGTCATAGTGGTCATTTTCATAAAACAACCGAATAACAGCCTAATTATCCTTTAACCTACTACAGTAGTTGATATAGAAAACATGTCGTTGTGCACATCCTCACATGCTGCGGGTTTGCGTACACGCATTTCACACACACATATTAAAAGTCTATTTTAGGTCTGTTGTTATTTCTTGCATTGAGTCTCAGCAGGAGAGTCAGTGGCTCACGTATTGCATGGTACAGCAAATCATTTGCTCCATAAACTTCCCCCTGCGCACCAGCACCATATCTATCATTTACCGCTGACGGGTGTCACAGCTGCGAGAGAATCCCTGTTCACCATAGATAAAGCACAGAGGGCACAGGACAAATATATCTTCCTTATTGAAAGCCCAATGCACCTGCCATCCAGAGGTGTAAAGTATTAAACAATACAGTCAAACCCAGAAAAAAAAACTAAGCAGATTTCAGAAGAATGGACTGTTGAACAAAGCATACGGGATGAACCCTACTGTAAATTCTAGTATTGAAATGATACATGATTTCAAGGGATTGTTTACCTACTCATGAAAAAAAAAAAAGTCATTTCAAAATATATTTTTGGTAAATCACAGAGCTTTGGAGGAGGTGAAAATTCAGTGAATACTTAAAATGTCAGTGTGTTCCTCATAAAAAAGTTATTGTTTGACTGATCACTTGCAATATAGCGAACGGATCACATATACTATTTTATGGTGTTTGTTCGTGTTTTTTGGAGCTTGACTGTGACCTTGTAAAACTTCTTGAAAAGTAGTCCTTCAGTTCTCCTTTTGTGTTTCACAGAAGAAAGAAAAATAGCATTAAGGTGAGAAAATAATGACAGAATTTTCATTTTTAGGTGACCTCTCCCTTTAACAAATAGAGCTACTCTCATGCATTTTATATATGATCTATCGTTGCATGCTGTTTTCTTTCACAAATTAGCAGAAAAGGCCAAACCCTTACTCAGCACAATGACACGAAAGACGGGAAACATATTTATGAAGAAACTGGATTAAGAAGTCAAAGAATGTTCAATTGTAAGTGCATTATTGCTCACATGTTCAACCAATCAGAATTCCGGAACGTAGTGTTTGATAATGTTGTGATTATATATATAAAATGATGGGATACAGTTAGTGTACAGTTGAATATTTAAGCATCTGCAAAATTTAAATATAAGTCAATTCATGCCTTACTATTAAGCTGCCCTGCCCGTTTTGAATACTAAATAGCACAAAAGTGTATGGAAATATATCATAGATGAGCATCAGACAGCAGGTCTTACAGCACTGTAACAAATTTTTGACCCGAACCAAACAAAACACCCACACTTCTAATAAATGGCAGTTTAATAGCAAAAGACAAGGCTGCAGAAACAGGAGTGTTCGAGTTAAAGTATGTAGTGTGTTGTAAATAACACTGTGCATGAAGTGTTGGTAGTATAGTGCATTCTGCGGACATTATGAATCAAGGTGGCAGAGGTTGAAGATGTCAGCATGGTTCTATTCTTTCAGTTAGTTTCAAACGGTCATAAAACAGACTTTACAGCACTCTGTCTACATCCGTGATAAATGGTAATGCTCACTTCTTGCTCATTTCAATCAACGGCGGATGAGACATATTCTGAATCTTGTTAACATGAACATGTTCTCAAGATTCTGCAGTAACATGACACTGACAGGCAGTTCTTCTGCGGATGCGCTTATAAGAGTCTTAATGGATAAAGATCAATGTAATTTAAACTTTGACACTCTCAGGTTTCTCAACCGCTCAGAGTGTGTACACTACTTCAACTTCAGTTTACTGCAGAGTCTGGCACTCAGACACACTGGCCTGACACTAGTTTGAAGAAAAACATTTGAAGAAGATGCAAATGATACAATGAGGAGTGAAAAGTTTGATCTGAAAAATATCTGAAAACCTACTTGTTTTCTCTTGCAGTGGTTAAGTATATTGGTTTCAAACACCAAGTTCAAAACAGTTGTAAATAAGAATATTTGAACTAAATTCAACAAAGATTTTAACTGAAAAGTTAACTGTGTTTGCCAAATCATTAGTTTAATATCTCCATTGTATGCTTTTTCGTTATTTTTGTGTCACATATTGTACTGTTTAAATGTTGCTATACAGTTAATACTAATATGTTAATTGTGGAAGATGCCCTTTAAAAAAAAAAAAAATAAAGATATTTTTTCTCCAATCAGAGTCGAGAAAGAGTAGATTCCCATGGTGGCAAGTTAGTGTGACAACATGCCCCGCTGTCAATGTGCGTTCAACGATCTGTATCGCGTTTTTCCTGTGTATAGTGAACATGTTAAATAGCTTTTTGTATCCAAGACTCTGAGGTATGAGTAAATACAGATGTTTTCCACATCGATCCAACCCTGAGGAATATTTGCTGAAGTAAAAAGTGTGACAACTAGTCCCATTCTTTCCTATTTCTGTAAATAGCATCACTGTGAGGATCTCCTGCACTGAGTAGCTAAACTCTAACCGGCATCACCATCATCATTATACTAGTGTGTATCTGAGCATACCTTGAGCTAGATCTGATATGATCTACTGGAATCCGGCGGTCCAGATCCGTGACTGTGATCATCAGCTGGAGTTAGAGAGAGATCGCACCTGTATCCAGCAAACTTCTTCTATTATCTCTCGCGGCTCGGTTCGGAGCTCAAGCGGAGATACAGTTTCCACAGAACACTTTGGAGAAAATGTTGTAGAACCAATCCCGACAGTGTTTTATCATAATATGTGATCCTCGCCGTTAATAAATAAGTGATGGTCGAAGAACGCAGAGAGGAGCGCGCGGCGACGCCATCAAACTGCGCGTAAAGCGAGAGCGAATAGATATAAGAGCGCGGGCACACACGTCAGTAATCCAGAGATACTACTTGCAGAGATATGGATTACACACACACGCACACACACACGCGCGCGCGCGGGGGTATCATTCTCGCAGCTCATTTGCTATATCCTGGGCTCCCCTGTTGAGAAGAAACTGTTGGCTAACTAGCCTAGATACTTTTATATGGTATACTAGATATAGGCCTATATACCTACCATGTTTGTTTTTGTATACCTTGGTAAAGTACATGGTAGCCTACTCCAAAGAATATAATGCCATAAATCATATAGGACCATGGTACGTTTTGTAAGTCACAATTACCATATTTATAGGCAAATGATTCACTTTTTTTTTTAAATGAATATATATATATATATATATATATATATATATATATATATTGGACACTGCTATATCTGGAAATACTGGAGATACTTTATCTGGCCTTTTTTATTTATTTTTTTGAAACCTAGGTTTTGTTGTTGTTGTTTTAATAAACTAGCCCTCCTTGCTACAAAAATGTGATACTTAAATATCTAGAATTGTCACAACTTGTAATATCAAATATCACCCAGAAATATCATTGTTTGGATATGTACGGATACATGAACATTTGCCAGATGTTGTGTTGAGATATCTAAAAACTTCAATATTAGTTTATTCATGGCATGACACTTAGTTCTGGAATCAATTGCTGCGTTTCTGGTCATATTAATACAATCAACGATTTGTGGAAGTGATTTGCATTAATTATTGAGGTTTATTTATAAGAGTTTTTTTTTAAATAAAAATTCCATTTGCTTTTCTATGGTGTTTGCTGAGATTATTTAGATGGTGAAGCTTGACCACCACCATCTTAATAATGTCAAGCAAAAACATGATTGAAACATGATGATTTTATATGATTGTCTCCTGATATTTAAATGGCAATTTATCATTAAACCCCTGTTTTACCTGATGTCCCACTTTTACTGAACTCACCCTATACTATTTATAGACCGTACAGCTATTATAACCTTACATTCACAGGTATCTCCCTCTCTAATTCAGACTCCAAATAAGAAGTGTGACTGCTTCTAAATAAAACTTATTATACAGGCATAAATATGTTTCTGTCTTCACAGTTTATTAACTCCATATTGAGCCGTCACTGTTTAATCACACAAAATCTGTTCGTGAAATTGTCACGTTTTTTTTCCTGAGCACAAAAGCCTGCGCTGAATCTTAGAAATGAATGTCCTATTATAGTGTCTCAGCAGAAATGACAGCTGCTTTTGTAGAGCATCCAAACATTTCCATCCCATCACAATGCAAGCCAACTCATCCGAGGCGCCTGGTAATCGGTGATGCCGCTGTTCATTTGTCTCAAGTGTCATGTGTAGGACCATATTCTGGCACTGGCAGATGCTCTTCATTGTTTTACTTTTTAACGTTGAACTCTGTACATTTGCTCTTCCAGACTCATTTTTAATGTCAAACTGCATGAGATTAGATACAAAATATGGGGGTGTATATTATTTTATAAGACAGGTTTTGGTTGTCAGACATTAATATTGAGTTTGAAGTCTATGTAGGGTATAAAATACAGTCATCTGGTCATTATTGCAAAATAATCCATGACAGGGTGATCAGAACCCTAACGTGAAGCAATTGCAACTCAAATATTGATTTACGTTGTAAAAAGAAAGAAATAAAGTGCTATAAGGCACATGCAAATAAACTGCAGAAAGCAGTTGCTGGGGACAACAATAAGTTATTCAGTTTAGCAGTCAATATGCAAATATATTTCACTATTGAAACCTGCTGAAAAAAAAAGTAAATAAAATCAAAAACAAGGCTCATATGTTGGTTTGCTGATCTCTCCCAGCCCGGTTTATTGATTTTAAAGGAATTGTGGACACTTTTTAGCTAGTTAAACTGCAATCAACTATAGCTGACCAGTTAACAGCATTTCGTTTGGGCAGGCTTGAGACCAGCAGATCAGCTTAAACCATCTTAGCTAAGCTGTTTATAAATATATATTTCTATTAGTGGCGACATTTGATTTGATTTGATTTGATTTGATGCAACAGTCTCTGTTTGTCACTAAAGATTGAGTTTCCACCAATGATCCTGATTAGGCTGGTGCATCACCAGAAATGAAGCTTCAGCATAAGTTCTGCCAGGAAGACTTAATTACTACGTCACTTATTACCTTCACATCTATCCAATCATGTCCTTATACTTGCTGTATAAAAGATCGGTTCTTACACATGTTTGAGTTTGCAGATGCTGACGCAACAATCACCTCCACCCTCCCCACCACCAGGATGGTCCTGTCAATACCTTCCGGGGGGTCGGCTGCGCCCCTGCCTTCGTCTTCAGGCAGGATATGCAGATCCGCTACCCTCGGATTATGCACTACGGACGGGGCCTACGCCAAATAACTTTATAAATAATTGCTTGCTGGGCTGTCAATAAATGTATGCTTTGTTACATTATTTCTCCCGAGACTTTCTGGTAGAACTCGATATTGAAGTTGCTCAATATAAGCATCATAACAGCGAAAACTGCTATAACTGCTGTTATTGATGATAACTTTTTTATATTTACTGAATAAGTAAACTTCATTACAACAAACTTCTAAGTGTCTTTTCTTAACTGAGACCACAATAATGTTTGTAGGCCAAATCCCGGACGGTAGTTCCATCATCAACCTAGACAATGTTTTATTTTTTTTTAAATTGGGCTTTTGGTTAAATACTTGAAATAATGTCTGTGGTAAACACAAGCTCAAGATTTTTACACGTTTTATTCTACGTTATAACATACGTTAATAATACACTCTTGTGGTTGTTTTTTTTAAAGCTTTACTTGTCTTGTAAAAGGCAGTTGCTAACAAGTGGCTTAATGGGACTACAGCCACTACAGCCTTTTCACTAGTTCGCTTTCACAGTTTATAATCACACTCTTGCAAACTATTAGAACTTGAACTTTCAGGGAAATATAAGACTGAAAGAGATGTTGGAAGCTTACTGTGGCAAGCATGGCAGGCTGCGAGGGAACAGAGCGAGGTCTGAAAGGACAAAAGAAGTGACTACAGTGAAGGTCAAGAGAGGACCAGGTCTGGACTTTATGTTGGTGTTTTGTTTTAATTTATGGAGCAGTTGTCCGTGAGGGGCTGGTGCTTTACTTTTGTTTTGTTGTTTATGTTTATTTCATTATTAAAGTTATGTTTACCGTTCAGCGGTTTCCGCCTCATCCTTCTCTGAACTTGAACATTGTTACAGTAGTGCTGAAACCTTGGAGGAAAAAAGAGGAACGCACTATCAAAGAGCCCTCGCCGGTAGGGGTGTAACGATACCCTCATAACACGATTCGATACATATCCCGATACTGAACTCACGATACGATATTACTGCGATACTCCAAGACATATGGTAAAAGGTTAACAAAACTGTGGATTAAAATGCTACATTTGGTGTTACATTGTGGGTGTAAATGAATAGGCTTAGATGTGGTGCTGGTAATCCAATGCCCCAGACAATGATGACAACAAAATAAAAATATTCATTATTCTGAAGCTGAAAATACAGAATTATTTTAGACGAATATGCTTGCACTCTCTGTCACTGACTAGATATACTTAAAATAATGTAGGCCACTTTTTACTGGTAACATAAGACATTTGGCATTATCAGGACCCACAGATATTCCCACATTGCATTATTATACATTATATTCAACATTATAGTAGTTTAATGTAGCTGACACTAAAACTCTGTAAATGTGAATTTTTTTCTCACTCAGTAATTTGTATTTTGAGTGAACTATCCACAATACATATTGTTGCATTTTTGTGTTGCGATATATTGTGACATGAGAGTCTTGGGAACTGAGCGAGGCCTGTGGCATGCGTGTTAATGAATCACCTATGCGCCTCACCGGTCGAGTCCCACAGAGGAGCTCCGGAAGGATCGTTTTGTTGTTTATTTTTATTTTATATTAAAGTTATGTTTAATATTTGTCGGTTCCCGCCTCCTTCCTCCCTGAACTTGAACATTGTTACCCTTACTGATGGTGATATTGAAGTCATGCGACTGTGGTATAGTTTGTTTATAACCTGGTTAGCTTTTGACTTCTGCCGATTGCATTTACGCTTCAAAATTCATAAAAGTTGTGTTCATTTGTAAAGATTATCACAATGAACAAAATGTGTACAAATCATGTGTACAGTGTCTGCAATAATTCAAAAGCCAATGGAAAAATCCTAATGGGTTTCTATTGAGGGAACCAGGGTGATGCTATCTTCTGAGTTGGCCTACAAAAATATGTTATCCTTTCACCACTCTATTATGCTTGTAGTCCGAAGGCTTCATGAACTATATTTAAATTTTTTCTTTGCAATTTCTTGTGTTTGGGTTCAAAAGGAGGGCAAGGTAACAGGTTAAAGTGTGTAATTTTTGTGCCTGTAGGGTCACCTAAAATAATTGGTTTCACTTTATTTTGATGGTTCCTTTAACACATTCGGTTGACTATAAGTAATGTTGCACCTACATGTCTACCATTAGAGTGTTAGTAGATTACTAGTAGACTGGGTTAAGGTTAGAATAAGTTGACATGTGCAGTTGCAAAGATATTTATAGTCAGTAGAATGTATGTTGGAGGACCATCACAATAAAGAGTTAGCAGATATTAAGCAGACAGTGTACTGGTACTCTAATGAGAGTTAGTTGACATGTAGTTGTAAAGTTATTTATAGTTAGTAGAATGTTCAAAAGGGACCATCAACATAAAGTGTTACCAAATAATTATTATGACGGTTTCCCAAGCAATCCATTGAGATGGATACGGTAGAAATATATAACATACAGTTCAGCTTTAAAGCATTATAGTTCTTTGCAAGTATGTGTCTGTACACGCATGTTAGTTTGCACCCAGAAATGTCCTTGGCATTTACTCTCTCTGTGTCTCTGAATCAGCAGGGAAGAGGCCGTGTGTCTCTCACATGCTTGTGCTGCAGGACAGAGTCAGAGGTGGAAGCCAGTCTGTCTGGACAGTGGTTGAAATCCGATGACAGCCGCTGAGAGCAGGTGCTGCCAAACGCCGGCCCGCTGCCGAGACGAGGTCAAACAGGACTCGTTACGCGCTGCTTGTATCCCGCCTTACGTTCCTTAGATCTGATGAGACAAGGATCCAGAAACAGCTCATTAGACTGCAGGAGAGAGATTGAGTTCCAATCCGCTCTCGTTTGGCTTCTAAAACAGTGATCCAGCGTGCTTAATGGACTGAGTGTAATAGCTGCAGGGCTGAAGCACACTACTGTCAAATGCACATATATTTTCATTTTTAGAAGTTTTAGCAAATTACCTCAGTTGATGGCACTTACACCATGGTGCTTCTGTGGCTCAGCTGTTTGTTTATTTTCTGTAGCTGTTATACATTAGTTTAGATTGTTATTTTCAGTGTTGGGGAAAGTTACTTTTAAAACGAATGGATATTGCGTTACTCCCTAAAAAAGTAACTTATTGAAAGTAATGTGTTAGCATTGCTTTTTCTCATCTAGGCTGGGCTTACTTGCTTGTTTTTTTAATAACAACACCCCCCCCCCCAAAAAAAAAAAAAAGTTAAAATGGCCCATCAAAAGTGAAATGAATAAGCCTCAGGCTGAAGGAAATAAATTTCCTTAATAAATTCACGCCTGTACAGTAGATGGCGCAGCTCAAACAATCCTTTCAGCTGTGCTGTCATTCTGGATTGCAAAATAAATTGAATAGGGCGCAGGAGAACACTCTTACTTCAGAAATAAACAAAATAAAATGTCATAAAATGTCAGCAGCAAAGACATTGGTTAATAAAGTGAGATTAAATACATAAAGGATATTTGTGATATTTAAATATAGCCGGTTTTCATAATATTCTGAATTTGTATTTCACTGTTTGTATTCATTTTGAGGAATACTGAATCTGTTTTTGCACGAGTGAGATGAGTAAATCCATGCCCATATTAGTCTAGAACTACAATGCCGCTGCACCTTTACTCCTGATTTCTCTACATTTTTAAAGTAATGTGTGACTTAACTAGTTACCTGAAAAAAGTAATCTGATTACATAACTCGCGTTACTTGTAATGCATTACCCACCAATTCATTTTCTTTTTTCATAAAGACTTTTGCATGTCAGTGTAATTCACTGTAAATCGGTAACTGAAATTGCACATCCTAGCAACTTTCGAAGGTTCTTCTAAAAATTTTTATAAATAAATAAACAAAGTAGTTTCTCATTTTTTAATGTGTAGCCTATGTGTTTAGTTTAATTCACAGAAGGTGAAATTCTGTGTTTGTCGAACAGACCTAAAAGAGGATCCCGTTTACAAATAAATGTGAATTTCCTTCGGTGCCTATTTCTATGTCACTATTGAGGCTATTGAAGTGGAGTACAGTGGAGGGTGATGACATTGCATATTAATTACAGACCAACACTTTCATCTGTCTGTAAGTTTGAAATGTCATAGGTTTATGTTAGTAATCCTTGACACATCTAGTCCAAGACTGAATGTCTTTCATAGTGTGGTCATTGAGAGCTATGATAAATCTAATGCATTTATCTCCAACAGCTGTTTGGGTTTACAGCTCTTGGCTACAAGCATGGAGAATGCCCCACTTCAACAGACACCTGATATAGGAATGAGACCTGTCAATCACCTGTCTGCATGTAAATTACCTGAGCTCTGAGATATGATGCTGTGCTGTGTGTATGTGTGTGTGTGTGTGTGTGTGTACTGAAGAAGCTTGATATTTTATTCAAGCTTCAGGCCCTCATCAAAACGTTTCATTAAGTTTTCTTCCCTCACACTGAGAGGTAAACATGTGGAGAGGAGAGAAATTAACAAGATTTCAACTCACGCTGTGAGTTTCACTGTAATGCATAAGTCTTCTGATTCCAGTTACACTCATTAGTGTGAAACATTAATTTTCAGTCAAAGGCATGTATTGTCTATTAACTCTTTCAGTGACCCGGGGTTTGAACAAACCTAACATCAAGTAAAGATATTTCATTTATCATACACTAGGCATGCTGGGCATTAAAATGATTATAATTTTATTTATTTATTTAAATCAATTGCATTTGAACTCGACAGCCAGAGATCTCTATTCATTTTCTTTTTTGGAAAAGAGCAACTTTGATATTTTGATAAGAACTTCTATTGTGTTCCAAGTATAAATAAATAAATAAATAAACAATAATAATAATAATAAATAATAATTAATAATACATAATAATAACAATTTGTAAACAACATGAGAGTCGACGACTTCTCCCCGCAGAGGAGTCTAAAGGTCAAGTTTACCCTCAGGAGTATCTCAGTTCAGTAGATCAGTGGTTTTAAAGTTTTGAATGTTATTTTGTATTATTGCTTCAACAATTGTTATATTAACACTAACAGGCATTGCAAATATTAGTACTTTACTGGATTTCTGCAATGCTGGTGATTAAGCACTGGTGTCTTCTGCCATCTAGTGGATAGATAAAGATACTGCAATCCCATATTACAGCTAATTACTTTAGTCTATGCGATAAAAAGTCTTAATATATTATGTAGTTTACCTCAAGTAATTTTCTCTTGTTTATAGATGTTTATAGATGTTATAGAGGTTTTTTTTTATTTATTTACTGGATACTAAATACATTTTTGCAGTGCATTGAGAGTCTATTTAGGAGGGCCTTCAAACCGGCTAAAATGGGACACAAGGAATGAAACTCACACATCTTTGCATTTCCCTCTCTTTTCCTCCTTTCCTGACTTAAAGTCAGCATGAAACGGAAGTTGCGATAGTCTTTACCATTAAACCTTTCCTTTAGCTCAGTGGTAAGAGCATTGCGTTAACAACGCAAGGTTGTGGGTTTGATCCCAGGGGATTGCACATACTTATGTATAAAAATGTATAGGATGATGTAAGTCGCTTTGGATAAAAGCGTCTGCCAAATGTAAATGTCTTTTCTTCCCTATTCTGACGTATATCAACCGAGTAGAACATTGTTACCGCTAGGGGTCAGCCGCAACAGGAAAAGGAAGAGAGTCACACTACCAGAGAGATGACGTGTAACATGATTTTTATTGACCAGGAAGGGTTAGCGTCAGGGGCAGACAAGGCCAAAATAACAAACAAAACAATCTTTTTTTAGGATCTAAATGACCTTAAACAAAAGAAAGAAATGAAAATACAATTCAACTTACCTAACTCCCTTACCCATAAACAAAGTGAAAAAGCAATACAAATAAAATGGCGTCTAACCCCCTACATCCCTTAATCTGGTAACAATGTTTATACAAGAACATTTACACGCTTATTTTAAAAAGTATCAGGTTGACAAGTTAGAATCGGAATCCAAGGAGTGGTCAAACAGGCAATAGTCAGATATAGGAGAAAACCAGAAGTAGTTACATTTAACAAACACTCAGTTTCACTAAACACTATCTCTTTGGCATGACACTTCAATCACAGTTTCACTAAACACTATCTCTCTGGCACGACACTCTTACTCAATAAAATAATGGTGGAACGAACAAAGTTGAAGAGAAGCACAATCAATGGTACAAACGCAAAGCACAAAGTCAACGAGGCTCAAAGGCAACCATGGTGTGTCAGGGCCGGTCCTTATATCCAGGTCAGGTGCGTAGCTGGTCCAATCACAGTCCTCCACAGATTACCAGAGGTAACGCCCATCTGAAACACAAACTTGTGTACACACAGAGAGAGAGAGCGAGCAAGACACACCCACACACAAGGACAATTGATACAAACACACAAAATATCTCAGGATCCTAACAAACATACATTTTTTTTTTTTTAAAGGCCTGGAATTTATTTTGTCCATTTGGAATTGATTGAATTAATTGAATTTGCTTTTGATGCAATCTCATGTGAGTGACAGGTTGTCATGCTCTCGCCCGAAAAAAACACATCTTCAATCAAAGAGATGTCATTGCAAGAGTATAGACTACTATAAGCAACTTATTTTGATTAAAGATTACGATTTGCTGCCAGATGGTATAGTTACAGAATCTACCAACAGGTTCATACTAACCAGACAAATCCTGGAACTTTTGCTTACCAATGGTAAAAAGACAAATTTGCAGTTAACTTTTCTATTCACCGGGGGGAACTAGAGAGCTTTGCACAAAATTCAGCTCATTGACATATGTAAAAATCCTGAGACAGAACAGCAGTCTGGCGTTTCACTGAGTTCTATCATTAATAATTTTCTGATCTGCTACAGTCAGTCAAATATTTCCACCCTTCATGAAACAGACTTCCACCAAAAATCCCAACTCAAATCCCACCCAATTATTAAAAATGCAGTGTGTACGTGAGCCAAGGTTTGCTCATAAACATCCCTTGAAGAATCTTTGCCATTCCAGATGATTTAACCTACAGTACTACGAAACACAACATATTTGCTATTCAGATGTTTTAGGAACAAGTAATGATATTTCAAGTTTTGTCATTGCCTAATGAGATGCTTGATAGGCTGCTTTCAGTGTTTCACAAAGGAGTGCTTGCTGCTGTCCTGACTTAAGGTCAAACTCGTTGCCTAAGTTCTTCCATGGCCGGATAGACTCTAGTTTCTAACCGTTAGAGTCTGCTGGATGATGAAGTAATGAGCCGATATATCTGGAAGCAGTGGCACAGATCTCAGAATGGACCTGTGGAACAGTAAAAGGTGAAGTGAAAGTATAGTTTTACAGATATTTTATGGTCCTCTTGAGTGCATCATTTGACTGGCGTCTTTCATTTCTTCTATTCTGATTTTATTGTATCTATTCTGAACTCTTTGCTGCATTGTTTCTGGGAACATTTCAGACATCCCCAATGACCCCAGGAGGACTTTCTATAAAACCAGTCTATAAAAAAAAAAAAACTGAATAATGAAAAGGGGACAAAAACATGCAGTTTGTCACCCCTGGTCCCCAATATCTCAGGATCCTAACACCCCCATCCATAAAATAAAACATTCTGTTTTACTGGTTGACACGGGACAGTGAGTCAGCAATGACATTTTCGATACCTTTTTTATGACAAATTTTCATATTGTAGCTCTGACAAATCAGAGACCATCGCATTAACCGATGATTGCTATTAGACATTTGTTGGAGAAACGTAAGAGGATTATGATCAGTGAAAATGGTAACAGGTTGTACACTCGAACCAATATACACTTCAAAGTGTTGCAAGGCGAGAATTAATGCAAGGGCCTCTTTCTCTATCGTACTGTAGTTCATTTGATGTTTGAGAAACTTTTTCGAAAAGAAACTGATCGGATGATTCAAATAATCTTCACCGGTCTGCAATAAAACCGCACCGACACCAGAACCACTAGCATCAACTTCTATCAGGAACGGTTTTTCAAAACGGGGGGCAACAAGTACAGGAGAACTACAGAGCAGAGTTTTTAACGCTTCAAAAGCGGATTGACACTCTGAAGTCCACTTGAAAGAGACTGCTTTACGCAGTAATTCCGTAAGAGGATAGGCTACAGATGAGAAGTTCTTACAAAAGCAACGATAATAACCCGTCATTCCGAGAAATCGACGGAGATCTCTTCTATTTTTCGGGATGGGAAAATCAAGAACAGCTTGAATCTTTGAGCTCAAAGGACAAATCTGACCACTACCGACCTCCTTACCCAAATATGTGACCGTAGCACAACCGAATTCGCATTTTGCTAGATTTAAGGTAAGATTAGCATCTCTAAGACGTTTGAAGACTTCCTCTAAAATTTTAAGATGTTCTTCCCAAGTGCTAGCATGACACACAACATCATCTAAATAAACCTCACAATTAGATATGTTGGATAACACAATAGACATTAACCGCTGAAAGGTGGCTCCAGCATTTCGAAGGCCAAAAGGCATGACCCGATATTGTAGAAATGCTTCAGGGGTGGCGAAGGCAGAAATTTCAGACGCTCGCTCTGTGAGCGGCACCTGCCAATAACCTTTTAGCAGGTCGAGTTTAGTCACAAATTTGGCATTACCCACACGATCTACACAATCTTCCATTCGCGGAAGTGGAAAGGAGTCAGCCTTAGTTAACGCATTAACTTTTCTGTAATCTGTACAGAACCTTGAAGTACCATCCGGCTTGGGGACGAGAAGACATGGTGAACACCATGGACTAGAACTAGGGGCTGCCAAGTTGTGTTTAAGTAAATACTGAGTTTCTTGCTTCATCAGTTCTTTCTTAAGTGGATTTACTCGATAAGCACTTTGTTTAACGGGCGCATGTGAACCAACATCAATGTCATGTTTTAGCACGTGTGTAGTTGTAGGCGAGTCACTGAACAAAGTCGGATACGTCTTTACCAAATCTAGGATATCAGCCTGGGCAGATATGGACAAGTGCGACAATTTTGTTGCAAAGTTTAATAGAGTTTCTGAATTGGACAACCGAGCGGTTGAGAACGCAGCACTGTTCATCTTCAAACCATCAATTTCTGGTGAATATTCTGAGGGTGATACATTTACTGGAGCAACAGTGACAACAGGGATCTTATTCTCAGAGTTAGAGCGCGACACATATGCCTTCAGCATATTGATATGACAGACGCGTGACTTTTTCTTACGATTTGGGGTGTCAACAACATAATCAGTGACACTCAGTTTCTCTTTAATATCATAAGGTCCAGTAAATTTAGCTTTAAGTGCCGAACCAGGCACAGGAAGTAAAACAAGAACTTTCTCTCCAATTTGGAATGAGCGCTGTACAGCTTTTTGATCGTATCGAGTTTTCATTTGGTCTTGGGCAGAATCAAGAGAGCGTTTTGCCAGCTTCCACACTTTATGAAGTCGCTCACGGAATGAGCTAATATAATCTAGGACGTTCGTTGTTGGAGACGGACGATTGGAAGAAAGGATCTGCTCCTGCAAAATTTTCAAGGGTCCACGCACGGTGTGCCCAAAGATCAATTCAGCAGGACTGAATCCGAGAGAAGCTTGAGTCGTGGTACGAATTGCGAACAACAATAGTGGGATTTCCTCATCCCATTCTTTCTGTTGATCAACGCAGAAAGTTCGGAGCATGGACTTGAGAGTTTGATGAAATCTTTCGATTGCCCCCTGTGACTGAGGATGATAGGCGCTAGATACCTGATGTTTGATGTTTAATTTTTTTATTACTTTGGTGAACACTTTAGACATAAAATTGGTTCCTTGATCGGACTGAATGTATTTCGGTACTCCAAAAGTGGTGCAGAATTTAACGATTGCTTTGACAACTCCATGAGCTTTAAGAGAGCGTAGTGGTATCGCTTCAGGATACCTGGTCGATGTACACATTAATGTCAACAAGTAGGAATTTCCAGATTTTGTTTTGGGTAGTGGCCCAACACAATCAATCAATATACGCTCGAATGGTTCGCCAAGCACGGGTATCGGCCTCAATGGGGCTGGAGGAATGACTTGATTGGGTTTACCGGATAACTGACACGCATGACAAGATTTACAGAATTTAGAAACGTCTGATTTCATGGAAGGCCAAAAGAAATGTTTCAACAGATTATCATACGTTTTTCGAACTCCTACATGACCAGAAAGCTCATGGTCATGTGCCACACTCAACACTTGTTCTCGGTAGGGTTTTGGAATGACAACTTGAACAACAGTGCCCCAGTCATCCTTAACATGACCTGGAGACCACTTACGCATGAGAACGCCGTCTTCAAAGTAGTAACCCACTGGACACTCTGGCAAAACGCTCGGCTCAACAACAGCTGCAACACAGTGACACAGAGTTTGATCGGCACGTTGTGCCTCAATTAACATGTTTTTTCCAAATGGGAAGTCAACATTGGGAAGTGCACACATTTTTAACTCAACTGCATCAACTTTTTCCTCTGTCTCACCACAATTATCAGCACACAAAAAGGTTTTTGACAGATCCACAGAGTCTTTAAATTTATGAGCTTGAGCTCGAGTCACTACACACGTACTAAATACATTGGGAAATTCTTTATGCAATGCATCTTCATTGTGCGCATCAGGAACATCTATCACTTCTGGCAAACAGAAAACTTTATCACCTGCCAGATCGTTTCCTAGAATGAGCGATACACCTTTAACCGGTAATTCAGCCCGAACTGCCAGTTTAACGTTCCCTGAAATAATCCCAGAGCGTAAATAAACATTGTGCAAAGGAACTTTAACTACAGTGAGATCAATGCCTTGCACTAGCACACTGGAACCGCAGTTTGAATGTTCAGAAAATGGCAACACACTCTCTATAATAAAGGATTGCGCGGCGCCAGTATCACGGAGCATGCAAACACGTTTTGTTTCCGAGTCTGCTTCGTTAAACGACACAACACCATCAAAAATGAACGGCTTAAAAGCAGATTCAGCGGCTGTATCCAGAGATACCGGCTCAGGGGAAAAGATAGGTCGCTCAACTAACGCAACGCTTTTGGAAGTGTTAGCTTTCTTACCAGCTTTACGTTTCAGAACAGGGCAGGCGGAAATGAGATGTCCCACCTCATGACAGTAAAAACATTCACGGTTTTCAGTGAAGTCTGCCCTCAAAACATTCTTAGGAACCACAGAGGCATCCTTAGAACTGCGAACACAATCAGGGAAATTACGTTTTGTGGGTGAAAACACTACTCTGTGCGTAAGTACAAACTCATCTGAAAAAACTGCAGCAGCAGAAAGAGAGGACACTTTCTGCTCATTTAAGTAAACCACGATTTTCTCGGGTAAACAATTCTTAAACTCCTCCAAAAGTATTAGTTCTTTAAGCTGCTCAAACGTGACTATTTTGTTTGCGGCGCACCACTTCTCAAACAAACTTGCTTTGTCTCTAGCAAACTCAACATATGTTTGACTAGGGGTTTTCACATGATTACGGAACTTTTGCCGATATGCTTCGGGGACTAATTCATACGCACGCAAAACGGCGTTTTTCATTACTTCATAGTCCAAGCTCTGTTCAAGCGTTAACGCTGAACAGACTTCTTGGGCTTTACCCACGAGTTTACATTGTAACAACAGCGGCCAAACATTCCGCGGCCATTTCAACGTGCTGGCGATTCTCTCAAATACGGTGAAATAAGTGTCAACCTCGGTCTCTCGAAAAAGTGGGACTAGTGATATTTGACGACTAATATCAAATTCAGGTTGACTTACTTGTGGGTTGCGTCGAGGTGCAGGAATAGGACTCGGAGTGGAAGCAATCATGGGTGACGGTAGATTCACGTTCATGCCAAGCGCATCAACAGCTGAGGGGTGAACAGGTGATTTAGTTTTGAGCTCCAGCTCCAGCTCCTTGAGCTTGATATCTCGCTTGGTTTCAAGCTCAACTGTGCGTACATGCAACAGCTGACTCTCATAACGCTGTCTGCCCAGCTCCACCTCTAACTCTTTCAATCTGATCGCCAGTAAAGGATCTCGCGGAGAAGTTAGATCGACAGGATCTATGCTGGCCAGCTCCTCAGGTTTGGGTTGCTCACCCTCACCTGCGAAAACCGGCAACTGAAATGCAACACCCGCCGACTCACTCCGCTCTGGCAAAACTCCGCGCTCCATCAAATGTTTATGAATTACCTCCTTAATCTCCTGTTTAACTGCACCACGAGGAACTGTGATTTGATAAAAATCCGCAATCGTGAACAGATCATTTTTACGGCAAATATCTAACTGTTCAGACGTAGGCTGAATCGCAAATTTTTCTAGTGCAAACTTTAAAGACATTCCAAATTCCCTCCCCCTCAAAGTGAAAACCACTAGCCAAGCAACAATATACAAAGCAAATTTCATGAGTTTTTTTTTTTTTTTTTTTTTTTTTTTTTTTCTAACACGCAGTGACGAAACTCCAATTGGTTTTGCAATAAAATTATTTTTAAGACGAGCCCCCAATTTCTGTTACGACCGCTAGGGGTCAGCCGCAACAGGAAAAGGAAGAGAGTCACACTACCAGAGAGATGACGTGTAACATGATTTTTATTGACCAGGAAGGGTTAGCGTCAGGGGCAGACAAGGCCAAAATAACAAACAAAACAATCTTTTTTTAGGATCTAAATGACCTTAAACAAAAGAAAGAAATGAAAATACAATTCAACTTACCTAACTCCCTTACCCATAAACAAAGTGAAAAAGCAATACAAATAAAATGGCGTCTAACCCCCTACATCCCTTAATCTGGTAACAATGTTTATACAAGAACATTTACACGCTTATTTTAAAAAGTATCAGGTTGACAAGTTAGAATCGGAATCCAAGGAGTGGTCAAACAGGCAATAGTCAGATATAGGAGAAAACCAGAAGTAGTTACATTTAACAAACACTCAGTTTCACTAAACACTATCTCTTTGGCATGACACTTCAATCACAGTTTCACTAAACACTATCTCTCTGGCACGACACTCTTACTCAATAAAATAATGGTGGAACGAACAAAGTTGAAGAGAAGCACAATCAATGGTACAAACGCAAAGCACAAAGTCAACGAGGCTCAAAGGCAACCATGGTGTGTCAGGGCCGGTCCTTATATCCAGGTCAGGTGCGTAGCTGGTCCAATCACAGTCCTCCACAGATTACCAGAGGTAACGCCCATCTGAAACACAAACTTGTGTACACACAGAGAGAGAGAGCGAGCAAGACACACCCACACACAAGGACAATTGATACAAACACACAAAATATCTCAGGATCCTAACAAACATACATTTTTTTTTTTTTAAAGGCCTGGAATTTATTTTGTCCATTTGGAATTGATTGAATTAATTGAATTTGCTTTTGATGCAATCTCATGTGAGTGACAGGTTGTCATGCTCTCGCCCGAAAAAAACACATCTTCAATCAAAGAGATGTCATTGCAAGAGTATAGACTACTATAAGCAACTTATTTTGATTAAAGATTACGATTTGCTGCCAGATGGTATAGTTACAGAATCTACCAACAGGTTCATACTAACCAGACAAATCCTGGAACTTTTGCTTACCAATGGTAAAAAGACAAATTTGCAGTTAACTTTTCTATTCACCGGGGGGAACTAGAGAGCTTTGCACAAAATTCAGCTCATTGACATATGTAAAAATCCTGAGACAGAACAGCAGTCTGGCGTTTCACTGAGTTCTATCATTAATAATTTTCTGATCTGCTACAGTCAGTCAAATATTTCCACCCTTCATGAAACAGACTTCCACCAAAAATCCCAACTCAAATCCCACCCAATTATTAAAAATGCAGTGTGTACGTGAGCCAAGGTTTGCTCATAAACATCCCTTGAAGAATCTTTGCCATTCCAGATGATTTAACCTACAGTACTACGAAACACAACATATTTGCTATTCAGATGTTTTAGGAACAAGTAATGATATTTCAAGTTTTGTCATTGCCTAATGAGATGCTTGATAGGCTGCTTTCAGTGTTTCACAAAGGAGTGCTTGCTGCTGTCCTGACTTAAGGTCAAACTCGTTGCCTAAGTTCTTCCATGGCCGGATAGACTCTAGTTTCTAACCGTTAGAGTCTGCTGGATGATGAAGTAATGAGCCGATATATCTGGAAGCAGTGGCACAGATCTCAGAATGGACCTGTGGAACAGTAAAAGGTGAAGTGAAAGTATAGTTTTACAGATATTTTATGGTCCTCTTGAGTGCATCATTTGACTGGCGTCTTTCATTTCTTCTATTCTGATTTTATTGTATCTATTCTGAACTCTTTGCTGCATTGTTTCTGGGAACATTTCAGACATCCCCAATGACCCCAGGAGGACTTTCTATAAAACCAGTCTATAAAAAAAAAAAAACTGAATAATGAAAAGGGGACAAAAACATGCAGTTTGTCACCCCTGGCTTTCCGTCCAGTTGAGCAAATGGTTCATTTTACAAATCATAAATTGTTATTCTGTGGTTGGAGAGAGACAGACATTTATGTGGGTTCTTTATAGTGTTACATATATTGTTGCTCACGCTAGCTTAGCTATGTTGGCATGGATGTTTGGACATGGCCTTAACACCTCGATGTTTGGAAGCGACTCTAATTGCATTAGTGGTTAGGGGAAGCGGATTCCCTGGGGTTGATGTTTGGGTCAACAGCTCTATGGTTAGAGGTGAAGGCCTTAAATGCTTCAGCAGGATGCTGCTCAGTTTGGTTGGTAAAACCATTAAACTTGATTAGCGCTGAGTGCTAAGAGCGTTATCCTCCTAATTCAATAGCTATCATTTTCAGAGAACATTTTACAGGGATTTCCTTGCATGGAGATGATCGAACATTTTTAGATTTGTGTATCTGTGTTTTCTCTCTGGTAATGTAGGTTGAATTACGTATGTGCTTTAATAATGTTAGATGATGGTGCATCCAAAAACAATTCTTGTTGGCTTAGCATTAACACTGTAAATCTGTGTCAATGTTTTTGAGTGATGGAGTGTTAAAAGTGCAGTCTGTAAGAATGACAACTAGTGGTTGAAATAGGTACTGCAGTCCAATTCAAAATATCGGAGATCGGCCCTGTCCCAAATGGCACACTCTGGACTTGTCACACTTTGGTGACGTCATGTGCAGAACTATAGGGCCCTTGGCACGAGTCCATGAGGGTGCATTGAGAGGTGTTTTTTGGACAGACTGGAAATAGGAAGACGGTCTGGTTGTTTTTGGACAGGAGCTGCAGGTTCGGGTTGTTGTTGTTGTTTTTACCATTGTGTTTGCGAGATGGCTTGCCATGCAGAGAAATGGAAGACAAGATTATTTTTCGTGCATACAAATGCTCATGTTATGCATGGAGGAAAGGGTAAGGAAATACAAGTTAGTGGGTGCTTCTCAATATCCCTCCTCGTCTCCTCGCTCCTCCGTCCTCCATCCTATGACCCGGAAACCGATCGAGCTCAGCCATCTTGAAGGACATCTCAATTCTCTAATTGCACCGCGAGGAGGCGAGGATCGAGGAGCGAGGAGGCTTCCTGAGGAGTCATGAGCGAGGATACACAGGTGTATCCTATGCGGAAGAGTTTTATCGACTAAACGTGACGCACTTATAAATTCTCCTCCCCCTTCACATTGGTCACAATAATTTAGATTTATACTTTACCTTTGCAGTTTATATAAATCACACATCTCACATATTTCAACAGGTTATCTTGCTTTATTCATATTTATTATGAATTTCTTAAATAAACAAACTTCAACAACATAAGGGCTGATCCTTTGAGCGCTGCTGATGACGCGATGAAGTGACGCTCGAGTGATCAAGCTTCCAATGTATAAAAAAAAGCTTTCATTCGATCCCTCCGTCCTCGCGTCTTTTCCTTGCAGCCTTCCCTCGCATCCTACAGGGGGTGGAGCTGAGATGCGAGGAAAGGAAGCGAGGAAAGGAAACGAGGATGCACAAATAAGAATTGAGAAGCACCCATTGACTTTGTAGCTAAACGTTACAACTTGTCAAACGTCATTAGTGCATGAAGTCATTTTATTATTTGATTAACAGGTCAGCCATATGATTCGATAAACGGGATTAAACCGAGCTATGCCGGTGCTTCACATTTATTTTGATGCAGAACGAGACACGCGTCCTTACTACCATCTCAACAGACAATCAATCAATGATCTTATTCAGATTGTTCTGGAAATGACACAGCAGGACCATGGATTGGGACAGCACTTGGAAGTGCTTGTTTTTGTGTACTGGCTTGCACACGCATTGTCCTACAGAGTTACATTACGGACATTTTATATTCCAAAATCAACTGTGTGCAGAGTTGTGCATAAAATTGCCTGTCAAATGAAGAATGTAGTGGCAGCAGGCAGGGTCATTTGCTATCCTCTCCCAGGCCAACTTTATGGAGTTGGCCATGGATTTGCGCAACTGGCACGGCATCCTGCGTTCCAAAAGGCTGGAGCAATTGATGGCTGCCACATCAGGATCAAGCCACCAGGACGCAAAAAAGAGGATTATTTTAATTACAAACAGTTTTATAGCATACAACTGCAGGCTGTTTGTGATTCAACGGGTCGTTTTCTGAATATTTTTGTTGGCTACCCAGGATCTGTTCATGACACACGTGTTTTTAAAAACAGTCCACTTTACTACAATGCTGAGTATCCTCCACCTGGTTATTTTCTTCTTGGTGATGGTGGGTATCTGTATGTATTGATACGCCCATTTGCGTTGTCACACCATTTAAGATGCCCTTACAAGGACCAGTGCGGGTGAGGTTCAACCAGTGCCATTCACGAGGCCTCACATTTATTGAGCGAGCTTTCGGAATGATGAAAGCAAGATGGAGGAGAACATTGTTCTCAGCTTTGGAGGTGAAAGTGGGCTTCTGCACTGAAGTAGTGATTGCATGTGCATTCCTGCATAATGTCTGTTTAACGCATGGTGATGTGTTTGAGCCTGAGGATGCAGAGGATGCTGACCTTCTCCAGTTTTTGTGGATAGGTCTGGAGTCCAGTTAAGGGACAGGCTGGCTGCACGGGTTTCTGCTCCTGTTGGTGTCCAGCTTCCACTTATGGAGCATGATTACACTCTGTGATTGAGCAGAACAGATGCTATTCTTTGATGTCCTTGTTGGAGAGTTTATTTAATTTTAGTTGTAATTTTTATATATATTTGAAAAGTACTGTTGAGAAAGAAAATATTTTGTATACATGTAACTCATTTTTTTATTGTACATAATTGTATTTTTATTTCTTTTTATTGCACTTACAAAACTGAAGAACTTTATTTTAACTGGTGACACAGTGACTGAGCAAAAAAGATTGTATTATTTGTTTTACAATTACTATAATTATTGTGTTATCTTGAAGTGCCTTTTTATTTTTTTATTTTTTTTTTATTACAGGGATAGTGCATAAACATTTATGTCAATATGCCAGAATTAGCCATAAGGCTATTTTTCATCTGCAGTCCCTAAACAGATGGTAAAAAGTCACCCTAAAAGGGAGTAAAATTACATATTTACATAACAATATAAAAATTACAATATATTTAGTAAGAAATACTATTATGTTAAAATATACAATCGAAACACAGCAAACCAACAAACAAACGAACATCAGACAAAAACATGACACATACACACACACACATTATTTTGATTATTGCCTTTGAATAGTTGAAAAAGAAAACATTTTGTGTACATATACCTCAGTTTGTATTGTACATGTTGAAAAACATTTAATATTGTGCACTTTATAAAATTGTATAACTTTATTTTCCTTTACTTGGTGGCAGTTACATTTGTTTCACTTTATTAATTTGTAAGGTTTCTTATTTTTGTAAAGATTTTTTGGTAACGCTTTAGATTACAGCCCGGAAAGTACTACGTAATTAAATTGAAAGTACAGTGTAACTTTCGGTAATTACAGTGTACCTATAAAGTACTTACGTGTAAGTATAGGGGAACAATACGTAAAGTCTTGGGAATAAAGGTATAACAACCAGGAAAATACTGCATAATTAAAACGAAATTACAGTGTAACTTTTGGTAATTACAGTGTACCTATAAAGTACATAAGTGTAAGTATAGGGGAATAATATGTAAAGTTTTGGGAATAAAGGGGTAACAACCAGGAAAATAACAAATTATTTAGGCAAATTATTTAGACTGTAAGTATTCCATGTAGTTACAGGGTAAGTATAACATTGCGGGCTGTAAATTAAAGTGGTGCTTCTTACCCTCTTGTTTCATGTAGTTACAGGGTAAGTACAATAAAAACACATGTAGGCCTACACACACAATCTGACATCACTTGGAAAACCTTTATTTGAAAAACAACTTATTTCAAAACAGATTTACAACATATTACACTTCTTATTCTTTTTTTTTTTCTTTTTTTTTTAATCAACTTTTCATTTCAAATTCTAAAGTCCTGATAGAAAGTAGCATGTTTTGTCCTGTTTTGTTTCTCTTGCATGGCTTCCTCCTCCTCTTGGTCCTCCTCTTCTTTTTCTATCGTTCCACTGATTTGCCTAATCATAAGAAGGAGTATTTTTCTATTCTGTATTATGTATTAAAAGAAAATACAGTACAACCAGAAATGTTCTCATAATTTACTCATCTTTTCGCTACCGACCAACTGTCACCAGCGAGTGCATGAGAGTCGGCTTGAATGGCTTCGCGTTTGGTGAAGCTTTAAGCGTCCATTGCATCCTCGCGGGAGTTTGATGTGAAACTCGCGCGAAAACTGGTGTCTCTGTTCTTCTGCATGTTTTGTTTTTCATTAGTATTATCTGTTATTGTTTGTATTTTGTTGTGAGCAATAATAAAAACATAAAAAAAAATAATAATTCGACATTCGGTTTTTCGGTGCGCTTACGTCAAGCTTTAAATTTTCAAGCGTAAACTAACTCAACCCCCTCATGAACGCGCAGGTGACAGTTGGTCGGAAGCAATAGTCTACAGTTTAAAATGTTTAAATATTTGGTATTTTTCTTAAAAACGTTTATCGTTTCACTTCAGAAGACATTGATTCATCCATTGGGGTCGTATGGATTACTGTAGTTATTGTTGTATGTGCTGTTGTCAACTTTTAGGAACACATGAGCTTGCATTATATGCATTTACAGAGATTATTTATTTTTCTAAAAACTTTTGTTTGTGTTAATCTGAAGAAGGAAATTTGTATACATCTCAGATGACATCAGGGTAAAAGATGAGTAAATGGTGAGGACATTTCTGTAGCCTACTGTAGGCTATTTTCTTTTAACACATAATACAGAATAGCAAGAGACATGTCATGGGATTCCTTCTTAAGATTCATCAGTGGAAAGAAAGAAAAAGAAGAGGAACAAGAGGAGGAGGAAACCAAGCAAGCGAAAGTGCTGTAAATCCGTTTTTAAATAAGTTTTTTTTTTTTAAATAAAGTTTTCCGAGTGATATCAGATTGTGTGTGTGTACATGTGTTTTTATTGTACTTACCCTGTAACTACATGAAACAAGAGGGTAAGAAACACCACTTTAATTTACAGCCCGCAATGTCATACTTACCCTGTAAACTACATGAAACAAGGGGGTAAGAAGCATCACTTTAATTTACAGCCCGCAATGTCATACTTACCCTGTAACTACATGGAACAAGAGGGTAAGAAACACCACTTTAATTTACAGCCCGCAATGTCATACTTACCCTGTAACTACATGGAATACTTACAGTCTAAATAATTTGCCTAAATAATTTGTTATTTTCCTGGTTGTTACCCCTTTATTCCCAAAACTTTACATATTATTCCCCTATACTTACACGTACGTACTTTATAGGTACACTGTAATTACCGAAAGTTACACTGTAATTTCGTTTTAATGACGCAGTATTTTCCTGGTTGTTACACCTTTATTCCCAAGACTTTACGTATTGTTCCCCTATACTTACACGTAAGTACTTTATAGGTACACTGTAATTACCGAACGTTACACTGTACTTTCATTTTAATTACGCAGTACTTTCCGGGCTGTAATCTAAAGCGTTACCGATTTTTTTTATACAGTTCCCTTTGCTCCTTGATTTTAAGTCACCTAAATAAATTACACAATTCAGTGACACGGTCAGTGTTAATATGCACACTGTAAAAAATAATCCTGTAAAAAAACGGTAAACTACTGGCAGCTGTGGTTGCCAGCATCATACCATATGTTCATACGGTATGTTACTGTTTTAGAAATTAACAGCTAAATACCGTTTTGTCAGCTACAGTATAAAACTGTAATTTAACAGCGTATAGCTGTTTAAACATTAACAGTAACACGCTGTATTCTTTCGGTATGATGCTGGCAACCACAGCTGCCAGTAGTTTACAGTTTTTTTTTTGCAGGATTATTTTTTACAGTGACTAATGCAGATATAGCTGTTCTTAGATGTGAATTATCATCATCCAAACAACTGATTATAGAACAGGGGACTATCAAACCTTTAAACAAAACTTACCACAAAATGTTTTAAAAGACGGACAGTTTTCTTGGACATTTGCAATGTGAAAATAGGACATTTACTTTGTTAACAAATGTGTCTGTACCATTACATGTAGAATAGTTTCTAACCTTACCAAGGATATATATAAATATTGTTCTGCTTTTTCAAAAGTAAGGTGGACACAATAAAAGCTAATTATAATTTTACCCTTTCCTCCACTTGGCCTGGCAGATGGTCTGGGAATCTCTTCTGCTACTGGACCTACACTTTCTTCATCCCCTGATGACCCTGGTTTTACTGCATCCTGCACTGCTGGTTCTGAATAAGAAGGGGTAAAGGGAGGCTGCAGGCAGTCTGAAACTACAGCACTTGAGGGACCTGCCATATCTGATGGGGAAATTTGTGCACTGGGACCAGAAGAAAAGCTGGCCACAGGCAGCACGCTTGGTCTTTGGCCAATGGCTGAATGCATGGCCTCAAAAAAAGGCCATGATGCTGCTGTCACCTCCCCTTCATCTGTTCCAGATCCTGGGATTGTAGGCACAATCCTACAGCAGTATTAATATTAATATTAATATGAACAAATATGTTTATAGAAAAACATTGTTCTCTGTAAATATTACAGCTTAAACTTGTATATTTTGGCCTCAAATCTGTAACAGTTACATAGTTGTGTTTGTAGTGGGTGTATTGAAAATACCTTATATTTTCTTTTAAGGTTTTCCTTTTTTTCCCACTTTTTTATTTTTTGGCTTGCTGGGGATTGAGTTGGCCTTGCAGTCCCATATCCTTAATAATCTCCCTAACAGATATAACAATTCACACTTACACAAACACTTGAGCAGATGTGTTCTTAATGCCTGTGAAAGCCTTATCCCTCTCCATACGGAGCCGAATAAAGCGAAAGGTCATCTCATCAGTCCCTTTATTAGATAAATATCACATATTAGATAAATATCACAAATATTATATACAAATATTATACTACTTAGCATCAAGAAGAGGATTTTTTTTTTCTTTTCCCAAATCTTATCTCCATGTCAACTACACAGCCTGCTTTTGCTTATGCCACCTGGGCATTAGACAATAGATACATGACGATGTATACAGTTGTAATAATACATAATGTTCCATTTGAACTAATATTACAATTTTAACACATAATGAACATGTGTGTGAGTTTCAGATGAATTTACAGGTTTAAATATTCATCGGAACAAACTGAATTATTAATCCAGGACTGAATGTAGGTTAATTGTTAAAGCTACACTGTGTAATTTTTTTAGTTGATTCTTAGCAAAAAACACTTAGTTCTTTCAAAAATATATGTGCTCATTAATGTATATTTACTTCTTTCAAGTAAGAAAGTATTCTCGTAAGTTTATAATCTGCCATTGAAAGTACATACGGGTGAGGGGTTCGAATGCCGGTCGCCATGTTGCCCCTCCATCTTGAAACTACATTAGCCAAAGAGGGACATACCTGTAAAGTCAAGCTTTGCCTTTCGCGCTTTACACTCAGTGACACAGAGACGAATGTGAGGGGGAGATTACTCGCGACTGCCGGCAGATTTGAAAGATTGCTGATGGAGGATCACACCTGTTTTCGAGGACATGTAGCAGAGTCGCCAAGGAAGCGAAAGAGAGAATTAAAACGTCAACGCGACAGGCAAATCAGCAAGACCAAAGTCAATACTGGAGTAATTTTTCCCAGATGGAAAGAGCTCATGAGGAGCAAAGATTTTAAAACGGACGCCGAAATTGCCTGCTTTCTTCTCGACAGGTAATTCAGCCTATTTGTGTAAATTCGAAGTTTTATAGTTGCTTGTCTAACCATAGCATGGTTGTGCATAACGCCAGAACGACCTCTAGTATAACTTGCGTTACTTTTCCTCACGTCAATGGTGAAAAAGTATTGTTTACCTTGTAACATAAATCTGTGCTGCGACGGATCACAGGTGATAGTTTTAAAGGAGCAATTGGACGAAGTCGAACTGGAAGCCATGTTAAACTTGGAATAATACGGCCACCGTAGGAGTTAAAATTGAAAGGAACAGAAACTAATATTCACTGGGTAGTCATATACAATTTCACCGCTAGATGGGGGAAAATATCACACAGTGTAGCTTTAAGTGACATGTGCTCAATATTGTAATGAGATGATGTTCTAACCTGTGTAGTAGTAGTAGTAGCCTACTGATAAATAGTAATAAGTAATTATTGATGAATAAGTAATTATTTACATAAATGTGATGCTTTCCTAGTTTCTCTCATGCAAAAAAGTTAATTTTACAACATTCTAAATCACATGATTTTAAACCTAAATGTGATGTATTTAATGCATGTATACAGAACATTTTAAAATAAAGCCATTTTATTTTATTCAGGTCATATTTGCTGTTGAGTGGAAGCAAAAATGAGTCAAGTAATTGTCTCTGTAATTTTAATCCTAGAGGTAGGCCTACAATACAGTACGGTCTGTAAACAACTTAAAATACCAGTAGCCTACACATTCAAGGGAAAATGCAAAAATAATAACAGCATCAAGAAACTAAATCTTGTCAGAAAAAAAAGTGCTTAATGATATTTTGCCTGGTAAGAGTTCCTTCTTTAATGGCTATACAAATTTTTCCACAGTGATCTGTAATGTTACATAAGGTTCCTCTTGCACCCGTCACTTGAAATACGGAATCGTCCCATATTTACAAGTAAGATGACGCGTCCAGTATCAAATCAATAAGGGACGGGATTTGTCCCGTATTTTTCCTTAGGCCCACACATAGTTGAATAAAAACATAAGGATTTTGCAGTATGGATAATACTAATAGCAAATATAAAGAAATCAATTTCATAATAAGTAGTAGAGAAGTTCATTGCATGATTGCATTTTAACGTCTTTGTTTCTATAGCGACGGCGTTTTATGTAACTTGTTACATACATGCCATGATGTACATACATAAAAAAAATAAAAATAAAAATAAAAACTGAATTTAAGTTTAATATACAAACTGATCACAGCAGTCAGATCACGCAGTTGTCACTCAAGTGATAATTTATATTTAATTTATTTCGGGGTTTTTTTATTAAATTTTTTTTGTACAGACCAAAACACACCACCGCGCATGCGCATCCAGTACGTATGGGATCATCCAGCTACGTCATCGTGCTACAGGCTGCAGCGAGGACTTCTTGAAAATATATGGAATATACTGCAAATTATAATGCGATATATTACATAACGTTATGAATTCTCTTGAATAAAGACCCTGACCTTGGTCCAAATCTTTCAGCAGATCAGATTTAACCAGGCCAGTTTCTTAGCGAAATTTTTCTGAAATATTTTAGTGGGACAAAACGTTCTTTGAATATATATTTTTTAAGCCAATTAGCCATGAACTCACTTGCGCTGTCTGACACACACCCGAAAACACACACACAATCCTAAATAGAGTTCTGTATTGCGTTTGCATGGTCAAATACTGACAAAATTGTGTCAAAATGGCTGTTGTGACCAGTATTCATGTAAACAGAGTCGGTTAAGTTATGTCTTTAATAAGACATTGCTGTATTTAATAAAATCAATGTTTATTTAAATATATTATATTTCATAAAAAATGTATGTGAAATATATTTTAAGACATGATGGCTCATATGACCTTTACCATTGCCAGAACTGTGCCAAATGAGGCCTGGAAATGTATGCTCTCTTTTTAATAAAAGATCAAATAAAAGAAAAAAAAAATCATTATCGTGAAATAAAATGATTATTACTTAATATTGTGAAAAAAATGTTGGTCACCGCCAAGGGACATTTATGCAGGTATTATGCAGAAACAGGGCGTCGTCAGGCGGATAGCTTGGAAATATTTGCATTACTTTGGATTTGTGACATTAAAGATAAGAATTTAACAGTAAAATGGAAGTTATATCATTGTTAAATATGAGGTCAGAGATGTTTCTAAATGTTTTTTTCTTTTTTTCAGAAAAACCTACAAAACATAAGAAGAGGGAAAGAATTTGTTCGTTCATCAGGAACTTGTGGAGGAGTCTGTCCCGCTGCTGTTCTGACAGTAAAGCTGTGGATGTTGTGGAGCGTTTCGTTCCTCCACTAGATCTGGACTGAAATCATGGTAAATCTGCAGTCATTATTGTTTTAAACAGTATTATCGTCTTGTTTTCCACTAAAGATATCTTGAGGCTTGTTTTCAGAGACTATTAATATAATTTTTTCGACCTGCACTGATATTTCTAATATAAAACAAAGGATCTAGCAAGCTCATATAGTTCTCATATTTACCTGTTTGTTTTTCAGACTCCTTTGAGTCTCGGGAGAGATGATTGGATCCAGAGAATTCAGAAGAGTGTTCGAGGGAACATGCAAATTTGATGGCAAAAAGGTTTTTGCTGATTTTGTTGAATTGTATAAACATTTTGCTCTTGCACGCATCAAAACATATTTAATACACATGGTTTAATACTTAGAAGTAGGGGTGTAACGGTTCACAAAATTCACGGTTCGGTTCGAGACGATACACTTGTGTCACGGTTCGGTACGGTTCGGTTCGGTACGTTTTCCATAGGCTACAGCAAAAATAAATAAATGCCAGAGAAATTTCCTTGAATTTTTTTTATTTTTATTATTATTTTATTTAATGAAATCATAAAGTATGATTTTTTTTATTTTTGTTGCTTTTTTTACTGAGCAATAATGGAGCTATACTTGACTCTTCTTATGAGCATATAAAACAAAACAGCTCCTTGGAGAAAATGAAATGTAATATTGTAGTTGTAGGCTAGATATAAACAAAGGTTTATTTTAGTTCAGATTAACATTTGAGGGCAGCAATTGTATTCATAATGTCAAAATAAAACACACGTAATGTTACTTGAAAGCATTATAGCCCACTATTCCTGACAAACTTCCATACCTTGCAGTTAGTGTTACTACAGCATATCCATTCCACAGTGAATGTTGCTGATCTGCACCGGCCAGTTCATTCATGGCACGATGTTTCTTCCTGGTTTCCACGTCAGCGCTGTTTGATCCGTTAATAACAGATAAATGTGAATGTTTCTCACTAGATCTCGCAGCGATGTTATTACTTCAGTGGCGAATTCAAAAAGCATTTGAAATTCAAATGCTTTCTTTACTGGTCTGGATCTCTTAGCGCTGTGTGGTGTTGCTTGATCAGGCTCGCGCATAGGGCTCGCGAGTCCCGCTTCACAGGTCAAAACTGATAAACGGTCAACACAAACACAATAAGAGTAGCTCAGTTTCGTTCCTTACATTGCATTTGCCAGTTGATGTTGTGGTCGCGCCAGCCTCTATGAGCGCGCTTGCCACCCGCGATGCGCCTTCATTTGAAATAACGAATTTTTGGTCGGCAGAAAAAATGGTCCAACGAACCGTTCGGTACGTAATGCGTACCGAAAACCGAACCGAAAGCCTCGTACCGAACGGTTCGATACGAATACGCGTATCGTTACACCCCTACTTAGAAGCTCAAATCGTAAATGTTATGTGCAAGGTCAGGCGCTTGAATGCTGTTACTGTTATTGAATACCGTTTCTTTTTTTCATTTTTAAAGACTTGCAACGATCTTTATCTTGCTATTATTGTAAGTTGGCCAAAAGCTGAATGTGTATTAGTGTTGTCACGATACTAGAATTTCTAACTTCGATACGATACCTTGAAAAATATCGATATTCGATACCATTTTCGATACCACGGAGAAAAAAACTGCCACAATATTAAGTTTTTTTTAAATTATTTAAAGCTAAATATAACAAGTCTAGAACATGACAATGAGGGATATTTTACATGAACAAAAATGTCCTGAAGTAGTGCACTTGTTCAAAAGCATTAATGCTGGTTAATACATTAACGTTATTTGATGAACAGATTTAAACACAAACGTGTGTGCATTATACGCGAAAACAATACTATTAGTGCTTTTAACAATACAGATTGTGTCAAAGCACTTAACAGTATCAAATTGGAGGATATAGTGTCAGTAATGTATAATAATAAGATAAAACATTACATTTTCAGTTAAAGGCATTTCATTATTGAATTCAAAGATGTCATTCAATAGCTCAGTTTAGTTTAATTAGTATCTGTGTAATCAAATTGATGAAAAGATATGAAGGCAAATTGCAGAATTAAATACAAATTTTTGAATAAAGTTAAATAAGCAAAAGTTAATTTACATTTGACCACAGTTAAAATATTTAACGTTACTTGTCTAAGATTTCTCAGTCAGATTATATTAACTTTAAGAATTACGGTGAAAAAACGAGACAACACACACTCATATCAACAACAATACTAGGTCATCTTGGTTAATGTTTCAGAAATGTTAAAATGAGAAGAGTTACCAACCTCTCGAAATTATTTATATAGATCCCGGTGTCGGTCTTTCAGGTGCTTAGCTATATTAGGCCCCGATCACACTAACGCGTTTTTCAGGTTCGAAAACGCGAGGCACACAGCACTCATCACACAGAACGAGCAGTGTGCTGCGTTTGTTATGTTGCTCGGCAACCACTGAAACAGCTGTCCTGTCAGTCAAGTAAACGTCAAATCAGCCTTTTATTAACTTTATTTACTTTCTGTTAACATTGTGGTAGTTACGGTTCGTGAAGTCGTTAAGCTCCTGGTAACCCGCGAGAGCACCATAAGTTTATCCTCCATCATCGCACTCTCCGGGCGTTCAAGGAACTAGCTTTCATCATTAAAACGGAAGGCCCGCGAGGCGCAGCAGGCACATAAACAGCGCGCAGAACGCTCGCTGGAAACGCTCACTGCAAAAAAACGCGTCAAGTGTGATCGGCCCCATTCACTTCACTTTTGCTATTTAACCAGAGCGAATGAGACGAGTGCGCGTGTGGTGTTTATCAACGCGCCTTTGGAGAGAAGTGAAAGTGACAGCTCGGCTAGTATCGATACTTCAGGAAATTAGTATTGGTACCGTTCAGATATTTCAGTATCGATATTTATCGAAATATCGATATTTTTGACAACACTAATGTGTATTTAGTTGTTTAAGTGCTGATTACTGTAGTCAATACACCTGTAGGAAGCATTAGGTGTATATGTAATAGACAAATAAGTCTGGAAAGGCTCTGTTGATCGTATCTACAAAGATCAAAGAAAAGTACCTTTAAAAATGAAGTTTTCTTCTGATTTTTACCCAGCTAATCTTCTGTCTTCTTTTCTTTTCTCTAGCCTGGGCGTTCCGAACCTCTCATTACAGAAGTGGCTCTGCTGCTAACGAATGGAGTATCCCGAACCCTGCGAGAGCTTGCTGGACTTTATCAATCGGAATCCTCAACTGGACGAAACAACCGCACGGGTCATCATGCGACAAGGCTGTTCTGGCAGTGCAACACTGCACTGATCATGACGTTTTTCACAATGATGTTCATGCACACAATTTCCTGTTGAAGAAGGATGTAATGACTTGCTGAATATTTGACACTTTGAAAAAATTGCTCAACAATGCACAAATGTCTTTCTTACAGGAGTACTGGATTACTGCCCTCCTGAAGTCTTCACAGAACCTCGATTTCACGCCGTCCCAGCAAATGTCTGAGCTCTAGGAGTGTTGCTGTACGAGATGGTGAACGCATGTCCTCCTTTTCACAATCCAACGGAAATCAAAGAAGCCAAAGTTACATTTCAGAACACCAGCTTATCCAACGGTGAGTGAATAATATTGATATCATTAATAAACACACACATAAAGCAAAAGGCTAGTTAAATACTATAAGAAATGTCACAGAAGTGAAAGCCAAAATTCACTGCATTTATACTTTCGGAGATTAAACAGGTAATGAACTCGTCAAAGTGAACAGATTGTGATGCTACACGCTATAAAGCATGCTTTAATACCATACAGCATCATCATGCATCCGTTCAGAAAGACCAATGTTCATAAAGACAAATGCAACACAGCTAAAAGTATTTCTAATATGTTGGACCTGAAACATGCCTTCACAAGAACCAGTAAGAGCTGCGTTTGTGATGTTTGAGTTGGGGATGACGTGATGACGTGGTTTTTTAAAATATGCTTTATTTTGTAATTTCGCAATGTGCCACTAGTGCAGAAGAAAATACATACTTCACCTTTAAAGTAAAGATAAAGAACACTTTACCTTATATTAATCATGTTTCAGATGCTGTTTTCATAGATGCCAACATTAGTGTCACATGGTCATGACTAACCAGCTCTCTCCTTGATAAAATGTGTACAGAATGCAGTGATCTGATTAGCCAGTGCCTAACCCTGGATCCAACTAAACGCCCGACGTTAGAGCAGATCTTACAACATAAGTGGATTAGAAATGATCTACTGTAGGATGGAGAACTTCAGGAGATTCACTGGATCAGTGATTTCAGGTGTGAGGAAGAGTAACAGACAGTAGGATTATTAGCATTTGTCTTCAATTCTGGATTATTTGTAATGAGGTTTTCAAATTTGTGTTCATTGTAATGTTCTTTTTATAGTCAAGTCACCTTCATTTATATACATATACATACAGGGCTTGACATTAACTTTTTTGCAGTTACTAGCCACACAGCATTTTTACTAGCCACATTTTTGTTGTTGTGAAATTACCTGATAAAAGTTGACTATGGCGTGCTAAAATTTACTTGAACTAGATTTACAACCCTTTTAAATGCAAAACCACTGTACACACCCAAATCAAGACTACATAAATGTATAACAATACAGGTGATTATCATTAGCTCAGTCTGATAAGGTTGTGTGTAAAGCTCCTTTTTTAAAATAAAACTGACCATTTACTCTTAAGCTTCAGGCATCTTGCCTCAGGCTTTTACTAGAGCGAAGTTAAGCACGCATGGCGTTTTGAAGGGAGTTCCCATAGCGTAAGCTACTTACGCAATAGGAGAGATCTCTCGAAAGGGAACGTTTCGGTTACTAACGTAACCTCGGTTCCCTGAGATGAGGGAACGAGTATTGCGTAACTTGCCGTACTTGTGCTTTGGTCAAGGATCGCTTGACTTGACGTACGATGGGCTCAATTTATAGCCTCTGGCCACGCCCATCTTGGCGGGCTCTGACATGTCAGGGCGCGAGTTGCCCTGATTGGACTATGTGTCTGAGCCGCCCCGTCATAGGTTCATGCAGTTGCCGCAGCACAGCCAATGACCGTGCTCGCCGCTCATCTGTGTGTGCTGTGCAGCTACACTGTGTTTTTAAAAAATGGCTTCAATATTCTTGAGAAAAGGAGTTTTCCTTAATACTGAATTGTATTAAGACTACAATTATTCAACCCGCCAAAGTGGCTAGTTGGAGTGACTGTGTTACCCGCCACGAGCAAACTCCACCCGCATTTGGCGAGTTGGCGGGTGTTAATGTCAAGCCAAATATATATATATATATATATATATATATATATATATATATATATATATATGTATATTGCGCTTTAAACAATACAGATAGTTTCAAAGCGGCTTCATGGTAATTAATAAACAGAAAAATAACAGAATCAGTGATGCAATTGCAAGAATTCAATTCTGTTGTGTAAATCAGCTTTTTTTTTTTTTTTTTTTTTTTTTTTTACAAACAAAAAAACATTCATGAGTTGACTTGCTTATATAATCTTTGTATTGGACAGGAAATAACATACTTGCTGTCCTTGGTGGAGGGCTCGAGCTCGAGACTTGACCTGAAGCCTGAAGTCCAATCCCATCCTGATAGGAACTCAAGCCGCCACACTAGAGATCAGAGCCTGTCCACGTCTGAGCCAGAACATGAGAGACTGAAGACTGGAAAGATGTTTTTGTATATAGTGCTTTATAAATGACCAATCTGTATATATGACCCCTTTGAATAAATGCTTTCAATGAATACAAAAGAAGAAATGCTTTTAAAAAGTCTCAACCTATGAGAAAACTTTGAAGTGAAAAGGCTAAAGCCTATTTTGTGCTTTCCCGAAATAAAACGGTTTAAAATCTCTATCTACTGTCCATGGTTGCAAACTTACACAGCCTGTCTAAAACATAACCCTACAATAAATGAGACTAGAGTCTGTGGGCAATAATAATAATAATAATAATACAATTTGTTGCCTGACACCCCCATTGGTTATTTAAGTTAAAGATGCTATTTTTGTATTATTAGAAAGATTTAGGTCAATCTTGAAGCGTATAGGAATAGTTCCCCAAAAACAAATGAAAAGTAATGTCATGAAACAGGCTGATTGGTCCATCATTTTCTGTAGGGCACAGCTGATTGGTTCCTGCTGAATCAGTAGCCAATGAGCTTGCGTGCTCAACCTTCAAATACTTTGTCAGCATTTGTTGTAGTTGCAGCTTTCAGAAACACTACACCTTTCCCAGCTCCACCTGTATTAACCCCATCTGGGCTTCTTCGTAAATGGGTTACACTTAGCTTTCTTTCGGTTAAAAAAGGCCGAAGCCTTAAAATTTTACTTTTTCCCACCCAGGAAAACCAATGAAATATATTTTTGTTCAATAATATTTTTTTATTATTATTTAGAATTTTTAAAGATTTTTATGATACTTTGCATTAATTATATAATTGTTATGAGCAATTTTTTCCATTAGAATTAATATACTTTTAAAATTTTTATTTTTTAAATTTTTTTTTTATAAATGCAACATTTCACATCAAAATAGAGTGCAGGCCTAAAAAAAAAATTGTTTTCAAGTGAGAAGAGCGCCATCTAGTGGCTTTAAAAATATATAAATGTGTGTAATGTCCATAGACAGTATATAAACGGTAATGTCCTGTAACCGCCTATAGGCTGCCTATAGCTTTTTTATTCATTTATTTTATTTTATTTGTTTGATTCCCATTCGGAAATAAAATAAAAACAAATTACTAAGCAACGACTGAATGGAACAACACAAAATATATATCATTTTAAAGCTTAGGATCTCAGCTTTTTAATGCATCTAATCACATTTATTTACTCCTAACAAGACGTGCTGAGTAATCCCTCTAAAACCGAGTGTACCGCCAGCAGGCGAAAATATTCATTACCATATTTTTCAAAAATTTTGCCTTGATTTACACAAAGTTGATGTCATTTGAAAGCTTAGAGTCTGAACTTTACAGTGAATGTATCCACTTTAAAAAAATCTTAACATGGAAAAGATACCTTTTATCGCGCGTTGCGTCGTCGCGTGTAGTTCCCTTTCAAGGGAACTCCCGTTGCGTCAAGAAATGACGCTATGGGGAACGCTTTGCGTGATGACGTCTTGAAGCACATGTAAAATCAGTCCAATGGTGTGGCGGAACGTCAGAGGCGGGTGACGTCACGTACCAGGAAACTATAAAAGCCGGCCCAAAACAGAAAACGAAAGCTTTCTGAGTCTTCAGTTGCGCTCTGTGTTGAAATCTGTCCTTGTTATTTGGTGTTGTCTGTCTTTATATATATATATATTGATTCAGTCATGGCGAGCAAGCAGCAGTATCGAGTGTGTGTCCATCCCTGCCCGCGTTATTTAACGGGAGGTGACACACACACTCTTTGTGTTGTTTGTTTGGGAGAGGAGCATGCCCAGTCAGCACTCGAGGGTGGTGACTGTGAGCATTGCTGTGCGCTTCCATTGCGTACGCTCCGATCCCGTTTGGCTCGGTTCAATCCCGACCACGTTCCCCAGGGCTCGGGTCCCGCCGCGGCTGAGGCTCGGCGGCGATCTCAGACCTGGGGTTCGCAAATGGATCTGTCAGTGGATGTTGAGACGGGCTCTGCCTTATCTCAGCCTCAATCTGACAGATCCAGTGCCTCTCATCAGGGTGTGGAAGCACGCGCTGCGGTTTCTTCCCCCCTGATAGAGGCACCAATACTGCAATTGTCCAGCTCTGAGGAGTTGGATGTTGTGAGTATTGAAGCTGAGTCTGAGGATTCGCCACCTCAGTCTCACGCGTTTGAGGAACTGCTCGATGTTATCACTAGAGCAGTTGACAGACTTTCTATTGAGTGGCCAGAGGATAGGCAGGACGTTCGCTCAAAAAGCAAGCTTGACGAACGCTTCCTGCCATCTCGTGCGCAGCCCCAGCGCAGGAGTCTTCCGTTTTTCCCCGATCTCCACACCGAGGTGTCGAGATCGTGGGGAAAACCAGTGTCATACAGAGTATTTTCACCACACACATCCCACTACTCTTCCATTTATAAATATAAAGAGCATGGTTATGGGGAGATGCCGAAGGTGGAAGAGACGCTTGCGAGCTATCTCTCTCCAGCAACGGCATCTTCCCTGAAGACTCCTACACTTCCATCTAAACCAGTTAAAACAACATCTTCCCTGGTTCATAAATCGTATGCAGCCGCTGGTCAAGCGGCAGCGTGTCTGCATACGATGTCTATTATGCAAGCCTATCAGGCTGAACTGCTGGGTGATTTAGAGGAGGGCGGGGGTATTGGTCCCGACACTGTGGCTGAACTACGCAGAGCCACAGATCTGTCTCTCAGGGCCACCAAGGAGACCGCCAGATCAATTGGGCGGTCTATGGCAGCCCTGGTGGCCACTGAGAGGCATCTGTGGCTCAATCTGAGCGACATTAAAGACAAAGAAAAAATGTTCTCTTAGATGCTCCGGTCTCCACGGTTGGTTTATTTGGCGATGCAGTTAATAGTGCAGTAGCAAAATCACAAGAAGCTGCCAAACAAGCAGCTGCTCTCCAAAGACTTCTCCCCCGCCATTCTTTCTATGAGGCTGCTGAGCGGGAGCAGCCTCACTCCTCTAAAAAGAGCGCTGAGCACCGTGCCACTCAGAAACAGAGCGTTTCCTCCCGTGCTCCCCCACAAAAACCTCGGGGACACGGAGGGCGCGCTCAAACCCAGCAGTCTTCGAGGGGTAAAACGGATCTGCGGACCGTTATTACTGCCAAGAAGGCTGCTGGGAAGAAGTCCTGACGTCCGAGGACCCAGGACAAATGAGGGTAGTCCCCCCCGAAGCAGAGCGGTTAACACCTCATTTTACGGTGCCCGTCTCTCTTCGGTGCCCTCAGGGGACCGTTCTGCCAACCCTGCCACCTCTGGTGTTACAGGGCGCAGCGGTCTCCGGCGAGCACATATCTCAAGGTCCACCCGGAAACGTAGTGGCCTCGGGATGCCCGCCCCCTCCGAGGAGGGTGCTAGAGCAGTCTGTTCGGTCGTTCCCTGCCGGTTCGCCGTTACAGGGCGTCGAACCGACTACTCAACAGCAACAAAATCCAGAAACCAGTCTCGAGAGGCTGGTACCTCTAGTAGAATCTTTGACAGCGTGGAAGCTACTGTCAAATGTTTCTCGTTGGGTCCTGCAGACCGTGGAAAAAGGGTATCAGATACAATTCAAGAAACGCCCACCTCGGTTTATGGGGGTCCTGCCCACAGTGGTGGGCCCCGAGCAGGTTCTGGTTATGGAACAGGAAGTGAACACTCTGTTAGAGAAAGGGGCCATAGAATATGTACCTCCCTCCAGCAGGGAAACCGGGTTTTACAGCCGGTACTTCATAGTTCCAAAAAAGGACGGGGGATTGCGTCCCATTTTAGATCTTCGAGTTCTGAACGAGTCAGTCATGCAGCTCAAGTTCAAAATGTTAACATTGAGGCAGATCGTGCCACAGATCAGGTCCGAGGACTGGTTTGTCACGATAGACCTCAAGGACGCATATTTCCATATATCCATCTGTCCGTGTCATTGGAAGTTCCTGAGGTTTGCTTTCGGGGGCAAAGCATACCAATATCGAGTTCTTCCATTCGGCCTAGCTTTATCACCCCGCACTTTCACCAAATGCATGGATGCAGCTCTGGCGCCACTGCGCCTCCAGGGTATTCGCATTATGAACTACATCGACGATTGGTTGATTTTAGCTCATTCGCATCAGATGGCGGTTCAACATCGAGATGTTGTTCTCGCCCACATGAAAGAGTTGGGGTTACGGCTGAACGCCAAGAAGAGTGTGCTTTCTCCACTACAGAGGACCACTTTTCTAGGCGTGGTTTGGGATTCTGTGTCGATGCAGGCGCGCCTGTCACCGCCACGGATAGATTCCATCCTTGCAGCTGTGAAAAGTGTAAAGCTAGGCCAGCTACTCACTGTCAAACAGTTCCAGAGACTGTTGGGTCTCATGGCAGCAGCTTCCAACGTGATACCTTTTGGACTGCTACACATGAGGCCCCTGCAGTGGTGGCTCAGGACCAGGGGGTTTTCCCCGAGGGGCAACCCATTTCGCACAATCAAGGTCACGCGGCGATGCCTACGTGCCTTGGTTATGTGGAAGAAGCCTTGGTTCCTGTCCCAGGGCCCAGTGTTGGGAGCTCCTTGTCGTCGCAAATTGCTAACGACGGATGCTTCCCTCACGGGCTGGGGAGCGATCCTGGAGGGTCGCTCGTCTCAAGGTCTGTGGGAAGACCATCATCGTTCCTGGCATATCAATCGCCTAGAGATGTTAGCTGTCTTCCGGGCTCTGAGGAGCTTTATCACAGATCTCAGGGGGCACCATGTGCTAGTACATACGGACAACACATCGGTAGTCGCCTATATCAACCACCAAGGGGGTTTGCGCTCGCGCCCGTTATCCAACTTGGCACGCCATATCCTCTTGTGGTCCCAGGGGAAGTTACTGTCACTCAGGGCAGCTTACATCCCCGGGGTCCAGAATATAGGAGCAGACACTCTGTCGAGGCAGGGGCCGAGGCCCGGGGAATGGAGGCTCCACCCCGAGGTGGTGGAGCTGATATGGAGGGAGTTTGGCCAAGCACAAGTGGATCTGTTTGCGTCTCGAGAGACGTCTCACTGTCCACTTTGGTTCTCCCTCACGCATCCAGCTCCTCTGGGACTGGATGCTATGGTACAGACGTGGCCGAGGCTACGTCTGTACGCCTTTCCCCCAGTTGCTCTGCTCCCGTGAGTTCTGGAAAGAGTTCGCAGGGACCGGGTCCATCTACTTCTTATAGCCCCGCGCTGGCCGGGCAGAGTATGGTTTCCCGATCCTGTGTCCCTCCTCGACGGGCATCCTCTGGAGTTACCCGTCAGGAGGGACCTTCTGTCCCAGGCAGAGGGCTCGATATTTCACCCTCGGCCAGAACTGTGGAACCTGTGGGCTTGGCCTCTGAGGGGGCCCAGCTCATAGAGTCAGGTCTCTCAACCGAGGTTGTTGAGACCATTCTACAGTCCAGAGCTCCCTCCACGAGGAAACTTTATGCCCTGAAGTGGAGAGTATTCACTTCTTGGTGTAGTGACCGTCGGTTGGACCCAGTCCACTGCCCAATTGGTACAGTGCTGGAGTTCCTGCAGGAACGGTTCACTGCAGGTCTGACCCCGTCCACTTTAAAGGTCTATGTGGCGGCCATAGGTGCTTACCACATTCCTTTGGGTGGAATGTCTGTGGGGAAAGACCCCTTGGTATCTCGTTTCCTTCGTGGCACTTGGAGGCTGAGGCCTGCAGTTCGCTCTAGGGTGCCACCTTGGGATTTGTCCTTTGTGCTACAAGGCTTATCCCAGGCCCCCTTTGAGCCCATTGAGGAGGTTCCTGAGAAGTTTCTTACTCTGAAAGCTCTTTTCCTTCTGGCTATTTCTTCTCTCAAGAGAATAGGGGATCTTCAAGCATTGTCGGTTGCTCCGTCATGCTTAGAGTTTGCTCCGGGTATGGTTAAAGCGTTCCTTCATCCGAGACCGGGTTATATCCCCAAGGTCCCCACTAATGTGGTCAGACCTGTTGTTCTGCAGGCCTTCTGTCCTCCTCCCTTTCAAAATGCTGACCAGGAGGCTAATAATTTGCTTTGCCCTGTGCGGGCGTTAGACGTTAGACAATAATTGATCACGTAAAAGTGATCAATTATTTGTGTGCTTTGGGTCCCCTAACAAAGGGGGCCCGGTGTCTAAGCAAAGGATGAGCAAGTGGGTGGTCGAGGCTATCTCACTTGCTTATGAGGCGGCTGGGCAGCCTTCTCCTTTGGCTGTCCGGTCGCACTCGACGAGGAGTATGGCGGCCTCTAAGGCCCTTATTTCAGGAGTTTCATTACAGGACGTCTGTGATGCGGCAGGCTGGTCCTCACCGCACACTTTCGTCAGGTTTTACTCTCTGGATCTAGACTCTGCTCCAGGGTCTCATGTTTTGTCTTCCTAGTGCTGCTCTACGGATTTCACACAGGACAGACATTTGTAGCTATGGAGCGTTGGTATAGACGTTCCCCATAGCGTCATTTCTCGACGCAACGGGAGTTCCCTTGAAAGGGAACGCCTCGGTTACGACTGTAACCTCGGTTCCATGAAGAGGGAACGAGCGTTGCGTCGCCCTGCCATATCTCCTTCATGCCTGTCAGCTCGACTTCAGACTTTTACGAAGCTTTCGTTTTCTGTTTTGGGCCGGCTTTTATAGTTTCCTGGTACGTGACGTCACCCGCCTCTGACGTTCCGCCACACCATTGGACTGATTTTACATGTGCTTCAAGACGTCATCACGCAAAGCGTTCCCCATAGCGTCATTTCTTGACGCAACGCTCGTTCCCTCTTCAGGGAACCGAGGTTACAGTCGTAACCGAGGCGTTAGGACACGGTGTCATCCACCTGTGTCTAGTTAGTTCCCTCGTTTACCTTGTGTTTATATTCTCCCCGTTCAGTTCAGTCCCTTGTTGGTTATTGTTTATGTCTTCATGTTTATGTTTACACGCTGTTACATTCTGTTCATCTGCTTGTTACATTAAATCTTGACAGTATTGTGTCTATGAATGGGTATAGCTAGTCATGCAGAGCCGAAGCACAACCAAAACAATGTTCTTCCGCAAAATTAATGCTGTTTTGTTTTTTAACTACTAGAGGGCCAAAAAGTTACTTTAAATGTGAAATACTCATGCATGGCATCAAACAAAAATTCATAAATGGTAAGTTTCCCAAAATATTTTATACATGTAAATTGTGGTCTGGTTTTTTGTGTGTTATTTTATGCATTGTATTTTTATACAATCACATCTGTTTGTCAGTTTGTAATTTATTGTATTGCAAGCAATATAAATAATATTAAGCAATATTTGCAAGCAATATAAATCACATAATTTTCATTGCGGACAAAAGAAAAGAGTAACAGTCAGCTCTGCACCTGTTCAGTTCTGCTTTTTCTTTTTACAGCTCAATGAGTTCGACACCTTCAGTGCTCTTTGATTTCTCCTGCCTGTGCTGTCAGCAGTCTCATTAGAGCTGCGTATATATGGCACGCTCTCCATCCTCGACAACAATAGAGCTCTTTCTGTGAGGGATTTTGTGTTTTTATAGCAGTAAATGTGTTGGCCTTCTATTCCACCGTACAGAGGGGTTTCTTCCCCTGTCTCAATCATCACTGTCCCTGCTCTGAGGATAAGACCATCATTAGGTTGAACGAGTCAAATAATTATTCCAGTAAGGTGGCAAAGTGTCTCAATGCTGTCCTTACATGCTTGATCTATTTGCTGGGGCCTCATGGCTCTATAAGCCCTAGCTGGAGTCAATGGCCCTCTGAAGCCACATAAAAGCAATAGGATTTGGACCTCGGTGCCGCAGCAGGCAGGCAAAGTATGATTTTGATTTTTTCCAACGAGCCCCAAGTCCATCATAAAGCACAGCCTCTAGTGTTAATAGCTTTGATAAGCCTGGACTTTGGACTCACACCCTTTTAAAAGAGTCCATTTGGTCCTGCTTAGTTGACCCAGGTTCTCCTTAGGCCTTGAGCGAATTATAATGTTGACCTCAGATCTCTTCTTGTTGTGCACAATCCCGAACAAGACATTTATGAAGACCACAATCTGAATGCAGTATTGCTGACATGACATGAAAGCACAATTAAGTGCTTAAGAATTAAGTTTCTTGAATTTTCATGTTAAGTTTCCTGCTTTCTGTTTACCGACTATTGAGGCTATACTGCCTGTCTTTCATTAACAGGCCTCGCACAGTTTTCCTCTTCTGGATTTGGTTTAACCCGATATGTTTAGTTGTTTAGACCACCACACAAAGCAACTTTCTTCACAATTCAGGCTTCTTGTGCCCAGTTGTGGTGGAACATGTTAAAAGTTCAGCAAACATGTGAGTTTTACATCCACAACCGTAAAATAAAGCCAACAGTAAAAACAATAAGTCATGTGGACAGGGGTCCACAGTACCCATAATTCTCTCTTTCTGGAAAAAAAGTGAGGGTAGAATAATTAGACACGATAAACAGCTCAAACGGCATGAAAATACCAGAACGTCAAATGACAAAATTCACTCCATCCATCTGTCTCTTGATTATTGGGAGTTGTTCTTTTGGAGCTCATTTTTAGCACTTGTTTCACAGAGAAATTTCTCCTTGTGTTGCATGTCTTTCTAATGACCCAGCAGTAAATCTTGCTCTGGTTTCTGTGTTTGAATTGGCTCTTTGGGGGTCATATGTAAGCTAATGATTAATGGCGTTCAATAAAGTGGATGAAAGGAAAATGTCTGCGTTTCCTCGCCCTCTCTTTTGGGGCTTTAAGTCACAAGTGTTTTAAATATTTTCCTATATTTCCACGACTCAGCCATTTCTTGACATTAGAGAAAGCTGTCGTCTTTCGTGTGAACTACAAAAAGAAACGTTTAAGTAAGTGATTAGGACAGATATATAAATAAAGTATTAAGAAGTTGCATATTTATCATATCAAACAGTATCATTCAATTTCTTACAACAATGTTAATATGTTACAGCTATAAATGTTTTGTATTCTTTTTAAGTCAAATAAAAATACTGTTTAAAAAATAAATAGAAATAGAAAAATAAAATGTTGCATAGAAAATAAAATGTCTCATAATGTATAGTTTGAGCTTAAGGTTTCTGAAGATTAAGCACTTGTTTTCACCCACCTATTAATTTATCAACAAAATTCATCATGTTAAGTTACTGGAGCTGAAATTTATCAATGGTTTTATTTCATTTTGTGTGCTTGAAGGCTGGCATACACTATGACTTTTGTACAGATTTTTGCCTTGAATTGCATTCTGAACAAATCACTGCTGGTTGCCGAGTCTGCAGATTCTGGGCAGTCAGAGTTGACATTTTACACAGAATATTGCATAGTGTAAGTTAGTAAAATTTTAATAGTATATCACGATACTAACCACACACACACACACACACACACACACACACACACACACACACACACACACACACACACACACACACACACACACACACACATTAAGATATAAATAAAAACCAGTGTGTATGACAACCCTGTTAAGCCAGAGTAATATTTTAGATCAGCATACTACTTAGCTCTTACATGACAGTCTGGTAGAATACAATGACTTGCAGCATTCATCTCTCAGAAACACAGATCTGGTGTTTTGTATTTCATCTGCCCGTGGGTTTGTTCTGTGTCTCACGCTGTGCTGTGAATTAGCCTCTGGGCAGTCGCTGCACTCCTCTCTGAAGCACTGAGCATGCTGGGTCAATACAGCGGGCAGGTAATGACTTTCCCAGCTGGACCCAAAGGTGTGAGTGGAGAGGATGGGTGGAAAGTTGCTGCAGACACTGAACCCACCACATAGTGAGTTATTGTTGATTTGTTGACTTCATAGATGTTACCATGGAAATTGGATGCAATGATTGGTGTCATCCAGTGTGAACGGAAAAAAATCAAATGAAGTGGGACTTTTATGCATCCATTTTGAGCTACATTCATACGTGGTTTGAAATCCTATTCAAATCACATTTCTAGGAATCTGTTTTAGTCTGACCGCTCTAATCAGCAGATTAGAATAATCTTATAATCAGAGTTTGCGTGGTTTATGTCATCGAATTCTCTAATAATCGGAATTTGCGTGGTTTATATCATCACATGGTTTATGGTTTGTTGTTTTTGGCGTTTGACTAGCACAACGTCTTCGCCATAAACTAATTCATTTATTCTGAAAAACGAATGAGCGCCACGGGACCCACAGATCAGGTCCGAACACTTGCGATACACAGTGTGGACAGTTAAGGAATCATTTTCAGCAAATTCCAATCGGATACACAAATAATCGGATTTGGACTGACAGTGTGAACACAGACTTATTGCTCATGCTCGCACTCGTGCACATGGACAACAGATGTTTGTTATGATTCAATGCCCCGTTTTTTTTAGCTTAAAGTCAAAAGCAGTTGGAAATACCTTTGCGGAGAAATGCTGAACGAACATCCCGCTGCCGTCCACACTGCTGAGAGCGAATTTTAGATGAATAGGAGGCTACATAAATATATGCTGCAATGTCAATAACATTCTTTCCTCTCAATAATAAAATAAACACCACAGCATCTGATATATCGATCTTAATAGGCCTATGTTTGGACCAGCTCAACAGCATCATGTCGACAGATGAGGTAATTAAAATTACGCTGTTATTATAGTTTGATTGTAAAGTATATTTGAGACTGTAGTTTGAATTAATCCATTTTCTTTGCATAACACATTGGCATTACAGTATATTTTGCTCTTTCGGCATTACATTGCATTCATTTTATGTATCATTGAACGGAAGAGAGAGGCTCAGGAATTAATTTCCCCCGCATAAACGTCCCAAGTTCTTCACATATAAATCAGTCTACAGGCTTTCATGGACAACCTAGGAAGTCGGGGAAGGTCTCGGTTTCTAAGTTTTGTTACAAGCTGTTCGCACATTGGCAATAAAAAAGCTATTAATAGATGCACATTCTTACATCCCCTCTAAAAGCAGAAAATAAAATGCACAAGTCTAGAGAAGAATGCTCTCCATCCTGATGAATTGCACACACACACACTTCCATTTGAAACTGTACCGCTCCAATTGTAGTTGAACATTCCACAACAGTCCTGGAAAAAAGGGCCACCTGGTTTCTTTCTTGTTTTTAAATAGGTATCAGTGATATTATGGTTGTGCAAGTAGTGACTTGAAATGGAGCAAAAGTGATGTGGATGAATACAGATTGCAAAACTGGCCCGAAACTTTGTCAAGCCCCAAGAGATGCTTCTGAGCATCTGAAGCAGCATGAAACAGCAGCAAAAATATGATTTTACATTTTAGTTAATTGCATTTTGGGACACAGTATTCCGTGCAGTGTGCTTTGTTGTAGACTAGACAATTTGGCTAATTTCAGTTCATTTCATCCTGAGGTGTACTAAACTCTCAGATAGAGTCCTCGCTGAGAGTCTTATGAAAGCAGAGCATTTCAAGATCAGCAACATATTTTCTCCCTTTTCCCCATATCATTTTGCTTATAAATGATCCAAAGATTACTTAAGCCAAAAAAATATCAAGGCAGTGTCTGCGGCCAGTAGAGGACAGTCACGTTTAGGGTAAAATTCAGTGGACATCATCCCTGCGGCCTACAGGTATGTTTAAGGAGGGAATTGATAGCATTGTTTATTTGCACACATTGACAGCAAACTCAAGGTATTATGCAAATCCAGTAATGGCACAAACTAGAGCTGAAGCCTTGTCCAAGTATTTCAGTGCCATTGTTGTGTCTCAAGATGCACACCAGTAATGTTTTGGTTTTTTTCTTTCTCTAATGCATCTTTCTAAAAGCTACTTAAATGTCCTAATTGAACTAAGGCCTAATCCTGGCTTAATCTAAGCCCTGTCTTTGAAACCAGGGGCTAGTTGCATAAACTTAGCCACTATGTTAAGACTGTGTCTTAAGAACTAATTTGACCAACTAGAAATTAGTCAAGAGGTAATCAGTGTTATTTTCTGATTCAAATTAGACCAATATACCTTTTATGTAACTGACTTTAAAAAGTTAGCACCAGTCTGGAATAAAAAAATAAAAATGAAATAAAAAACTAGTCTAAGCAGTTTATGCAACCGGCCCCAGTGAAAGAACCTAATACTTTTATTTAGAAATTATGCATTAGATTAATCAAAAGCGACATTAAAGAATTCAGACTTTTTTTTTACCAAGGTTTCCACACAAATATTAAGCAGCACAACTGTTTCCGATATTAATGTTTCTTGAGCACCAAATCCGCATATTAGAATGCTTTCTGAAAGATCATGTGACACTGATGACTGGAGTATGATGATGTAAATTTAGCTTTGCCATAACAGGAATAAATTAGGGATGCACCGAAATGAAAATTCTTGGCTGAAGCCAAAACAGAATATAATGAAACACTTGGCCGAAGGCTGAATACCGAACGCGTATTTTTGCATTTTTTCCCATTTATTTTTTAATAATTTTTCACCATTGCATAAATTAAATAGTCAAAATGTGCTTTTTATTATTTTGTCTTGCTTTTCAAAGAAAAAATCAATTATAAAACTACAATTGAAAAATATTTATTTAATATTGAACATTTAAAAGTATTTATTTAACACAAAATATTTTTTTTACATTCCAGCAGGCATTATACCAACACAGCACAATGGTCAAATATGTTCTGTGCTCGTCTGTGCAGCCAACGACAGAACAGTTTGCATGTTTTTCTCGAAATTTTGCCATTGCGTTAGAACTGGTTACACTGTTGTCATTTGCGAAAACCAAATGGCGGCACTGTGGGTGCAAACATGCAGATTAGGGCGGTAATATTATAATAATATCCCCTTCCTAAATCAGAAGGGGAGGGAAATCTGATCTGAAATATTTTATGACATGCTTGCAGAGAAAGGCTTAACAAAACAAAGTTACTGGGTTGTCACTTTTTCACATTTTCTGGGTTGGTAGATGCACTGGGGACCCAATTATAGCACTTAAACACAGAAAAAGTCAGATTTTCATGTCTCCGAGCCGAATGCTTGGATCTACCGGTAATACAGTATAGACTACTGACACATATCCGGTTTTCACCGAGCGGTTAAGCCATAACCGACTGTATTTACATGAGATACTCCACATGATGGTCATTTTGACAACTGTGTCTGTATTTGACCATTCAGGTGCAAACAGAAGTGAATTCGGGATTGTGCGTTGTCCAAGCAAGTGCTTCTGGTGTTTTTAAAGAAATAAATATTTTTCAATTGTAGTTTTGAATTAGATTTTTTCTTACCACTGTGAGTTATTTTTTCTCAACTTACTGTGCATAATAACTCGATAAACTCTTTTTTAAGATTATCGTTAAATGTACACATACACTTCTTTGACATCTTCGCGTCTGACTTGACTTTGCTTGGTTTTTTCCCCAAACCAGTTCAGTGGAAATCCCGCCCTGCAGCCGTTTCTAAAGATTTCACTGGTCATGTCAATCACTGTACTGATTGCCTACACCAAACACTGATCCTTAAACCTACCCATCACTGTAACCTTAACCAATGAAATTAGCTGCAGGGTGGGATTTCTGCTGAACTGGCGCTGACTTGAATTACATTTGTAGAGCTGTACGTTTTTGCAGATGCACCCCTTGACAATTCAGCAGAACAGTGGTCTTTTTGCGTCTTTCTCAGACACTTTAAAATGCTTCCACACTGACGACATGTTTTCTGGATTCATAAAGCGTGTGTGCCTCTCTCTCTACGCTGGTTGCCATTTGATTGCGTCATCAAAAACGTCATTGTTCGGTAAAATGTATTCAGTCTTTTCACTTATCCGGCTGAACACCGAAAGTGCCTTTTTTGCCATTTTCGGCCGAAGATTCGGTGCATTCCTAGAATAAATTAAGTTTTAAAATATATTGAAATAAAAAACAATTGTTTTTTATTTTAATAACAATTAACAATATTACTGTTTTACTGTGTTTGATCAAATTGTTTTATTGTTATGCTCAAAATTCACTGAAGACGAAGATGAAGATAATAATCAAGGTTTATTAAACAAGAACTTACAAAAAGAGCCAACAACACAAAACAGTGTGCTAAGCACAAACAATACCGGGCACTGAACTGAAGTCAAGCAGAAACTAAATGCACAAATGCACTAGGGCACAGGAGGAGCACAAAGAGCAGACAGAGGGCAGGAGGGACCAGGGCGGGGCAGATGGTGCAGGCGGCCAGGGTGAAGCAGGCTGCCAGGGCGGAGACGACGGAGGGAGGAGCCATGGTGGAGGCAGGGCTGATGACTCCAGGGGCCCGACTGACGGGGCCGGAGCAGGTGGGAGAGGAGACCAGGTTGGAGCCGGAGAGCCGATGAGCCCAGGCAACGCTGAGGATCTGGCGGGACATGGCGGCGCTGCTGGCTCTGGCGACTGAGGTGCAGGCGGGGACACAGAAGGGCACGGTGGAGACAGAGGGAGTGAGGACCAAGGAGGAACAGAAGGGAGTGAGGAGTCCAATGGAGCAGGGGGGACGAAGTGTAGCCAGAGGAGTGCAGTCCAGAGGTGAGGGTAGGTCGACGAGCGTCCAAGGTGGATCCGGGTGGACGAGGGAGCCTGGAGGAACTGATGACCTGATGGGCCTGATTCAGACATCGATTCTGGCTCGGGGACAGACTCAGGTTCGGAGACAGACTCAGGGTCGCGGACAGAAGACTCAGCAGGACCGACATGAACAGTCGCCGACTCGGCAGGCATGACGTGAGCAGTCTCTGGCTCGACAGGCATGGCGGCGACCATCTTGGCTGAGGGCTCAAGTGGTGAGGCGGCGGCCATCTTAGCCGAGGATTCAGGCGGTGAGGCGGCGGCCATCTTTGCCGAAGACACAGGCACGGTAGTTATGACGTGAAGGAGCTCAGACTGGTCAGGCATGACGTGAGGAAGCTCCGGAAGGATGGTCTCGGCGGGACAAGATTCTGGACATGTAGTCTTGGCGGGACGAGACTCCGGACGGGCGGTCTCGGCGGGACGAGACTCTGGATTGGGCGTGATAACAAGACAATGACAGACATGGTGTCCATGGTGATAGATGACGTGCAGGTGATAGTTGATCAGGTGATGGCTGATAGTGTGCAGGTGGGAAACATGAGGGATGCTGGGAAGTGTAGTGCCATTGAGGTGTGAGACATTTATATTTATTTGCAAAGTAATATTCAGTGTTTTCTTTTGCCATATTTATGTAATCTGTTTTATAGAAGCTTTTCTAAGCAAATTTTTATGTTATTATTTGAGATAAATTTGATTAAATTATCAGCATAAGTAAATCATTTGTATAAAATCAAATTGGCAACCTAGTAAATGATTGTGAATAAATTACAAGGTTTTGTGTTGAAATATTGCATGCAACTATATGCAACTCATCTTCTCATGTCTTCCCAGTTTGGTTAGAATCATGTGACACTTCCTCAGTTGACCTCCAGTCTTCTGGCTCCCCCGTCACCCTGATGCATTGCCAAAGGGATTTACACCCTCAGAACTGGAAGCGGTCAATCAACACATTGTTTGAAAGCCTCTAATATCTCTCCAGACCCTGAGGTGTGCTGTTACCCACCTCCTTCATGTTAGTATACTGTAATCTGGTTTGGGCAGATAGCTGGAGGTCTCTAGCGACCAGCGTTATGAATGCCATTCCATGTCAGAATGTTTGTGATCTGGGATGCTCTGTTTTTGATGGACTATAATATGTAGTTATGTAATAATGTTCTAACTTTAAAAATATATTATAAATTTACTGTGCTCAACTCCTCATCAGTTGCAGTGGGAGATATGACAAAGCCATGGAATTTCAGGGACATGGAAAAAACGTGCTTGCCTTCAGCTCCCAACCACATTCCAGGAAACGCTGGGGTTAAGAATACAGTCCTCTGTGGCCTTTGAACAATCATCAGCACTGTGTATCCGCTAAGTGTCTGTGATTTTAACTTTGGTTCTCAACAGCTCAGTGGCAGCGCCACGCAGGTGTCCGTCCAATAACCTTGTGTGAGTGGGAAATGCAGACTCATTGAGAACGTTGGCATGGTCTCATCAACACTGCCTTTGTTCTTTGACTTCACAAATTAGACTAGATTATTTTGCCAATACTTTCTGAAAGCAGCCAGCAACACTTACAGGAATGGAGGCGATTTGATTTCAATTTATTTGACACTCAGTTTATCCGTGCATTGCAATAGCGGAACATTTTCAGATATCCGAACCATTAAAGTAATTTTTTGGATTTCCTTAACAAGATGAATTAGCAAATGCTCAGAGGTCTTTGCTTCTGTAGAGGGCCACCAAACATACATTTTTCCCCTCAGCTTAAAGGTATGACTTTCATCCACAGCTAGCTCAAAAAATGAATTTTCCTCCTCCTGTGTAGACGTGGGCCCTTTCAGAGATTATTTCTCATCGTGCCTAATATTGAAAAGATTAATCATAGCTGAGAGAGGCACAAAGAGGATTAAAATTCCTGTTTCTCTTGCACCAGGCCTCACAGAGTCCTTGATAAAGGCTATAATGGCATAGAGGCATCATGATTTAAAGTGCCCCTATTATACTTTTTCGAATATTACCCTTCATGCAGTGTGTAGTATAGCTGTTTGTGAATGTTTTAAAGATTAAAGTGCACAACAAATACAGGTATTGTCTCCTAAACGAAAGAATCTGAGCTGCTGAAATATCTCACTTCTGCTTAACAATGTAACTAATTTGCATAATGCCAGCCTATGGTCTTCACTGGCTGTCCACAAATGGCGTCTACATTGATCCACCCTCAAACTCTATAGTTGGCGCTGAGGCTTGAAAGAGTTTGGCTTGTGTTGTCGACTTGTCGCGAAGACACTGTCTTTTTCACTGCAAATCCACTTTGCATGCTCTACAAAAGGATGAGGACTCGTGCTGGAATTGATACAGAAAAACCGACACCATCCTTTGTATCACTCTGTATGAAGCGCTGAGGAAGCCTCCGGAGCTGAAATTCAGATATGGCAATAGGAATTTTGTTTCTGGCATGAGCTGTAAGCGGTAGACATGTAGCAACTGACTGGGCCTTCTGATCAATCAGAGCAGAGGAGGGTCACAGAAAGGAGGGTTTTAGAGAGACTGAGCGACACAAGTGTTTTTTGCTAGTTTCAGCCCAACCCAGTTATCATTTTCCGCCCTGCACCACGTTGTTTAAATAGCAAATGCATTTTGCGCCAATGAGCGTGCTGGTCTGAAAACAAGGTGTGTTCAGGAGCATTGTTGGCGCATTGCTATTTTGAGGCAACTGAAATAGACTGTGCCAATGACCAACCTGGTCTAAAGTCAATGGGTCAATATTTATTTAGTTATTTAAAGAGTGCGTTAGTAATGTGCACCTATAGGCGAGTCCATAACACGCGTACACTTTGTCCTGTAGATTAGTTTTCTAGCTGAAGAAGCGTTCAGTTTTTACGCTTGCAAATTCCGCCATGTAAATAGCGAATGAGCCATGGCGCGAGCCCAACTGGCTTTTAAAGGGAATGGGAGATGAGACTCTGATTGGTTTATTGCACGTTACACGCAAAACACACCCATTACTCATTAAGAGAATAGGGACAAACCTTTTAGACCATGTGCCGGGTGCGCAGACCCTTTTTCCCGTCATTAAACTAGTTAAAGTGGGTTCGGACATGCCCTAAGTGCACTTGCGCCGTGCGCTTTAGACCATGTGCTTAGATCGTTAAAATAGGGCCCAATATTTTCAAACAAACCGTTTCAGACTCTTTGAGAAAGGAGGTAATGTGCAAAGTATATTATGAGAAAATTAAAGTGTTAATTTTAAACACCCTGCAGCATGGATGCATGTAAACCTATTGTAGGAGACCTCCAAAACAAAGTTAGGCCCCTTTAAAATATCATGATAGGGCACCATTTAAAGGAGTCATATCATGATAAATATTTTTTATATATATATATATATATATTTTTTTTTTTAAATCTTTTTTTAAGAGATTTCAATACCATGAAAACATACCACAACTTGAAACTTCCTTCCCAATCCAAAGCTGCAAAAATGCTTATTTGGCACATTCTGTGTTAGATGAATGCTTTAATTGTGAAGTTCTTTTAATTGTGATTTCTGCTTTAAAAGCACAAGGGAAAAAAGAAAAGAAAAAAAAGTGTGCGTCTTTCTAAGGGTCAGATACAAAACTAAATGATGCAGAAAAAATAAGGGGGGTGGGGGGGTAGTAAGATATGGAAATGGCTGAATATATGCACTGTACTGTGACTCTTTTTATGGTTGATTTTACACATATGATCAGACACATGGCTGCTATTTCTCTCGCATAGATCAATAAGCTTCATACAGCCTGCATTCTATATGAGGTGCATACTGGTGCATGGAGTTAATGAGTTTGCACAGAGATTAGTGTGGTTATCACAGTCTCAGCAGTGTGCTTACTCCATTGCTGCTCTAAATCTCCATGTAATCGCACTGCGATATCAGCCTTGCAGATTTTAAAGACCAGCAATACTTGAGCCGTATTGCTTGAGATAGGCTAAACGGTGTTTATCTGCGATCATGCAAATCACATAAAATTGCATAGAGCAGACTGCATACAATTTTATTTTGGGGTGAACTATTTCTTAAAGGTTTCCAGTTAAATTGATCGGTTGGTGCTCCATTTTTAACATATAACTATATCATTATTCGCTTGAAAATCCCTTCATACAATCAAGAGGTCAACTTGTCAAGGTGAGCCATTCACTGTATGTCTCTTTAGCTCAAAGTACTTTCTGATCAATTCCTGCCATTGATTAACCTCAGGACAGTGTCGTCACTGACACAAAGTGTAATTAAAGGATCTGAATGTCTCATAACACAAAAAACATACTGACATGTGTACACATCACTAGTCATGTAGAGATGGTGCTTTTACAGATATCTTATCTACTGGTTACTTCGGAAATAAATAAATCCAGCTCTAAGGCTCTGGCCCTTGACAGGAAAACAATAAAGCCATAATTTTGTTTTAGTGAATAAGTCAATGATTACTGCAAACCTGGCTCTCCTTGAGGCCCCTTCATCCCGAAAGCTGTTGGAAAGTATGTTGGCTTTCACAGGGCCTGGTCGTTACTCAATGGCATCTTGATAAATGAGTCAATGACTGCCTCTTCCTTAACTTGAGCAGTAAAACAATTAGGAAACTGTCGAATGTGTTTGTCATTGATACATCCACTAAACCCCTTCGACCTGTGGGATGTGCATGCACGTGTGTTTATGGATACAGGTGGTGTTCACATCGTTGTTTCTCTCTGAGCCTGTTCATCATCTCCATCCATAATATGAGGTACATACTTGAAACTCTCACAGGACTGAAGTGAGGGAAAGTGAGGCAGGAAAGACAGAAGAAGAGAAAGTTAGTGTAAATATTTGTACATTTAATTAGACTCTTTTGGCATGTTGTAAATTGAAAAAATAAAATAAATATGAAATAAAAAACAGGCCACCAAAAATTCTTTCCAAGTAATTTTTTATTTTTTTTTAAGGAATAACCAAGCATGCAGAACATATTGATGAGTCTGTGATGCATATTTCATAAAGCGTTTAGTCGTTTAGTTGAAATGGCAAATTTTGCAACAACTAACGACTATTTTGTTTCCCTGAGGTCCACTTATAATGATAAAGTTTGCTTTTGCACCAGAAAGTCATAATTTAGACCATTTCCCACTCTGTCTATGACCTTTAGTTATGAAACAGGCTGTTTTTGCTGCTGTAGACTTTTATGTAAACACCCTCTTTGCATGCGAAATAAGATACAGTGCTGTGCTGCCCTAATTCATGAGGTGTTTGCTGTCCAATATAGTTTAAACATTGGACTGTTTTGAATAATGGTGCAGTTAAAAACTGTATTGGATCTCTTTTTTCAAAGCTGCATTACATTGTGAATAGTAATTAGTAATAGTAATGGTGTCAATTATTTTGGTGGTTATTTGTTGAAATGTATTCATCTGTATGATGTCAGCATGTTTCGAGAGTAGGAATTTCAGTTCTGAAGTAACAAAATGTTAGTTTTGACATAGTACTATTATTTTAGCCTAATAATATCATTTTTTTCTCTCAAAATCAATGAAAATATAATTCCTCATGACATGCTCTTTAGTATTTATTTTGCAGACATACTATGTCATTAGTCTTTGAGTGTGAGGTCTGAAAAATATTGCTGCATGGTGGCAGAGTTCAGACATATTTGTCAATCATCCTGAGTTATGAGATGCATATTCATATTATTTAGTCATCTAGACAAAATGGCAAAAATGTTGCAGCAAATAAGGTTGTGTAACTTAATATGTTTAATCCACTGAAAATGTGCAGGAATGTAAATGCAGATCAAAATAATTGGATCAAACGTTGGGTCATTATTTCATAAGAGCGGTTCATAAAGATTAGCCATGCATTGGATGTTGCACACTACAGAGAAACACCTCATTTCTTTTTTAGAGGGGCAATTTACTGGTGACAGACAACAGCACAAAAGGAGAGATACCAAAGACAGACAGTCAGTAATCAGCCGGAGAAAACAAACCCCTTGAGGCAGAACAAAAACCATCACTGGAATTACTATCTTGATTGAACTGTGCTAGAAAACCAGGAACTTTTTTTGAACACGTACTGTCTGGACTATATTAAAGACAGTCTTTGATGTTATAAAAACTGTACATGGTAATGTATATGGCAGAATAGGCCTGCTACACTACTTCTGCTGCTGATATTGTACAGGGACTTGCTACTGCCAATACAAACACTGTTTACGTTGCTGTGGCATGCAAGACATGCTACTGCACAAATAGCATATACAACGTTACCTGTTGCAGATCTATACAGGTGGAGCTGGGGAAGATGGAGGGTTTCAGAGGAACTCTGAAGTGTGGTGCAAACTGCTATAGAAAATTCTAACCAGCTATTTAAATGTGGAGCAGCAAGCAACTAATCAGCTTGTGCCATGTATAAACAATGTAAATGTCACCAGGTTACGTTAAGGACCCACCCAATCTACAGCGGATGCTGACCAGAGCATTGAGGAAGCGCTTTTCCTCCAAGATGGGAGAAAGAACACTACGGAAAGCACATCCTACCCGAAAGGGAGGTAAGTATGTGGAGAATACATAACATGGACTTACACCCGGGTAGTACCACACATGGAAAAAGTCCCTACGGTAGGCCCTACTACTACAAATGCAGGGCTTTGCCTAGAGGAAGACACAGGTTTACCCTCAGGGAAACCATATCATGGACATCAATACATCATACAGTACTGTATGTGATTACCATCAGGGAATTACTACATATGGGCACCTAACCCCAGTATACGGGCTGACCAAAAGTGCATGCATCAAGAGTACTGGGCCTGGCATCGAATTCCTCAGACGAATTCGACTGCCACAGGGTGCAGAAAGTAAGATAGACAGGGTTCGCCGGACTCTGGAACAAACGTGGACAAAAAGTGAATTTTATTGTCTCAGGGACCCGGCCAGTTGCCCGCAGTTTACCTGCTCGTACCTGACAACACACTCGTATTTCGTGTTGTACCTGAAATTGGCTCAAACCGGATATTGTAAAATCTTGCCAAGGTATTAGGTGTCACCCAGCCCGCCGCTCTGCAGATGTCTGTTAGAGAGGCGCCATTGGCTAGCACCAAGTAGGATGCAACACTCCTCATGGACGTTTCCCTGTGCATGATATGCCAAGCCAAAAGCATCCATGATACAGTGGTCCAACCTCTCTTTGGAGACAGCCTTCCCCTTCTGCTGTCTCCAAAACAGACAGAAAAAACGTATCATAGTCTCTAAAGCTCTGTGAGCAGTCCAAGTAAATATGCAGGGCACATACTGGACTTAGTACTGGGTCTGCCTTGTCTTGAGGCAGAGCTTACAAGTTCACCACTTGATCCCTAAAAGGGGTAGTTCAGTCGGAGTCTCAGGGTTACATGAAAGTATGCCAGACCAATCTCAAGGCTCTAAAAGAGAACAGAGCGCCATCTTCAATGAGAGGGCAGTTAGCTCGACTGACTCCAGCAGCTCAAAAGGAGCTCTATGTAGTCCCAGCAAGACAACAGAGAGATCTCATGTGGGAATAAGTCATGGCCTAGGAGGTTTCAAACGCCTGTCGCCTCGAGGGAACCTGGTGATCAGAGCGTGCTTCCCTAAAGACTTACCATCCACTGCATCTAGATGTACTTTCACATATACTTTCAGAGTGGAGAGGGACAGACGACCCTCCAACCTCACCTGCAGGACGGAATGCACTGACCCAACTGTGCCACTCAAGTCTCACACATGCCACCAGGGGCCAGAGGTATGAGCAGGGGTGCAAAATGATGCCCATCCCTGAGAAAGGAGGTCCTTCCTCAGAGAGATCCGTCAGGGCGGGGCTGTCGTCAGGAGCATGAGATCAGAGTGCTAAGTCCGGGTGCGCTGCATGATTGAGCTCGCCTGGGATGTGAGCAGGTTTTATCAGTTGACAATTATCAACAATAAAAAAAAAAAAACATTATAGGCACAAATACAAATTTACTTTTAGAAATGGTGTTTTTGAAAAAAAAAATATTTTAAAATACATTTTACTGTGCAATTCCTTTCTAATTCATTTGAGTTAGACCGAACTTTTATTTTGGTGGGTTGTAGACATTTGAGTTTCTGTGTGTTTTAATAAACTATTATTATTATTATTATTATTATTAGGCCTGAAGTATACTCTGTGCAATAGTAATATATTTCTGTTATAATTTCTTCAAGTTATACAGAACTTTTATTTTGACAGGTTGTCGTAAAGACATAACAGTTCCCTTTCGAAAGGGAACTCTACACTACGTCAGAATGACGCTATGGGGAACGCCTCAGGCGTGACAGGTGTCTGAAATCAAGTATCAACTCACGTCAATCATGTTGACCGGCGACAGCCCGTGAATCATCAGCTTGAATGATTAACGCGCGACCTGGATGTATAAAGGGGAGCCTTGCACACATGACAACATCTTTTCGTCTTCAGGGACTGCTTTGTTTGAAAAGAGTATTTTCTCGAGTGCAATCAAAGAAAATGAAACGTACAGAGAAGCAGAGGAATACCTTCCGCAAGTGTGCCGACCCGTGTCCCAGATTTCTGACACCGGAGGATTCACACGATCTGTGCGTGTTCTGCCTGGGTGAAGAGCACGCGCGGGGAGCTCTCGAGGGAGCTTCCTGCGCAAACTGCGAGCGTTTTTCTTTGAGAACGCTCCGCTCTCGTCTGTCTCACTTCTCGAGGGAAGTGAGCGCGGCATCTGAACCCCGCGGTTTTGGTCCCGCTCGGGCTGAGGCTCAGCGGCGCTTGAGTTTGTGGGGCTCTCAGATGGAGCTGGCAGATCAGCTGGAGAGGGGCGTTAACCTCACGGATGATCTGCCAGCTGACGAGGGTGAGTTACAGGTCGATGTGGAAGATGTTTTGTCTCTCTCTGATGGATCTGTAACTGGTTCTCTTCGGGCCGGGCAGGAGTTGGCTGCTGATGATGTCAGTCTGGTTGAGACTGAACCACTTCAGCCCTCCTGCCCAGTGTACGCTGAGCTGGTGGACGTTATGGGGCGCGCCACCAACAGACTGCAGCTGCAGTGGAGGCGCGTCCGGGAGGAACCTGTTCGTGGTGTGTTGGACGATCGGTTCCTCCCCACCCGTAGGCCACCGGCTCGGACGAGCCTTCCATTCCTTCCCGATCTCCACTCTGAGATCGAGAAGGCATGGAAGAACCCGTTCTCTGCGCGCCTTCATCTGCGTCAGCGGGCCAGTTTCGCTGCTGTGGAGGGGGCCGCAGAGCACGGGTATGTGTCGATGCCGCCAGTAGACGAGACGTTGGCTAACTATCTCGCCTCTGGTCGGCCATCGTCACTGGGAGCTCCGACCCTGCCATCCAAGCCGCTGAAAACAACATCACGCTTGAATGGCAGAGCGTACACGGCAGCAGGTCAGGCAGGTGCGGTCCTGCACACCCTTGCGGTCCTTCAGGCCTACCAGGCCGACCTGCTGCGGGACCTCGATCAGGGGGCCGGCCTGCCCCCTGACGCGATGGCAGAGCTGCGGCGCACCACGGATTTGGCTCTCCGGGCCACCAAACAGTCAGCCGTTTCCGTCGGTCGTGCGATGGCGGCTATGGTGACCACGGAGAGGCATCTGTGGCTTAACCAGGCCGACATCGGGGAGAAAGAAAAGACCTTTCTCCTCGATTCGCCGGTTTCGCCTTCTGAGCTTTTCGGGCCTTCCGTTGAGACGGTGGTCGATAAGTTCAGGGAGGCGAGGGCGCGCTCTGCGGCATTTAAGAGCTTTATACCGCGGAGGTCCTCGACTCAGCCCAGGCAGGCGGGAGAGCCTGGTCCGTCGTGGTCTGAGGATCACAGGCAGACCCAGAGGGCCAGTGTCGCTTCCCGTGCACCCCCTCCTCCTAATAGAGGGAGCAGGGCGCGCAGGAGGCGTAACTCCCGCAGGAGGCAGGATCTCAGGGAGGTGATCCAGAATAAACGTTCTCAGACTGAACGCTAGACATCACCTCCCTGGATCTTGCCCCCTAACCACCATCGTTCCCAGGCTCCTCCTACATCAGGCCTGGGGCAGGGCCCATGATGAGTTCAAGAATTCTCTGATGGCCCGCTTCAGCTTGGTTGATAGGAGCGCCTTCCAACCAGGCTGGTGAAACAGTAGAACTTAGGTTTTTCTGAGTTTCTGAGTCCTGGCGTGCTTCATTCCAAGCACGCCACAGGTTTTATATTGAGTGAAAATGTTTTGTGCGCAAATAACATTTTTTCTTCTCTTCTTTTTCAGAACTCGTCTCCTGTACAGAGCCTGGGACATATTTGGTAGGCAGGTAATGTATTGTAAGTGAGCTGAGCTCCCACATACTGTGGGTATCAGGTTACAGGCCTCATCCGGCCTTCCTGGTTATGAGCTCCCACGTACTGGGTTTCAGGTTACAGGCCTTACTAGGCCTTCCTGAATATGAGCTCCCACTCATGGTGGTCGCCAGGTTACAGGCCTCACCAGGCCTTCCTGAATATGAGCTCCCACATACTGTGGTCGCCAGGTTACAGGCCTCACCCGGCCTTCCTGAATGTGAGCTCCTACATAAGGTGGTTATCAGGTTACAGGCCTCATCCGGCCTTCCTGGTTATGAGCTCCTACATACTGTGGTTGAATAGGAGCTCCCACATACTGTGGTTGTCAAGTTATAGGCCTCACCAGGCCTTCTTGAATATAGCCCCCACATATTGTGGTTATCAGGGTACAGGCCTCACCCGGCCTTCCTGAATATGAGCTTCCACACACTGTGGTCGCCAGGTTACAGGCTTCACTGCCTTCCTGAGTATTAAGCTCCCACATTCAGTGATCACCAGGCTCTAGGCCTCCTCGGCCTTCCTGGTGATGAGCTTCTACATGTCAGGTTACAGGCCTCATCCGGCCTTCCCGAATGTGAGCTCCCACACACCGTGGTCGCAGGTCTTCCTAGTTATGAGCTTCCTCATGTCAGGTTACAGGCCTCATCCGGCCTTCCTGAATGTGAGTTCCCACATACTGTGGTCACCAGGTTTCAGGCCTCATAGGCCTTCCTGAGTATGAGCTCCCACATTCAGTGGTCACCAGGCTTCAGGCCTCCTAGGCCTTCCTGGTTATGAGTTTTCACATGTCAGGTTACAGGCCTCATCCGGCCTTCCTGAATGTGAACTCCCATTCACTGTGGTCGCTAGGGTATAGGCCTCGCTGGTGGTGAGCTTCCACATGTCAGGATGCAGGCTCATCAGGCCTTCCTGAATGTGAGCTCCCACGCATTGTGAAATCCCACATGCTGGGGTCACCAGGTTAGAGGCCTCACCAGGCCTTCCTGGATTTAGGATGGCTAAGTACACGCACTTTCGTTTCGTGCACTTTCTAAAAAAACATATTTATGGTAAGGGTTATGCGCAGTACGCTTCGTTCCCTTTTTTATGTGGTTCAGACTTCGGTTCTTCACCTCTGGTCCCACTCTAGATGCGTCTTGCTGTCGCAAAGTATTACGACAGGCGCCTCCCTTTCAGGCTATCTCCCACATTTTGTGGTAACAGGCCTCGTTAGGCCTTTCTGAAGGTAGCCCCACGTTTTGTGGCTGTCAGGTTACAGGCCTCTCCGGCCTTCCTGAATACAAGCTCCCACTTACTGTGGTCGCCAGGTTTTAGGCCTCACAGGCCTTCCTGAGTATGAGCTCCCACATACTGTGGTCGCCAGGTTAGAGGCCTCACCAGGCCTTCCTGGATTCAGACTGGCATAAGTACACGCACTTTCGTTTCATGTACTTTCTTGAATCCATATTTATGGTAAGGGTAATGCGCTTCCGCTTCATTCCCTTTTTTACGTGGCTCAGACTCCGGTTCTTCACCTCGAGTCCCACTCTAAATGCGTCTTGTTGTCACCATGTTTTACGACAGACGCCTACCTTTTAAGCTATCTCCCACATTCTGTGGTTACAGGCCGTGTTAGGCCTTTCTGAAGGTAGCTCCACATTGTGTGGCTGTCAGGTTACAGGCCTCTCCGGCCTTCCTGAATACGAGCTCCCACTTACTGTGGTCACCAGGTTACAGGCCTCTCCGGCCTTCCTGAATACGAGCTCCCACTTACTGTGGTCGCCGGGTTACAGGCCTCACCGGCCTTCCTGATATGAGCCCTCATGTACTGGAGCTCTCCATATGAGGAGGTCATCAGGTCTTAGGTCTCAGTAGACCTTCCTGGTTTGAACCCTCTCTTACTTCACCAGTGTTCGGAGCGAGCACTGGGTAGACCCGTGGATTGAGTGGACGACTTCCGTCGTTTCTTGAGGTTGAGTCACACTCTCCGGGAGATCCCGTCTCTGTGTTCCGGAACTGAATGGTTTCTGCCAGCTTCGCAGGCCTTTGGTTTCTGGATGCCTTATCCAAGGCAACTTCCAGAGGCTCTGTCTCGGACAGACAGGCTATGGCCAGACTGTGTGTCTTAGTATAGATCACCAGGCCAGCCTGGTGGTATTTCAGGTGGCACGCTCCCCTGAATAGTGACTGGCTGGGGGTCCCTTGGGTCCCCTAGCCACACTCCCTAGAAGTGACCCCTTCTATTGGAAGCTGTGGTCCTAAGCCTTTGAGCTGGCCCAGATATACCCCCCATTAACTGTGTTCTGGCGGTCTCTTGGGTCATTAGCTTGGGCTATGACCGGTAGGGAGTGCTGTCACTGACAGCCCGATGTGACCTAGGGGTGAGTGGTTCCAGTGTTTTCTGAATTACTGGTTCGGACAGTTGTCACTGCCTTTTGGCATGCACTCCCCTCAGCATGGTGGAGTTGGTATATCGTTCCCCATAGCGTCATTCTGACGTAGTGTAGAGTTCCCTTTCGAAAGGGAACGTCTCAGGTTACGACTGTAACCTATGTTCCCTGAGAACAGGGAACGAGACACTACGTCTCCCTGCCATGCCTCGGGGCCTGCCTGCAACAGTCCCTTCAGACGATAGGATGTTGTCATGTGTGCAAGGCTCCCCTTTATACATCCAGGTCGCGCGTTAATCATTCAAGCTGATGATTCACGGGCTGTCGCCGGTCAACATGATTGATGTGAGTTGATACTTGATTTCAGACACCTGTCACGCCTGAGGCGTTCCCCATAGCGTCATTCTGACGTAGTGTCTCGTTCCCTGTTCTCAGGGAACATAGGTTACAGTCGTAACCTGAGACGTTTCTGTGTGTATATGAAACGAATGAATGACGATAGTTTTATCAAATGAAATGGTGAAATTCTCATCAAGTGACTCTCATAGCAGCTCTGCAATGAAATGCACATGTGTAGCCTACATCATGTCTCAATACAGTGAAACGCTGAAAACACCACGAGCGTGAGTCACGCGTGCTTCTGTGTGTGTGTGTGTGTGTGTGTAGTGGAGCACACTGAGCGCTCATTCCCAGAGACGCGTAGAACAATTGCAGTCTCTTTTAGCTTTAATATTCATAGACACTAGTCCATATCGAGATTTGATTCATTGTACAGCAGCTACTTTTGATTTATTCATTCAAAAATAGCCTAATTCCGTGACGTTCTGCTTTATATAGCAAGTTCCATTTGTGACTGGATTCCGCGATTCGATCCGTCGCTTCGCAAACACAGACGGGGTGAATTTATGAATGAAAGTGTGAAAGTTCTGACACAAAACGAAGTTGATACGTATCCTCACGCTTTTTTTAAGTGGGTATACGCAAATCCTTGGCCTTTTCTAGTGGGTATACGGCGTATACCTGCGTATCACGTAGACTACACCACTGGATGTGAGTGGACCGCAGTGACTCTAGAGGACGAGATGCGAGTTGCGACATGTGCGAATGAAATTACATATATATATATATATATTAGTGCTGTAGAAATCTACGTGTTAAAGCATGCAATTACTTTTTTTCAGTTTAACGTGTTAAAATTTTGAACGCAATTAACACAGTATTCATTTCCCCCCCTCATCCTTTGGCTAGAGTTATAATTACTACTGTCAGCGTTAACATGTTAATGGTTGCGATACATTTTTTTCACTTTAACGCGTCAAAATTATTTAACGCAATTAACGCAGCATCTGTTTTTTCCTGTCATCCTTAGGCTGGCGTTTCATTATATGATCACGCTCTTCATGCTGGTCTTCATAAACCATTCAAGCGCAGAAAGACAAAAGAGAACGAGCTGTCTATGAATGTCCTGATACACACAGGGGCGCTAGCATCGTGCGCGCGCCAGAATCGAGTTTTCTTTTGCACTTGAACGAACAATAACAGTTATGCCAAAATGTCCGTTTTATCGTGTATCCTCATAAGAGCAGTCTTAAATGAGTTAAATAAAGTCTTAAATGAACATAAAGAGTTGTGAGAGAATGAGACTCGTGTGAGATCCATGTCTCTGTCAGCAGCGTTAGGTCTTAAAGTAACATCCACTAATACTGTAAGTAAAGTTAATGAAAGAACAAAGGCAACTGAGAAAATGACTCAATGCTCTTGACTAAATAACTTTTGTAGCTTTAATAAGCATTATAATCATTTTCATGAGACATCAGTATCTGTATCAGTATTCAGTGATACAGGCCTTCATTCATAAAAAGCCATTAAACAAGTATTTGAAATATATTGTCTCTACGTTAATTTGGAGATCAACTATGAAATTATTACATTACAAAATATATAAAAAACTAAAGTGTTTTAATTGCGATTAATCTCGATTAATCACAGAAAAAATGTGTGATTAATCTAGTTAATTTTTTTAATCAATTGATAGCACTATAGTTACAATATGATCCCACTCTTATTCAAGTAAATGCTTAACCATTCACGCGCGATAAGACACAAAAGAATAGAAATATAATTGAACAAAATTAATGTGTTAGTTTGATGGCCCTAATGTTAAGCTCATTCAATACCATTAAAAAAACTTTTGAGATGAGTGCAACACCAGCAGAAGTTCAGCATCAGCAGAAAGTCTCCAGGCGTCTGTGCTGTCTATGTGCCTTTCACAACTCTTGTTTTTATGTGTATGTTTTCATATTTGGCTTGGCTGACGAGTATCTGAAAACATATTTTTAGCTTGCATAGAATTGAAACTGTTCTCTCTCTCTCTCTCTCTCTCTCTGTGTGTGTGTGTGTGTGTGTGTGTGTGTTCTGTCTCTATGTGTGTGAGAGTTTCGAGTGTGTGAGGATGAAAGCATGCTGGCTTGTACACATATTTTTGGCGGTGTAGTCAGCGTTCACAGGAAACAGCGGATTTGTTTACATGTACCTCTCCATCAACAGATCTGTTGAGTTTTCACTCTGAGATGATGAACTAGACGACACGATTAAATCGCTGTCAACTACACGTTTAGTCCAGCCAGCAGTCAGCAGGCACAAGAGGGCCATACACTGATGGAGGTCTAGCTCTCGACTAATGGATTCAAAAGCATCAGTGTGAATCACATGCACAAAAAAGAAAGAAATTTAGTCACATATACACAGTCTTTGCATAAATATACATTTGGTACTTTCCATGAATACTTGTACAGTAAAATCTTGTTAAAATTGCGTTTTATTATATAAATTAATAATAAGTCCATAAGGTACTTGTTTATTTATTTATTTATTAACATATCTTTATTGCGAGGATTAACCCCTTGAGTTAATCTCGAGGGAACTACATCTCGTACATCTCGTTTTCATGTAAACAAAACATTTTAATACATTTTTGTTTAAATAGTTTTATTTTATTTATTTATTTTTGTAATCACTATTTTGTAAAGATTCAGATTATTTTTTGTTTTTTCAAACATCATTGTTATTTTGCAATTTATTTATATATTTTTTTTATTAAAGGCAGATGCAGCCCCTGGACATTTCAGTTTTACACTAAATATGGATTGAAAACTTACAACTGTGAATGCATCAAACTGGAAGTTCTAGAAATGTAACCACATAAACACATCTTTGTATAAATATAAATTTGGTACTTTCCATGAATACTTGCAGTAAAATGTTGTTCAAATTGTTGTTTATTAATAGAAATGAATAGTCAAAATGTATCAATGTCTTTGCAGGCCTTGGACATTTCAGTTTTACACTAATATGAATTGAAAATGTGTAGCTGCATGCATTCAGCAGAAAGTTAATTTTTAATTTAGTCCTGACGGTGTTCCTGTATGATTTAGTCAATCCCAGTTCCTGATGGTGTCATCATCTTTGAATCTTAGATTCCCTTTGCTGTCTAACCCAACAGGCACACCTCATTTCTCTTCCTGTTATATCTCTCCAGAATATTTAACTTTCATGATGAATGTTCATGTATTAGCCTGTCAGCCAGATAGTTACACATGGGCAGCAGAAGTCTGTAATCTCTCTCTCTCTCTCTCTCTCTCTCTCTCTCTCAGTCCAATTCGCCCCTGCCGCTGAAGTCTCTGTGAAGCCTCTGAGTCCAGGTCATCAGAGAGATAGGCAACAGAGACATGGAGCAGAAGATTTAAAGCCCTGAGGTGAGAGCAGGTGAGACAAAAGGGAGCATTTTTCAGTTGCTGCTATGCCAGTCATCAGCGGGTCAGAACTCATTAGCCGTCTGATTTATGGAGACAGGGGTCAACGAGCTGAGGGACTGGTGATTTAATGGTGATAGTGGAAGCGTCATGGAATGCAGAATATCAGGGCTCTTAAGTTTTATCAAAAGTTTGGAGTGAGATCTGTTAGGGGAGGAGGCACCCAAATATTTGCAGTAAAATTTTGCCTATTGTTCATAATTGACCAGCACAATAATTTTGTTTCGTAAGTGTTTTTTGTACATTTTGATGCCAGGGGTAGAGGGGCTCCCACTTAAAGCACTGTGGCTCAAGGCCAGCCATTTTCACAGTCATGATGGATAGTGTTCCATCCAGAGCCAGACTGTTCCTAGTTTTGGTGTTGTTCTAACCCACCATGGAGAACACTCTCTCTGCATCTGCATGCGAGTGGGGAAGAACTAAAACCATTTTGGCAATCGTAGAAAGCCTTCCAGATCTGCTCAAACCGGTCACCTTCAAAGGGGTCATCGGATGCCCATTTTCCACAAGTTGGTATGATCCTTTAGGGTAAAGTTTGTAACATACTTTGGTTAAAATCCCTCAATGGTTGTGTAAAACAACTCCTCCTCAAAAACAGCTCTGTTCACAGGGACCCATTTCGGTGCATGTCTCTTTAAATGTTAATGAGCAACTGCTCAGTCCGTCAGCACTCGTGGGCGGAGCATGAGCAATATTACATCATATTGCTCAGAAAATCCAAACGCTTGATTATTGAGAGTGTTTAGGCTTTTTGAGGATAAAAAAAAGTGAATGGATTTTTTTCATTGTGTGGTGGTTGTGTCCACACACTGCAAAGACACATTTATATGCAAACACCATATAACACCATGCCTAGTAACGAACGTGCTTTACCCAGAAACAACTAATTCTAATTTCTGATTGACTAGTAGGTGGCATTTAACTCTGTATAACTCAATACAGCAGCTATGAACTCGGTAGAGAACTTCCCTCCATTTGCCTGCGCCACGTCCATTATTTGTATTGTGGGACGAGTTATCCCTTACTCCTCAGTGTGAAAAATACAAGGTGTGGTGTGTGAGCGTGTGAACTGGTTGAAATGCTTGTGTCTCACGGTGAGTTTGTTTCTTTGATTGGACTGATTTATCTGTGCTCTGACCTTTTGCCTGTCTTTTACTATGATTGTGGATTACCCTTTCATTAAAAACACTGCATTTGGATCCTCAACCATCGTGTATTGGAGCAGTTCGTCACAGAAGACTTCGCCTCAATGGATCCAGCAGTACGTCTCATCCGCCTTCGTCAAGGAACTCGTTCGCTCGAGGACCACATTCAGGACTTTTTAGGTATTGCTAATTTCACTAAAGTCCCAGACTATGCTCTCATTGACTTATTTTGTTATGGACTCAACAACACTTTACAATCCACACTAATCTGTGATGGTCCTCGAGGATCACTGAGCGAGTTCCTAGGTTATACCCTTCATTTGACTGGTTCCTCCTTTACCGTTGGGGAGGATGAGGAGGACATGTCCCCTAAATGTTTTTGGGGGAGGGGCACCACACTCCAAGATCCAGTGGCCACGGAGCTTGGCCCACCACAGTCACCAGCATGCCCAGGTCTGATGATTGCTAGTCCTATGTTTTATGTACCTCCCTATCCTTTGGTTCCCACACCAGAGCCTCTTCACGTCATGCCTGCCGCGCCTGAGTTTCTTCACGTCATGCCTGCCGAGCCTGAGCTTATTCACGCCATGCCTGCCGAGTCTGAGCTTTTTCCAGTCAAGGTCGCCCTTCCAGAGTCCTCGGACAAGATGGCCGACTCTACGTCTGTGTCTTCGGACAAGATGGCAGCCTCTACGCCTGTGTCTTCGGACAAGATGGCAGCCTCTACGCCCGTGTCTTCGGACAAGATGGCAGCCTCTACGCCTGTGTCTTCGGACAAGATGGCAGCTTCTACACCCTTGTCTTCGGCCAAGATGGCAGCCTCTACGCCCGTGTCTTCGGACAAGATGGCAGCCTCTACGCCTGTGTCTTCGGACAAGATGGCCGACTCTACGCCTGTGTCTACACCAGTGTCTTCAGACAAGATGGTCGCCTCTGTGCCTGTGCCTGGCGCCGCCCTGGCCCCCTCCCCAAACGTCTGGAAGCCACTCCTTTGAGGGAGGGGCTTTGTCACAATCATCAGTGAGAGTGCCTGTCATTACCACCAGAGGGCACTCCACCCCGGACTATTGTCATTCCCTCATGAAACTACATTTCCCATAATCCTTTGCCCAGACCATCATCCATTATCACATTCACCTGTGTCTCATTATCTTGTTTACTCACTATATATAAGCCTGGCTCTTTCTGTCATTCCCTGTGAAGTTTTGTACGTGTAACACTGCATTTCTGAGCGTTTCCACTGTTTTCTATGTTCCTGTGTCCTGGTTTTACCATTCCTGTCTCACCCTCTGGATTTGTTTGTTTGATTGGACTGATTTATCTGTGCTCTGAGCTTCTGCCTGTCTTTTACTATGGTTGTGGATTACCCTTTCATTAAAAACACTGCATTTGGATCCTCAACATTCGTGTCTCGGAGCAGTTCGTGACAATTATAAACCCATCCAACATGTGCACCAGGTGCATTTTTGACATAACGCGACTCCCAGCATACCCGGTTAAAAAAGTCACCGTTTGCCACTGATATATATTTGAACTGAATATATATATATATATATATTCAGTTCAAAATTGTTGTAGATGAAAAGTTTCTGTCTTAGATATTAATTAAAGCCAGTAAAGGTGATTTTTGTGCATTCTCAAACATTCCACAACAGAGAGCCAGGCCTGAGCGTAGATAACACAGTGAATCAGTTACTCCCTGCCTGGACATACTGTCTCCGGATCTGGACATGTCTCCACTCACCCCTGCACTTTGACTCAGGGCTCATGTGTTACAAACTGAGCCCGGGATGAGGGAATGTGGTTATTGTGATGGAATTCAACATGTTCCATGTTTCCTGGAAATGATGGCTCTTCTGCCGCCCACCAGTTCCCCCAGGTGTGATCCAGAAACAAACTTCCAAAAGAGACACTGCTGTCACATTCAGCAATGAGCTGATTTCTCTAAGGAATTACATCACCTGGTGAACTCGCTTGTCTATAAACTCCTTCTGGGATGAGCTCAATACAAATGCATGTTTGACTTCGTCCTTGGCTCTAAGTCCACATCTGATCCCCTACATGTGGACTCATAAATGACTCATGGTTGACTTTACCTGTATGTGACATCCACGTGCAGACAGGAGTTTAGCCGGGGGACTGATGAACTGCTTTGAGCAAATAAAGAGGCCATCAGCTCACCGGCTTCTGCCTGCCAGCACAATATCGCTCTCACTTTATATGAAGGTGTTGAGTGCTGGAGACAAAGCGAAGAGCCGGTGATTCAAGATCCAGGGAACAGAGACAGCGCTATCTATGCAGCAGACCTACAAACAGGGTTTCGGCAAAAAAAAAAAAAAAAAAAAAAAAAAAGAACTCGTTCATGACAGATGCTTTGGTATAAATTAAGATGAATCACCTCTGGTTCCAGTGCAGTGGTGAATTTCAGATAACCCTTTTAAAAGGCTTAGGGTGTTCCTGGATCACAGAGAAAATTCCAAGCGGTTCAGATCCATTTTTTTTTTTTTAGGGTGAAGTGTGTAATTTTTCATTGTTAAAATTCTATATTCTACTATTTCAATCTCAAATGATGTAAGTTTGGGCCGGGACTATATGATTTGTGCAGCCATTGAAAGACAGGAGGAGTGAACAGGAAACCTGTTTGGACAATTGTCATTATTTTTGCAAATGAACAATTCTTGTTTTTTCAAATGGAATATTGCAGTGTTTATTATAAATTATTTTTACGTGCACATCATTATTTATTTATTTTTTAATTCATATGCTCTCATAATCTGTAATAAAAATAACTTCCCCTACCTTGCAGTGACTTCTCTTCTCTTCTCTTCTCTTCTCTTCTCTTCTCTTCTCTTCTCTTCTCTTCTCTTCTCTTCTCTTCTCTTCTCTTCTCTTCTTTGATGATTTGTTTACTGGCGTGAGGGTGGGACAACCTGTCATTCACATGACATCACAGCAATAGCAAACCACAACCATCCAATCAATTCCAGATGAACAAAATCAAGTGCTGCCCTATATTTCTTCTTATTCGAGAAGCAGCTTCACTTGGATATACATCACAATAAGGAATTAAAGACTATCACAACTTAGAATAATTCATTCAAAAAAATTTAAACTCACCTTCATGTTATTCCAAAACTGCACACTTTTGACACCACAATTGACAACATCTATCTTGTTGATCAATTTAAAGTTGTCGTGTTTATAGCTAGCTACTTTAATAATAACATATGCAGTTTAATGCCAAAAATATAAAGGTAACTCTATCACTACCTTGAGGTTTGCCTTAATGTCACATCAATACAGGACTGCATGTTAATTAATGGTCAACATATATTTCAGAACCTCAATAAAGCCTTTTCCCTCTCTGCCTTCAGAAAGCATTTGAAAACTCATCTTTTGTATTCCGAAAGCATCAGATTAATGATTCCTCTCCCATCTGATTTGAAATATTCTGATTCTTCAATTTTTATTTTCCTGATTTTCTTGACAGATCTGCATCAAGTTTCCCTCTGAGTCATATTGTTCCCTTTCTGTATCCAATTTTTTTTTTTTCAATTTGTCCTGTTTTCTGTAATTAATAGCTCTTCATGCTGTTTCCTTTATTATTACGTATTATTATTTATTATATTATGTTTTTATTTGTTTTTGTTTTTTTATTACGATCTGTGAAGCAGCCTTGGCTTCTAAGCTGGATTTCTGAAAATGGATTGCTGTGAACTGTAGGCCAGTGATAGGATTATGTTCAATCATATTGAAATACAGTAAAACAACAGAAATATTAAATAAAACAATATGCTAAATGAATATATGATATGAAAAAAAAAAAAGATATATATATATATATATATATATATATATTGACATATTAAGCCACTTTCTGTATAAGGACTTTTCTCAGCAATTATTTATATTATGCAATTAATTTTAATGAATTTGATTGATCAGTGCATCATGTTATTCATTTGATTAGAAAATGTTATCATTTGGCAGCCCCAATGTTTATATGAACAGTCATGCATAGGCCTATTACAGATGTAAGTATTATAATCTAAATTAAGGTTATGTATTCACTAGACAGGGGCCACTGTAAGTTATGTTCAGAACGTTCATTTTTCGAAATGTTTGTAGTATGACATCACAGTCACATGATGCAATACTGCTACACACAGAGAGCTTTTCAGACCACACAGTACATGGGACTTCATTATGAATCCAATTACTGTGTTGTTTTCTATTTTCATTTGTTGTTTATTTTGTTTATATGTTATTTATATATTTATGTTGTCAGTCATATACGTATATATATATATATATATATATATATATATATACGTATATATATATATATATATATATATATATATGAAATCTGCGGGCCATTCTTCAGAATTGGTTCAAAGTCAGAGTTGGAAACGTCTTGAAATGTTTTTTTGTTTTTTTTCCACAAATTTTGTATGTATACAAATTGTATAATATCCAAGATACACATTTCTAGTAATTGTGCAGTTAATTATCATATTGTATTTTCAGAAAGTCTTGGTATATTTTTCCTCTCCCCAAATGTGTCACTACCGAAACACAATAATAAATAATTTAATACGAAGGCTTATATTGACCTATTAATATTTTGTTTACATTTACCTTGTAAATATATTTTTTGATATTTAAAAAAAAAAAGTTTTCAAAGGTTAATCAATAACTATTACAATTTTAACAATATTTCAAGTATAATTTATAAGATTTGTTGTATTTTGAATCTAATCTTTCTTTGTAAAAGGCATTAAGTTAATCATACTGATTTCAAAGTTAAGGATTCATTAGTTTGAATATACATGAACCAAACACTATAATAACATCTTAGTTGATAATTCAAGATACTTTATTTTAGACAAAACATCCATGTTTCGGTCTTGACAGCACATTTTTGGTAGTGACAGTAATGCTTTGGTAGCAACCACATCACATTACAGAATTTTAACTCACATACTAAAACATACTAAGATACTAATGATTTGCATAACTGTACTAAAATCTTGTTTATTTCTCCCAAATAAATTATTTTGTGTTCCCTTTAGTCACTACCAAAACAACGATTTCGGTAGTGACAATATTAGATACTTTTGAGCCTAACTCAAAGTGACTAATCAGCACATGGTTAACTAGCACAGTTCGGAACAGTTGTACACACACAAAAACTAAATTTTATCGAATAATCTCAAAAAATGATGTCACAACCGAAACTTCAGCACATGTTTCGGTAGTGACTGTTTCGGTAGTGACAATTTAAGATACTTTTGAGCCTAGTTCAAAGATGATAATCAGCACAAAACCTAGCACAGTTCTGAACAGTTGTACACACACACACACACACACACACACACACACACACACACACACACACACACACACACACACACACACACACACACACACACACACACACACACACACATCTATATACAGTATGGATGTGAGATGGATATATTTACTTAAACAAATAGCTCATCCTGGTTTGACGTATTCCTGTATACAGGCCTGAAACTGCTTCTTTCTTTCTTTTCTTTTTTTTTTAAGTGCTATTTGTTAATCAAAGTGAATGGATCAAATGTGCTTTGTTGTCTTTGCATTTACTTGATCTATTAGACAACATCCAGTGCTGAGAACGCAGACTAATTAAAACATTTCAAGTAAACATTGGACTCCCAAGTTAATTAAACGTAAGAGTCTATGGTTGCACTTTATTTGCTTACCAAGAAAGTACTGGATAATATAAGGTTACTACATAGGTATACTGATATACACCTATACTGATGTAGGTATAGATATATACCTATACTGATGTAGGTATAGGGGTAGGTTCAGGATTAGTACCTAGTTATTACCCAGTTATAGTAATTACTGCATTAAGTATACAGTATGTACATGCGAAACAGGACTGTAAAATAAAGTGCTACCGAGTTCATTAGTCTTCTACAGAATTCATAAAACTTTGAAACTTTTGTTTATGTTTCAGAATTTATTTGATTATCATTAGCAGAAGCTCATCATTACTCATGAAAACACCTTTGTTTACCCTGTTCCTGAATATCCAAGAGAGCTAATTTGTTATGAACATGTGACTTTTCAGTAGGCCTAAGTATCTTATTAAATAAAGAAAATATGTTTATCAACCATATTATGAGGTCCTCTTAAAGGAATGTTCTGAGTTCAACACAAGTTTAACTGCAGCATTTGAGACAAGTTGTTGATTACCACAGAAAGCAATTCTCTTAATGCACTGCGAGGAAGCAAAGAATGAGAAGTGCATTTAGAGAATTGATATATATTTTTCATGATGGCAGACTTTTTTATTGATTTTTGTATCATGGGCTGCTGGGGGAAAGAGGAGCAAGAAAACCAGGATGCATCAGTTACAGTATTGAGATGTACTCAAAGAGAATTAATGATATAGAATTGTATGATTATAATTTTTTTGCACTGAAATAATGTGAACAAAAGTAAAGAAATGTCAGCCCCTTTATACTTCAGGACATAGGCCAAAGCACATAATCTAAAACAGATTTTATATCTTTTCGTAATGTAGGGTGGACTAAAATGTTATGTTGAGTACAGGATTCACTCATCAGCGTTTAGAAACCATGATTTGTCTGTGACTGATGTGGTGAGCAGGTCATTTTGTGTTTGTGTGTGTGTATGTGTGTGTGTGTGTGTGTGTGTGCATAAATGATAGGAATAGGAATAAAATATGTATTATTTTTCATTGTAGTGCTACACATGACTGAATGTCCACCATACCGCCAACCCATTCTCTGCACTCCAATGCATGACAGTCAAAAATATGTGTTGAGAAAGAAAGGCTCTCTGGCTTGTTTTGTGCCAACTGCTCATTAGATCGAGCACCAAGAACTTTAGGGCTGATATCTATCACAGTGCTGTTTTGCCAGGGAGATCGGCTAAACCTCAGATCTTTCAGATCTGGCTTGGGTTGCTGCTGTGAACAGCTCTCTTGGCACTTAAAATGTGTCGCATGATTTCTCGCCTGCCTCATAAACAGAGGGCCACACTGAAGTTGTGATAAGCCCTTCTGATTCCTTTGAAGTGCATGACCGCTCATCTTGGAAAGAGATCATGGCATGTATGAATTGTTTCTCAAATTCACAATTTGCATAGAGAGAGTTGAGTGTATGTTGTCACAGAGAGTGGTTGGGGTACTGGACTTCCAAACCTCTGAAAGTTGAGCAGGAAAAGAAAAGAAAAGAGAACAACATAGTCACTCATAAATAATTTCAGTCTGTGACTTAGCTCTTTGTACAAACACAAGAGCTCAATATTTGTCCCTCATTTTTTCTTTCTCTTTCAAAATGATGTTCTGTCCTATTGCTTTAATGCCACTGAATTAGACATGACCACAACAGTAGCCTACAAGCCAAGTGGTTTCCAAATCCATCTTTCTCTCCTACGGTTCTAAAGTAAAGCATTAGAAGGGACAATACTGTAACAGGGAGATTAAAATCATATTATAATCATTAAACTTCATCACAACAATACAACAAATAAAAACCTAAAATGCACTATAATTCTGTCAGGACCACTATCGTCAAATACGATTGACAATTAGCATACAATGTATTGCAGATATGATTAATTCAATATTTGAAAGTACAACATCATTTGAGAATTTATTCTGATTCAAAGGGCAATCAGAATGGCAAACCTGACTGACGAGAGGAGGAGCTGGGGATGGAGGAGGGGAATTGGCTCCTGAGAAACACGATAGCTTCTGATAATACTGATGGAGCTTATATATACAGTGATAGGCGTCGTATTCCTATAGGTAGACGTGTATCAGCTGAGAGTCAGCTGATGCGAGCTTGACTAACGTGACCTGCCAGAACTGACGCTACGCTTAATTTTAACTGAGCAAAAAAAAAACGCAATGATCTAAAATTAACGCTATACGAAAATATTTAAAATGTAGAATGTGAATGTCATATTAATTATTTTTTTTTATTGGATTTTACAATTCTACATATCATAGAGAATCATTTAGAATGAATCGACTCAATAGAATGATTCAGTGTTTACAACACTATTCATGAGTTCACATTTACATATAATCAGATATCGGGATGGCAGAAAGTGGCACCCTTTTTATTTGATTTATTTTACAAAAGCACAATGTTTTGTTTTTATTGTGAGCATACACAAATAAAAATATATCCTTTACAGTTCCGATGTCTTACTCTTATCTGTATGACCATAAACTGAGTATGTTAAGTTGTTTCTGCTGTTATAATGAGACAAAATCATTTGGCTTTGTGCCAATTTGTGTCGTGGAATTCTCACTACAGTCCAGAATATGCGTGTCCTGTAACTGGGAAGCATCAGGTGCCGCTTCAAGTGAGAGGGAGATATTATGGCTGTGATTGAGTGCTTAATGAAAGGTTGTGAATCATACGAACCTGTTCTTCCCATCTTACCAGGCTGGTTTGCCAGCAAATTTGGGCTGCAGGATTCCTCCAGGTGGAGGCCCTGATTCAGCACAAAGACCCTCTGAAATGTGCAAATATTGTACATGTGGTCTGCATGTTGTGATTTAGTGAAAATCCTTGGTTTAATATGAATGATGCTAAATACATGTTTTTAATGCTACTTTTGTATGTTATTGTTATTTAGTTTGAAATGACATACAACAATTTAAAATAATTAATACTATATACTTTTTAAGATAATTCTAAATATTAGGCAATATACAGTATACATGTATACTGCACATTATTGCAGTTCACTAATATGTTTATTGTTTGTACTATAATATAAAGTATGAAATAATTTTCAGTAATGGGAATTTTAGTATGAAGGAATATTCTACTCTATGTATCGCCTGATCCCCCCACACCTGGGGAGTGGAAGACGGCACAGGGCTTACACAGAGAAGGTCGATCACTGCTGTTCCTTCTGACCCATACAGTGAGACTATTGGATAACGCTGGGAAAGCGTGCCTATTTCAATTGGAAAGGGACGCTACGGAGACCACACCCTGCCCGTAGGGAGGTAGCATGTGGAGTTACACATATGGACTGGCCAGAGGGTAGTGCTACATATGGAGGGTCCCTGCGGAGGATCCAACCTGGCTACGGTGGAAGCAACACCGACAGGGACAGCAAAGAGGGCTTTGCCAAGGGAAAGACACGGGCTCGCCAACCGGGAAGCCTTACCATAGAAGAATACACATAGGGGAATCGCAACATATAGGCACCTAATCTAGCACAGGGGCTGACCACCGGGCATGCGTCTGACTGCAGCAGGTGCTGGAGGAACTATAAGCAGGGTTCACCAGTTGGGGAACTCGCCTGAGGAGCAAGATAAGCGCACTAATTCTGTCCTAGGAAGGGAATGGAGCTGAAAGTGGGACACCGAGCCAGCCCACCCGTACATCACCTATTCGCAGACAACAAACGGGAAGAAAAGGGCTCTACTCTGTGGTTGTAGAACCTCCCGAATGTATGAGGTGTCACCCAGCCCGCAGCTCTGAGATGTTTGCCTCTGCCAGCGGGGCGCCGTGCACCAATACTCAGGAGGAGGCAACACTACGAGTGGAATGATCCCTCACCCCCAGGGGGTACGGTTTGCCTCGGGATTGGTACGCCAAGACGATGGCATCCAGTATCCAGTGGGCCAACCTCTGCTTAGAGACAGCCTTTCCTTTTTGCTGGCCTCCATAACAGAGAAAAGCTGATCTGTGGTCTTGAAACTCTGTGTGCGGTCTACATAGAGACGTAGAGCACGCACCGGGCACAGAGACGCTAGGGCTAGGTCTTCCTTCTCCGGGGCAGTGCTTGCAAGTTCACCAACCAGGGCTGCGTTTCCCAAAAGCATCGTAAGCCTAAGTTGATCGTAAAAACGATCGTACGACTGATCTTAATATTACGGTCTGTTTCCCAAAAGCATCGTAGCTTAAGTAGCACTTGAAAATCTTCGTAGATCTACGAGTGCTCTGGAGTAATCGTACATCACCAAGTTCATCGTAAGAAGACAGATTTATGAGGACACCTGCAGGACAACCGACAGATTACACCTTTAACTTTATTCAAATGCAATGTGATTATAATATAAGGTTTGATTGTACTTTATTGTACACTTTATTACTCTTTTTTTGTTGTTGGTTAAATTAATGTATAAATTAAATAATTAAAAAGGTCAGAAAACAAAACAAAAAATAGAAATAATTTAATCTAATAATTTTAATCAAAATTAAAAGAATGAACAAAAAATAAATAAAAGAAATCATTTTAATCTGTTAAAAATTACATCTTTGTTTCACTCTATCTCCTCTAAAAGGACATTAATTTCATCTTTTTGAAAGGAATCTTTATTTTTTATTTTATTTTTTAGCTATTTTGTCAGTGCCTCCGCCTGTAGGTGCTTTATATAGACTTGTCTTGATTGCTAATCCACAACAGATGACAATTATTAGGTTAAACGTTCCATATAAGGTTATGTTTCAGCACTTCACGAATGGACAGCGACTCTTAAGTAGCACGTAGAGCGCATTCTCGCGCGTTCATGTTAAGTGCATTTTTGGGAAACGCTCGTGGAATTGCTGCGAGCGTTCGTAACCTTGCACGTAGAAAGCGCTCTTAAGAGCTAAGATACATCGTTATCGGGAAACCCGGCCCTGGTCCTTGAAAGGAGGGGTGGGAACTTTGGTCACATATCCAGGCCGGAGTCTCAGGATCAACGTGAGAGTAGGCCAGCCTGAATTTCAGGCACACTTCGTTGACCAAAAATGCACTTTAGGAAATCAGATCAACAATTTTTGTTGAAATGTAGGTGTCCCCAACCAAGCAAGGTGACAGTGGCAAGGAAAAAAACTCCATCCAATGGACAGAAAAAACCTTGGTAGAACCCAGTAAGGGGGCCAGTTCTCCTGTGGCCAACAAACAACACAGTGTTCGTCATGATTCAGGCTGACTCTGATTGGGCATTTATGGGGTTCTTCTCAGTGATAGGAACCTTCAACGAACAGGCTCCACTTCAAACTGTAAGCGCACCCCGAGAGGGGGCTCTTGCTGAAGTGATTGTGTCAACTACCACTGGAGGTAGGGCACTTAAGTCCTCCGCGTCCCATCCAGAGACCACACATGGAGGTTCCAGGGGTCTGGACGTGGGTGCCATGTGGTGCCCCAGAAATGCCCAAACAGTGCAACATTAGCTTCATATAGGCTGAAGTAAGTCGCTGACATTCACGTAGGGGATATGGCAGGGCGACACAGCGTCTCATTCCCTCTTCGGGGAACTAAGGGTACAGTCGTAACTGAGGTGTTCCCTTTCTAGGGAACTCGCGCTGTGTCGATTGACGCTATGGGAACATTTATACAAACGCCACCATAAAGAAAAGTGTCTGTCCAGTATGAAAATGTGTAGAGCAGCACTAGGACGAGAGCACATGGAAACCTGGTGTAGAGTTCAGGTTCAAAGAGTAAAACCTCACGAAAGTGTGTGGAGAGGACCAGCCTGCCGCATCACAAATGTCTTGAAGAGAAACTCCTGACACAAGAGCCTTAGAGGCCTCATCCTCTGCTTTGATGCTGGAAACCCTTTGTTAGGGGGTCCAAAACAAATAAACAGTTGTTCAGATTTATACCACAGGGCAGCTCTGTGGACATACGAATCTAGTGCCCTAACTGGACACAGCAGATTATTCTTTTCTTGGTCTGAATCAAGGAAAGGAGGACATTAGGCCTGCAGCACTATAGATCTAGCCACATTGGTGGGGACCTTGAAAACATAGCCTGGCCTAGGGTGAAGGAATAATAATAATAATAATAATTTGTTACATTTATATAGCGCTTTTTCTGAGACCTCAAAGCGCTTTACATAGAAGGGGGGAATCTCCTCAACCACCATGGAATGCTTTGACCATGCCAGGTGCAAATTCCAGGCACGAAGGTGAAACCAACAAATCTCATATTATTTTAAGAGAAGTGATAGTGAGAAGGAACAAAGCTTCCAAGGTCTAAAACATGACCAGAACCTCCTCAATAGGCTCAAAGGGAGGCAGGGATGGGCCTTGAAGCACAATGGTCAAATCCCAGGTCGGCACCCAGGTGCGGGTTGCAGGCCTCAGCCTCAAAGTACCACAGAGGAAACACATTACCAAAGGGTCTCTCCCTAAAGACATTCCACCTAAAGGAATGTGGTAAGCAGCTATGGCTGCCACATAAACCTTTAAAGTGGGCGGAGATAGACCTACAGTGAACCACTCTTGCAGGAACTCCAGCACTGCACCAACAGGGTCCAGCTGATGATCACTGCACCAATAAGTGAAAACTCTCCACTTCAGGGCATACAGTTTCCTCGTGGAGGGAGCTTTGGAGTGAAGTATGGAGTCTACGAGCTGGGCCCCCTCAGATGTCAAGCCCACAGATTCTACAATTCAGGACGGGGGATAAGAATTGAGCCCCCTGCCTGGGACAGAAGGTCCCTCCAGATGGGTAACTCCCAAAGAGGCCCGTTGAGAAGAGACACCATATCTAAAAACCATACTCGGCCTGGCCACCGCAGGGCTATCAAAAGCAGGCGAACTTGGTCCTGGCGAACTTGGTTCTTGAACCTTGGTCTTGCGAACTTGGTCCAGCAGAGCAATGTACCATGGTATCCAGTCTAAGAGTAGCTGGATGCGTGAGGGAGAACCAGAGTGTACAGTGAGATGTCTCTCGAGATGCAAACAGATCCACTTAGGCATGGCAGAACACTCTCCATATCTGCTCCTCCACCTCGGGGTGGAGTCTCCATTCCCCGGGCCTCAGCCCCAGCCTCGACAGGATGTCTGCTACTATGTTTTGGCTCCCAGGGATGTAAGCTGCCCTGAGTGAAAGCAGCTTCCCCTGGGACCACAGGAGGATTTGGTGCGCCAGTTTGCAGAGTAGATGCGAGCGCAAACCCCCCTGTTGATTTATGTAGGCGACCACTAATGTGTTGTCTGTACAGACAAGCACATGATGGCCCCTGAGGTCTGGGAGGAAAAAGAGTTATTGAGAGCAAAAAAAACAAAAACAAAAACAGCTATCATCTCCAGGCAGTTGATGTGCCAAAAGATATGATGACCCCTCCACAGACTTTGAGTCAGGCGACCATCTATTATCGCTCCCCAGCCCATGAGAGAAGCATCCATTGTTAGCATCTTGCGACGACAAGGAGCTCCTAACATGGGACCTTGGGATACGAACCAGGGTTTCTTCCACATAACCAGGGCACGTAAGCATTGCCGCGTGACCTGGATCATGCTAAAAGGGTTGCCCATTCAGGAAAAGATCCTGGTCCTAAGCCACCACTGTAAGGGTCTCATGTACAGCAATGTAACGACTGAGACAAGTCAGACACAAGTATTTGTTATAGTTTAACAAATTATATTTAGAACTCACTCTGGGATCTGTGTCCCCATCCCCCCAAACAGGGCAAGAAGGTCTTAGTTACCATGACCACGATCAGATAAGTTGGTTTTATGACTCTTAGCAATGTGAACAGGGGCCTCTGCCACAAGACCTACAGATATTAGAACAGACTCTCCTGCATTCATTTATCGATGAACTGATTAACATGAAATTAACATGCATCCCAGAACTTTTTGTGAATGATTTACTGTCTATATAATTATTATTAATTACTATGTATTTTATTATAGAACCAACGGTCAATGTAACCTCACCCATACCATGTTTGGTCTCTATAAATTGGTACTTTGAAGATTGAAATGATTGTGTACATGATATGCCGATGGCCGCGCAACATATTAGTATTACAAGAATCTTTCTTAGTTTCGTCATCAGAAACCAATCCAGCTGCCATTGCAAATGAGCACGCTTAGAACAAAGATTCATAAATCAACCACAGAGGAATCTTCCCGCTTGGAAATTCCACCCTTCTCATTGGTCAAGCAAATCCAGAGAGGTGGGGACTTTCTCAGGCTTTATTAGAGACAAATCCACAGTGACCCTCCTCTCTCTTCTCTTCTGGCCTCAACTGCTGCTTCTTCAGGTTGATCCTGTGGGGACTCCCCCCCACGGGGGCCCAAGGGCCCCAGCAGGCCATGACCATCGCCTGCTATCTTTTCACTCTTCCAAAGGAGTCAGACTGTCTTTCCTTCAATTCAACTCAGAAGAAAATTGTAACCGTACCATCACTGAACGGACAACAATCAACTCTTGGCCTTCTCAGGGTTCAGGGTGCTGTGCTGTCCAGCGTGGCCTCAGCACGCCCCATGGCAGCAGGCCTCGACTCACAAACAGCCATGTGCTCATCCGGAGAGAGGGGACTCTCTCTCCACCACAACAGAATCAAGGACAACCTCAGGAGTTCAACGACTTCATTCAATGCAGAAGAAATCCATCGCAACTCCCACCATTTGCTCTGCTTGTCCTCTCCGGCCCAGGGCTGGCAGGCCACAATCTGCACTCCAGCCATCTGAACAGCATCAAACTAACCATGCAAGTTCATCATACCTTCTCCATCCGGCGGAGAAGAAAACGATTGCAACTTGTACAGTAACATTTGACACTCACGGACCCATCAACAATCTAAATTTTCAACCTCTTCAATAATTTTGTCCACTGCACAGACCATGCAAGTATTAATTTAATGAGGTGCTCTGAAAATGATAAGCTGATGGTTATTTTCATAGTTAAATAGATATTTTCCATAGTTCCATTTCCTGCTTCCGGTTCCATATCACTCACCATTTTACCTATGCATGTATGTATGTATGTATGTATCTATGTTTGTTTAGTTTAGTTATGTTTGTGATTTAGTTAATAAAACTTGTGCACAATACAGTATGTATTTGGTTCTGATTCTCTGCTTGCAACAAAGTCCATTTTACGATCTTGATCTTGTTACATTCTCTAAGCGCTGTACAGGCTAAGAAATAATAATTTTTTGGTGGCCATGAAAGATACGCTTTTCTTAGAATAAATGAATAATCAAAAGAGTTTGTTTGCAACTGATTAATTGATTGTAATATTCATTTAGCTACCTCAAGTTAATCCAATTAAATGACCCAAATATTAATAATTAATCATAATCGATAATTATGAGTTCTCTTACGAGAGGTCTCTCGTACTGCGTAAGTATCTAACGCTAGGGAAAAATCCCTTTTCCGCGAGATATTGAAGCCAAAAAATTATCCTTAATTTTGTATTATTGTAAAACGCGTTGCGGCAGCATACAGACATAGGCAAGACGAGCCGTGTGCCTATTGGCTGTTCTGCGGCAACTGCAGCAGCCTATCGAGCGAGGCCTAGCGTGACGTCAGACCCAATGAGGGTGCTTCACGCCCACTGCGTCACGTCCCGCAGAAACGGGCATGGCTTAGGCCTATAAATACAGCTCGCAGGCAGCTGATATCTGATTTTTCATCTCTTCATCGCTGGATCCGGAGAGAAGCTGCGCCGTCTGAGGAAGCACTTGCAGCGGGATGAGTCGTCACTGAAGTCGCTGGCCGCGCCGCCTTCAATCGCCTTCCTGCTGCGCTATCCGGCGCCTATATCCTTTACACTCTCTGTTGTGTGTGTGTTCGCCGCCGCGACACACACTATCTAAAAGAGCTTGCGTCTTTTTAAAGATGCCTTCCTGCGGCTCGTGCAGAGCCACACTCAGCGACGGGGACCGCCACGTTATCTGCGTTTCCTGCCTGGGTGAGGATCATGCAGCTCTCGCGCTCGCTGACGGCGGCTGCCATCACTGCGAGCTACTGCCTATTCGGTTGTTAAGTCGTGACGTAACCACTCTCCGATAATACTCTTTCCGGGTCCAAAGTCCAGGTCCTCTCTACCTACCTACCGCTTTCGCTAGTGTTTTGGTTATTATTGAGTGTTTTTACAAATGCCGCAGTGCTGTGTCCCGTGTCCCGAGCTAACTCACTTCAACCTCGTAAATCTTCTTTTTCATTGATGCCTGGACTCTACCCTTAATTATGCCACCTGAGTGATGAGCTACACTAACCACTCTGTTGGTGTTAAAGGAATTTAAACACTTTTTGACCGCCAAGGGTGCCTCACTAAGAAGGACGTGATCGTAAATAAATTTACAGGTTCCACCATTGTTATTTCTGGACGAGAGGAGCGCTTGGACCCGGAAAAGGATAAACGCGTGACTAAATTGCGTGACGTCAGACTTAACAATCGGATGGCGACTCTGAGGACTCGCCTGGCATATTTCACTGAGACTGCACCTCCGCCCGCTGTAGTGCCGCGCCGTAAAAAGCGCCGTGCTCAGCGGGTCCCGGAACCTTCCCCCACCCGCCAAAGCTCGCCGGTTCGCCCGCCAGCTTCACCGGCTTCGTCAGTGTCTCTTCCTGACGGACAGCGGCCACCGTCTACCACCGCTTCCGTCGATGACGCTGATGAAAAAGCCGCATTGGGAGAGGATGATTCCTGCTCTCTCCTGGTATCGGGCAGTGAGGATTGGGCGATCTCTGTGGATCTCGCGCCCTCTGTCCGCGCATCGTCAGGCAAAAGAGCTAGCATCGAGTCAGAGCTGATGAGCATACTCGCACAGGCCGCGGCGAGCCTCGGCCTCGAGTGGTCGACGCCTGAACAGCCTGCTCACAACCGGCTGGATGGATATTTTCTTCCCGGGGAGCACGCTTCGCCTGCGTCCAGACCAGCGCCCTTTCTTCCTGAGTTACATGAAGAAGTCGGTAAGTCTTGGAACACCCCCTTCTCAGCTAGAATGCACTCTTCTGTTTCGCTAGCATTCTCCGCTGTTGACGATGCTAAAAACAGAGGTTACCATTCGCTGCCGCCGGTCGAAGAAGCGATAGCAGCCCACCTTTGCCCGCCCTCCGCTGGACTGCGCGCTAAGCTGGCTCTGCCTTCAAAAGCTTGCTGCATGACGTCAACCCTGCTCGGTCGTGCTTTCTCCACCGCTGGGCAGGCTGCGTCAGCGCTGCATACTATGGCCACACTGCAAATTTTCCAGGCCAATCTCCTCCGAAAGCTGGACGAGAATGGACCAGATGCAATTTGCGTGCCAGACTTGAGAAGTGCTACGGACCTCGCTCTCCGCGCTACTAAGTCTGCTGCACAGGCCATAGGACGGAGCATGGCCTCTCTCACTGTGACTGAGAGACACCTATGGCTAACGCTCTCTGAGATGTCTGAGTCTGAGCTTTCTCCCACTGGCCTCTTCGGAACTTCCGTCAAAGATTTCGCGGAAAGATTCGCCGAGGTACAGAAAGCGTCACAGGCTATGAAGCACTTCCTGCCGAAGCGCTCCAGTTCTGCAGCAGGCCGTGCGAAACCGTCTGCTCAGAGCTCACAGCCTCAGCCTCAGCCTCCGCCCACCGCCGCCACTTCGCAGTGCCGACAGGCCCGAAGCACGAGGCCGCGCTCTCGCTCATCTGGCCGCCGCCCCGCCCCGCGTGGGCCGCGGCCCAGGATTGCGGTAAAGCCCGAGGCCCCGAAGTCGTCCTAGCACGCCTAGGGAAACGCCGGTGTCCAAGTCCCGCTGCGGCCGGACTTCCACCAAAACTCATCGCTCGTTCAGTTCCAAGAAATGTGACTGTTCCAGTGTATTTTGCAGTCAACAAGCCGGTTCCACTGCCCGCTTGCCTGCACACAAATGCCGTTTTTACGGCTACCCAAATAAATCCCATAAAGAGTGTATTTTCTGGTGTCCCGGCCACGGCCGATGGTGTTATGAGTGTAGACAAAATGCCCACTGCCCAGTGCCCATTCCTACACACAAGCACAGCCCGTCACACAGGGCTCGCGCACATAAAATCGACCCAGTTCGATTGCGCATTAAACGTAGCAGATGTGCCCACTGCCCAGTGCTCACAATCACTACGTCCTGCATGTCTCGAGGTTTCTGTAAAAACGAAACCAACGTGCATTTGCTCTGCTCAGGCGGACAATGCTCTCGGTGTGGTAAATGTGCCCGCTATCCCGCGCCCACATCCACACACAGACATGACAAGTCCTACGGGACTCGCCCAGCCCTCCCCCTCTCGGTTAACCATCGCAGAGGAGCCGAGCGCGGGCAATCTGCCCGCTGTTATCAGCGCGCCCTCTGCCTCGAATGTCATAAGCGCGACGCTTGTGTTACAGCACACCGAAGCCCCTCTGTCGCTGAGCGACCAGAGCGCGCTTCGCATTCAACCCCTAGCCATTCATGCAGATGCATGGGCGAGGCTACCCGGGGTTTCGAAGTGGGTGCTAGACATTATAAAAAGAGGCTATTCGCTACAGTTTCGCCGGCGCCCTCGTCGCTATGCGGACCATGGTAAAAACAGAAGTAGCACACCTACTTCGAGCCGAAATTTTGAAACTATTGAGCAAAGGGGCCATAGAGCCGTTATCTCTAGCTCAGAGCGAAGGAGGGCTATACAGCAGATACTTCCTGGTACCGAAAAAAGACGGGGGTCTCAGACCCATACTAGATCAAAGGCAACTGAACAGAGTGCTTGCAAAGCGACAGTTCAGAATGCTCACGGCCAGAAAAATCCTCGCGCAGATTCGCAGAGGAGATTGGTTTGTGTCAATAGATCTGAAACACGCGTATTTTCAAATATAAATAGCGTCACGTCACAGGCGATATTTGAGATTTGCGTTCGAGGGCCAGGCATATCAGTACACAGTCCTACCGTTCGGCTTGTCCCTGGCACCCCGTACATTTACGATGTGCATGGACGCAGCGCTCGCACCCCTCAGGCTACAGGGCATGCGAGAATTGAACTACTTGGACGATTGGCTGATTCTAGCTCAATCTCACTCGATGCTCATAGAGCACAGGACCATTTTACTCGATCACCTCGAGAATCTGGGTCTCAGAGTCAATTGGGCGAAGAGTTCTCTGTCCCCCAGACAGATAATATCTTTTCTGGGCACAGAACTGAACTCACTGTCTATGATTGCGCGACTGTCACCACAGTGCGTGCTAGACATTCAGTGCGCAGCGAGCTCTTTCCGCTGCGGCGCATCTGTCCACCTCAAGAAATTTCAGAGGATGCTAGGTCTCATGGCCTCAGCATCATCAGTTCTTCAGCTGGGCTTGCTTCGCATGCGCCCGCTACAGTTCTGGCTGAAAGCGCGAGTGCCGCGCAGAGCGTGGGCTTCCCGTCTGCTTCGTCTCAAGGTCAATCAGAAATGCATCGCAGCTCTGAAACCTTGGAAAGCAAACGACTGGTACCAATCAGGTGTAAGCCTGGGGACTTCCTCGAGTGTGAAGGTGGTGTCTACGGACGCATCCACCTCGGGATGGGGAGCGCTGCTCGAGGGCAGACCGTTCTTCGGCCAATGGTCAGAACGGGAGAAGCTTCAGCACATAAACTGCCTCGAAATGCTGGCAGTAGACAACGCGCTGACGCGTTTTTGTCCCCAAATACGAGGACACCACGTCCTGGTCCGTTCGGACAACATGTCAGTGGTGTCCTACATAAATCGCCAGGGCGGCCTCAGGTCCCGAAACCTGCACAGGCTGACAGAACGCCTCCTGGTGTGGGCTCAGCGCTACCTGCTCTCGCTGAGAGCAGCGCATGTGCCAGGGCTCCTAAACGTAGGACCGGACAGACTGTCCAGGAACAATGTTCCGACAGGCGAGTGGTCTCTACACTCACAGACAGTCCAGCTGCTGTGGAAGAAATTCGGCAGAGCGGAAGTAGACCTGTCCGCGTCTCAAGAAAACGCTCACTGTCTGGAATTTTTCTCAAAGAGCAGGGACGCGCTGGCTCATGTATGGCCCCGCCGCCCGCTCTATGCCTTTCCTCCAGTCTCTCCTCTGCCTCAGGTGATAGAGTGGATCAGGGAAGAAGGATGCTCAGTGCTACTCGTAGCGCCGTTCTGGAAAAACCAACCCTGGTTCCCAGTTCTGATGCAGCTAGCGAGGACTGCCCCATGACCAGTGCCAGTGAGGAGGGACCTCCTCTCTCAGGCCAAGGGCTCGATTTGGCATCCGCGCCCAGAGCTGTGGTCCCTTCATGTTTGGGCCATCAATGGGTACCCGCTGACCTCCCAAGCGGAGTGTTAAACACGATCACGCAGGCTAGAGCTCCGTCTACGCGACGTCTCTATTCCTCGAAATGGTCAGTGTTCTCCAGCTGGTGCACAGCTCGTGGCGTGTCGCCCCCAGACTGTGGGGTGACGGAGGTTCTCTCCTTCCTACAAGAGCTGTTGGACAAGGGCAGGTCCCCTTCCACGCTCAAAGTTTATGTGGCGGCCATAGCAGCGTTCTCAAAAACAACGCTTGGTCAGTCAATAGGAAGGAACGATTTAGTCATCCGCTTCCTTAGAGGAGCTAAGAGACTGAATCCTCCCAGACCTCCCTCAGTCCCTGTATGGGACCTTTCTGTGGTACTGGAGGCCATGAAAGGTGACCCATTCGAGCCTTTACAGACGATTGATCTTAAACACCTGTCTTTCAAGACAGTGTTTCTTCTGGCTCTCGCTTCGGTGAAGCGCAAAGGGGACTTACGCTCTCAGTAAGAGCGACGTGCATGGAGTTTGGGCCTAATGACTCAAGAGTTATACTCAAACCTAAGCACGGTTATGTTCCAAAATCCCTCAACACACTGTTTAGGGCGCAGGTCATTTCCCTGTCAGCCCTACCGGTCTCTGACGAGGAAGGAGACGCGAGCTTCCTTTGTCCAGTCAGGGCATTAAGAGCTTATGTGTCTCGCTCATCTGTCTTCAGACAGACGGAGCAGCTCTTCGTTTCGTTCAGCGGACGTTCCAAGGGACTAGCCGTGTCGAAACAGAGCCTATCCAGATGGATAGTTGACGCCATTGCGCTGGCGTACACTTCCAAGGGTATGCAGTGCCCGTTGGGTGTCAGAGCACACTCCACGAGAAGCATGGCTTCGTCGTGGGCCTGGTCAAGTGGGATTGCCTTGCAAGATATATGTATGGCGGCAGGCTGGGCCTCCCCGTCTACATTTATAAGGTTTTATAACCTAGAGGTTCCCGCCTTACAGGCCAGGCTGTTGTCGGTCTAAATATACCAGTACTGTCTGTTCTGATGCTATCGGTTCAGAATACTGTGTCTGCTGAGCACTGCTCGATGAGCACTGCCCGCTGATCGACCGCAAAATGCTTATGGGCAAATAAATAAGACCCACAATTTTCCATCAGCTCAGGCCGTACTCCGCCCTGTCTGTATGATGTAATTTGCGTCTAAGGGACGCTGCTAGATGTGGAAGAGCGCGGCTCCGCCCCTTCCTCTTCCCGGACTCCCTGTGAGTTCCCCTGGTGATTATGCACTATATGAACCCCGGGCTTTCGCCCTTGGGTCTTTGGTGTCAGATCCCAGCACGCACAGCGTTTTACATTGGGTCCCCTAGCGTAAGATACTTACGCAGTATGAGAGACCTCTCGTAAGAGAACGTACTCGGTTACTAACGTAACCTCGGTTCTCTCTAGAAGAGGGAACGAGTACTGCGTATCTTGCCGTGCATGCACACGCTCTGGTTAGCTTCGGCGATGAAAAACCAGATATCAGCTGCCTGCGAGCTGTATTTATAGGCCTAAGCCACGCCCGTTTCGGCGGGACGTGACGCAGTGGGCGCGAAGCACCCTCATTGGGTCTGACGTCACGCTAGGCCTCGCTCGATAGGCTGCTGCAGTTGCCGCAGAACGGCCAATAGGCACACGAGCCGTCTTGCCTATGGCTGCCGCAACGCGTTTTACAATAATGCAAAATTAAGGAAAATTTTTTGGCTTCAATATCTCGCGGAAAAGGGATTTTCCCCTAGCGTAAGATACTTACGCAGTACTCGTTCCCTCTTCTAGAGAGAACCGAGGTTACGTTAGTAACCGAGTACGTTATTATTAATATTTCCCCTTTGAGCTAACTTGTTACAGCAGGCAAAAAGGTATCACGTTGGACACTGCTGCCATCAAACCCAACAGTCTCTGAAACTGTTTCACAGTGAGTGACTGGCCTAGCTTTAATATCTTTACGGCAGATAGGATTGACTCGAAGCGTGCAGGGAAGAGACGTGCTTGCAATGAGACCAGATCCCACGGCGAGAACGTCATCTTGATGCCAGTTGATGCGACTGAGCTAGTATCAACCAATCATCGATTTAGTTCATGATGTGAATACCCTGAAGGCACAGGTTAACATTTTTAATTTTAGTTGCATAACTGACTGGTTCAGAACTCGCAGATCCAAAATGGGACGTAACCCCCCATCCTTCTTCAGAACGATACAATATCAGCTGTAGAACACGGCTTCTCTGTTGGGGGAGGTACATCTTCTATGGCCCATTTCCTCAGCAGAGTTATTATCTCTTGTTTCATAACCAGAGCCTGCTCGGGGCCCACCACAGTGGGCAGGACCCCCATAAATCTGGGGTTGGCAAGACCTGAACTGTATTAGATAACCCTTTTCGATAGAATGCAGGACCCAACAAGACACATTTGGCAGTGACTTTCACGCTGTCAAATATTCTACTAGGGGAATCAGCTTCTCGAGACTCGCCTCTGGTGTTTGTTGAGTAACCAATTCGGTGCCCTGTTGTTCTGCCCAACCTGCTGAAGCAAAACACCATCCCATACAGGTAAGAAAGCTGTTGCTATAGTATTCTAAACTTACCATCATACTGTTTAAATAGTAGACAAAGTATGATACAATTTTCAGTGATAATACAATACCATTACAACAACTGTTTTGTTAATAACCCTCTGTCGATCCGACTATCAGTGAGTATAATCTGTATTTTACACAAAAGCCCTGGATTTGTCAAAAAACTTGAATTTCTTGGTAACATCGAGTACGAGTAAACATTCATTTACATACTACCGATATTGTAACAATACAAAGCTGGTTGAAAAAGTTTCTCTTTAAAGGAAAAGTCAGTAAACTTAATGGATAATGTCCTGACAGAAAATTACCAGTACTTTTTATCTCTCTTTTTTTTATATATATTTTTTTTATGGGCCACATACACACTGTAATGTTTCAGGAAGCACAGCCTCATTTAAATTGGGAATGATTGACACAGTGGAATATAGCAACGTTCTGCAGTATGGCATTCACTATATTCACCAAAGCTATATTACAGTGACAAAAGACTTGTTATGTTCTGCCATTTAAAATAAACCACCATCTACAGAGGTGCTGTGTTTTTTATGTTTGTAAGGCTGCTTCACGGAGTGCTCTCTTGCTGTGCCATGTCCACGTTTTATAACCGTTTTTGGGCTGGTTTGGCCCAAGCGGCAACCTTCCTGTCTCTCTCTTGAAACCAACACGGAAGTGACTTAAACTGCAATTAATCGACTGGCCGCTACAGACAGGCTGCAAAAGAGAGTCAATCCCATAGACCCCAAAAATGCCCAACTTTACAGAAAAAAAAAAAAAAGTGTTTACTGCCTGGTGCAAAAAGTGAGTTTGGTCTATATAGCTAATTTTGCCCTTCATGACAACTGTGAGGGGGTGAATTGTTTTATAACTCATTCGTTTAAATTATATTAAGCCTTAAAGTTCTGCATAATTAAGGGCGTGGCCACTTGAGTGACAGGTGGATTGCCGCTGCTGTCACTATTAGCCGTTTGTCTGCTGTCTGTTAGCCGTCACGTTATCTCAGCTTATCCTGCTGTTTTACCCATTTTCGTTTATTCTGGAGTGACGCGCGGTGACATGCTACCAAGATGGCGACGGCCGGTTCCGCCCACTTTGGGCTTCAAAAATGCTCTTCAGAAACCTACGGGTGACGTCACAGACACTATGTCCATATTTTTTTTTTACAGTCTATATGGTTTGGCCTTGGCTCAAGGCCCTGTTTACAGTTGGTATTAAGATGTGTTTTGGTTGATTGTATAGAAATTGGACGACACTTAATGCAGGTGTAAACGGGTCTAAAAACGTTTTGAGCTTGTCCACTTTCGATAATTTCCAGAGGTAGTAGAAAATGCATTCGACCGGATTGCTGAGCTCTCTTTGTTTTTCTGTTGTCTCTGGGCATGTTCATATGTAAATTGCGCAAGCTTATTTTGTCCATTAGATCAAAAGATCTTAAAAAACAAACAAAAAAACATACATTTACCCACCCATGCCCTTCCCTCGATGAAATCCGGACAGACGTGGTTGAAAATTGACAAAAGAGACAGATTAAAACACCAGGTGTAAACGGGTTTGAGTCTACTTGTGATCCGATCGACCAAAACGCATATTAAGGTCTAAACAGGGCCGAAGTTATTAAAGGGGCAGGTGCGTGTCGCAATATTCCGGTCTTATTTTCAATTGAAAGCATTTGGATTTATTTCAGTTTACTATGGGCTTGTTTATGTTCGCTAACAGATCTGGCAACGCGAGTAAGTAAACACTTGTACCTCTTTCCCTGTGATTTCTTGCACCACAAAAAGAGAGACATGTCCCTGATGCACGTTAAAATACGTCATAACAACTAGTTGTTCAGTTCGGCTCTGTACGCACTGCTTAGAACTTTTGTAAACTTTTGTAAAATGCTGTGTGTACATGGCCATATTGTAGTTTGCCTCAATGAAAAGTTCTTTAAAGCCCTCTTCGTGTTTGTCAACCTGTTTCTTGTGAGCATGGGCAACCTGAGCTCTGTGCTACAGATGGAGTCCAGGGAAACACCCACAGTATGTTAAGTGTGGAATGACAGCATTATGGCTGTTCTGTTATGTTCAGCTCTGCTCTTGAATGCAGGCATTGAGGAGTGTTTTTGGGTGAGAGCCAGGTGGATGTGCTTTCCTCTCTCTGGGGTGAGTGGACAGATCCATGCTGGTCCCACAGAACCAGGTGCTCACAGAGAATCTCATGGAAATCCTTTAATCCTTTAATACATTAGACAATTGTTGGCATATGGTAAGAGTATAGAGCTATAAAATTAAAGTCACGCTGTTCGCAAGGGATTTTCCTTACGTAATCTGATGTTTTTTTGAGTAAAAAAAAAAAAAAGAAGAAAAGTAGGCTGAGACTTTGGTCCATTGCCAATTGATTGGACTGTTAAACATGGTCGTTATATGCTGGAATAGAGGTAGGCGGTTTAAGGGAATGGGTTGAAAAAGTAAGAGACATTCATGTAATTATGTCTACAATACACAGAAAAATATATAAATTAGTGAGTGGTTGACCCAGATGTGGTTTTCAATGGCCAATTTTTTTTTTTTTTTTTTTTTTTTAAATTGCATTGGGTGACTTTTTATTTCGGTAACACTTTATTTTGATGCTTCCTTTAGAACATTCTGTTGACATTAAGTAACTTTGCAAGAACATGTCAACTAACTCTCAGTAGATTATTAGTAGACTCTCTGCTTAATATCTGTTAACTCTGTATTGTGATGATTCCACAACAGACATTCTACTGCCTATCAGTAACTTTGCAACTACATGTCAACTTATTCAAACCCTAACCCTACCAGTCTATTACTAACACTCTAATGCGAGTTAGTAGACATGTAGGTGCAACGTTACTTATAGTCAACAAAATGTGTTAAATCATCAAAATAAAGTGAAAACTTTTTATCAGTCTTTTGTATCTCTCAATTTGAGCCATACTTGTGGAGACTCATTAGGGTCATTATATTGTTCGCAGGGCCGGCCCGCGGCATAGGCGGTATAGGCAAATGCTAGGGGCGCCACTCATCCATAGGGGCGCCAGAATGAGTGAACGAGTGAATTTTTTTTTTTTTTTTTTTTACTTTTTTTTTAATATATATATATATATATATATATATATATATATATATATATATATATATATAATACTATTTTAAAACCATTAATTAGAAATACTACCCCAAAAAAAAAAAAAAAGTCCGGCTCACCAATCGTCCCCCGCCCATCGAGTGCTTGAAGTGCGTCAGAAACAGAGCGCGCGCGCGATCAGTTGTTGGTAATTTGTTGTGAAGCGTGCGCGACTCCGCATCCAATGTAGACAGCACTGCTTTTGTTAACACACAGCTCGTAGAAACGGGCCTGGCAGCTCGCGCCAGTTCCAGACGCGGTGAAAGTTTCCTGATTGTGACGGAAGGCCGAATTTACATGACACATTATAAATGAGCATAGTCTGCGATAGATACAGTACCAAAAAGAAGAGAAGAGGATAAAAGGGGATAAAGACAGAGGTAAAGTGATGTAGTGAATGAACAATTTATGGCATAGGAGTAAGATACTATAATTTCATGGCAGTTATTTTTACCTTAAACTTAATGTTAGCAGTTGTTCTGAGTTCTCCAGAGTCCCCAGACTGTGTGGTTTTGTAACAATCATGTCAGTTTTAAGACGCATTTTTTATTATCACTTTTTTATTAATGTTTTACTCTACAGTTGTGCAGTTGTGGGGATACAGTGCAGGCCAAAAGTTTGGAAACATTACTATTTTTAATGTTTTTGAAAAAAGTTTCTTCTGCTCATCAAGCCTGCATTTATTTGATCAAAAATACAGAAAAAATAATAAATATTGTGATATATTATTACAATTTAAAATAATTGGTTTTCAATTTATTATACTTTAAATTATCATTTATTTCTGTGATGCAAAGCTGAATTTTCAGCATCATTACTCCAGTCTTCAGTGTCACATGTGACATCCAGTCTATCACATGATCCTTTAGAAATCATTTTAATATTCTAAATTATTATGAGTGTTGGAAACAGTTCTGCTGCCTAATATATTTGATGAATAAAATGTTAAAAAGAACTGCATTTATTTAAAATAAAATAAAAATATTTTCTAATTATATAAATCATCTTTACAATCACTTTTTTATCAATTTAACACATCCTTGCTGAATAAAAGTATTGATTTATTTCAACCAAAAAACAAAAACAAAAAAACAACTGACCCCAAATTACTGACCAGTAGTGTATATTGTTGTTACAAAAGATTTCTATTTCTTAAAACATTAAAAAAAAATTTTTTTTTACTATTTATTTATCAAAGTATCCTAAAAAAGTATCACAGGTTATGAAAAAATATTAAGCAGCAGAACTGTTTCCAACTTTGATAATGAATCATCATATTAGAATGATTTCTAAAGTAGATGTGATAAGTACTACTAAAGTAAATGTGATAGACCGGATGTCACATGTGACACTGAAGACTGGAGTAATGATGCTGAAAATTCAGCTTTGCATCACAGAAATAAATGATAATTTAAAGTATAATAAATTGAAAACCAATTATTTTAAATTGTAATAATATATCACAATATTACATTTTTTTCTGTATTTTTGATCAAATAAATGCAGGCTTGATGAGCAGAAGAAATTTCTTTCAAAAACATTAAAAATAGTAATGTTTTGGCCTGTACATTTTATGGCATAGTAATGATATTTATTTACAGGTTTATTCAAAATAGCAAAGTTCACATTAAATCTTTATTGTAAATCGTGCTATAAAAGATAATGGGGACTTGACTTGAATGCTATGTAATGCTCTTGGTATTTGTGTTTAGGCTGTAATGTGTGTGTGTGTGTGTATATAGGCCTATATATATATATGCTAAATCATGAACACAATGACGGGGTGAAATGGGCTGTGATGCATGGGGCGCCAGGTAAAATCTTGCCTAGGGCAGCAAATTGGTCAGGGCCGGCCCTGATTGTTCTCAGGAGAAAATCCCAATAATCTCATTACTGTCTAGCAGAAATATATTTTAACAGACCTCATTTGTGATTTGTCTTTTCTGGAAGACAGTAATAATAAAAAAAATAAAAAAAAATAAAAAATGTGTATCTTCTATTTCCATTTATGAAGATAGTATCACTCTCATGTTCATCGTAATTTTTCCACAGATTAAATGTGTTGTCTGGCTAAACTAGACCATCTGTTTGAATCATTGCCAATCCTCAGTATGTTCCTTTTGATTTTCTTTGACATTGGATTCATGGTTCAGACAGCAGGCATAGATTACAGTGCCAGCCAGTGTTGGGCAAGCTACTCAAAAAAGTAAAGCTAACTATGCTAACAAATACATTACAGGAAGAAGAAAAAAATCTAGAAAGTATTTAATTACAATGTGAGGCTGGTAAACTGGTAAGCTACTTCATATTTTTGTTGAGAATCTTCACCTGAAGCGCTCAATCAAAAGTTTTACATGCAGATGGTCATTTTCATAACAATCTTTGTCGCTGGCTAGTAATAAGATATCCAAGGTTGGTTTTAATCGTAGGTACAGATCCATGCATCAACTTTATATTTTTATTTTTTATTTTTTTATTTTCATTTTAAATGTTGTTGTTTTTTCTCGCAGGGATCAACCTGATTCAAAAGTTTTAAATAAATGAATACTTTTATTCAGCAATGTCGCATTAAATTGAACAAAAGTAACAGCAAAGACTTTTACAATGCAAAAAAAAAAAAAAAAAAAAAAATCTATTTTAAGTAAACACAGTTCTTTTGAACTCTCTATTTATCAAATAATCCTGAAAAAAGATGCACTGTATCACTGTTTCCACAAAAATATTCAGTTGCACAACTGTTTTCAACACTGATAACCATAAGAAATGTTTTTTTTTTTAAAGCACCACATCAGCAAATTAGAATAATAATTGAAGGATCATGTGACACTGAAGACTGAAGTAATGATGTTGAAAATTCAGCTTTGCCAGCAAAATTTTATTTTAAAATGTGCAAACATAGAAACTGTTATTTTAAATTGTAATAATATTTCACACACTGTTTTACCTTGGTTTTGATCAAATAAATGCAGCCTTAGTGAGACCTCAAACTTCTGAACAGTAATGTAATGAAATTTGAAAGGAAGTTAATTTTAAAATGACTATAATAATTTAAACTCCTGCATCTTTGGGCTCTTTGAGATCCCAAACATAATCAACCTCAAAAGAGCATGAGGGTTAAAAAATAGTGATGATACCAATTTACCACTAAGAAACACAGTTAATCTAATCGCTTTTGTGTTTGTAGTGATGCTACTGCCCAACACTGGTTCCAGCATAGTGGTTTAGTCCAATAGCCCATCATATACATGCTGTTCGACAGTTGTGAGTGACAGATTGATTGGCAGGTCATCAGTGGCTGAGCTCCCCAGCAGCTTTTCACAAGACACTTATGCATATGAATGAGAGACCTCTGGAGGAAAGAGGGTGGGCTCGACTACAGCAATGAGGGAGGTAAAGGTTAGTGAGGGGGTGGCACAACCCTAATGACCCCAATTCTACCACCCTGATAGAAACCCGTATTTCTCCTGCTAAAGGGGCTTTGTGCTTTCCCTCCACTTGCCTCATGGGAACTTACTTTGAGTGTGTGCTTTAAGGAGTGGGTCGCAAGAGCCAGACATGGCAGTTGGCCATTCCCAATGAACAATGCCAGAGAATAGCTTTATTTGTCAAGGTTTCTTCAAGCCGTATATAGAAGAGCTTTTGGAAAAGCTGAATAGCTTCAGACCGCTGGCCCACTTTCACCCTCCACTGTCTCAGCTCTATTGATTAACCCACCCACTCGACTGAGAAACGGGGGCAGATACTGGAGTTTACAGATTATGTCAATTAGCAAGAGATGGAGGTCCTCGTTTAACTCTTGCCTGTGCGGCCCTCCCAGGCTAGGGCTCTCAGGGCCCAGAGGTCAAAGTTTGTGACCCCTCTGCCAAAACACTGAGGTTTGTCGCTCCATATGACCTTTCCAACAACATTGACCCCTCAGGGGCCCCCGCGTTGGTTCCTCTCACAAAGCGGTGACAGAGGAGTCGATTTGCAGGGGAAATGGATTTATTTATCAGATTCTGTTGTTTTTTCCATAGTGGCATAAATCTCCCCGGTGGACGTGTTTGTTCTGCGAGGCAGTTGTTGGGACTGCAGCGGCATGATGGACTTTACAGATGCTGTGCTCTTAAATTATGAGCTCCCGTGCTCACAATTAATTCTTCGCTGCTGATGAGAGTCGACCGATGGTCTGCCTCAAATGATTTTTCAAGTCAGAAGCCATGAGCGCTTACACTGCGGAGGGTCTCGCTGTATCCTGTGGAACAGAGCTCCCATTAACACCCATCTCTCAAAGCAGAGCTGTCTCACCGCACATCCCGTTTGTCCAGGAATGCAGACATGCTCATGTCTCTATAGTGTAGTAATGAAAGGTCCTGCCTTCTCTGTAGTATGTATCAAGTATTCATAAATATATATATAAATTAAGAAACATAGTATTTCATGTGATTTTTATTTTCCCATTAAGTTTCCTAAAACAGGTGTCATTATACTAATTCAGATTCAAAAGTATAAAAGTTGACGAGTGTGATTAATTTACGTGAATCAGTTCAAACTGTCAATTTAAGTGAATCAGTTCAGAAATCTTGAGTGAATTATTTGTTTGCAAAATCAAAAATTTTCACTAAAGTCTTTTTTTTGTATCTGCATGTTTTCACCAACATTGTGCAATGCTTTTTATTAATTATATGTAAGTGAAAACGGCATATTTAATGTTTAATATTTCAAATGGTCGTATGTCATATGATTTTATCAGGTGACGTCCAGTTATCTTCTTAGAAATAAAAACGCATTTTTATTCAATTTTGTGTAAATATGTCTTAACATAATGTGTAAAAATGTAATATGCAATATAAAAAAATATAAAAAAATGTTGGCTGATTTTAATTCTGGTTCGTTCATCACACTGTTACGTGAAGTGACAGTGTATGCATGCCAAACAGTGTGAAAACCAGTACACTGCATTCATGCTGCTGGAAAAAGTTAGTAGTATTGCTTGTTTTTGTTTTGTTTTGTTTTTTTGTTTTTAACTCCCCAATACTGAACAAATATTGCTTTGAGGGATGTTTCTAGCTTTATGCAATAGATTAACTTTCTTTGAACCTCCTATGAAGACATTTTAGCTTTGCCAGATGGTAAATTATGACTTTTTTAGAGATAGTCAAACAGGCTGTGTTGAAACGTTTGACTGAAAGAACAGTCTGATCTCAGTGTTTCTTGAGCTGTTTTCAGCTTAAATCAGCTGCCAGAATTCAAAAGCATCCTGTCTGTAATTCCTTGTCTTACTTGTAATCATCAGGCCTCATTCATGAAACACGAGCAGAACGAATTTATGTGCAAATCATCTAAAAACATTATTACATAAATTGTTGCATTCAATAATTTATGTAAGAATGGATTTATGAACAATTTGCAAGGAAATTAGTTCTGCTTGTGTTTCATGAATGAGGCTCAATGTGTGTGTGCTGCATAGGCTATTTAAGCATATTTAATTCATTACTAAATCTGTCATTCAGAACCTGATGTTGACCTGTTTGTTTGGTCATGTTTTTTCTTTTTTTTTCTTCCAGAAGCAAGTCAGACGATTGGATGAATCTCATGGAACAACCGTCTTTATTGAGGCATACTTTATTTTGTCATCTGGCTCCTACAGTAAATGTTTCACTCTAGTCTTTTTTTGTCATTTTCTTAATAAGAGCATGCGAGCAAAAACAGGGGTGCGTTTCCCAAAGTCAGCTATGATCGCATGTTCCGTCGTTACCAATAGAGTTCAATGGAAATTGCGATCATAGTTGGCCAGCGATGCATTTGCGCATTAGCTCAACATAGACATAAACAGAAAAAGGCCTCTATCTAAATTTTGCAACTGCAAAAATGCACCTTTACATTCAATTTACTGCGATTTCCAACTGAAATGAACAGTAAATTACAATAAAACAATGTTTATCCCTTTTCAGTCTTTGACTCATTTGGTAGCAATCACATCATTATCTACTTGGCACAGCTGATTGTTTGCGGTTTCATCAGCCTCCAATGAGCTGCGGCTCAACATTCAAACAAATACCGGGGTGCTCTATTAGCATACCAATCTCCCGAGAGTTGTCATGACAGAAATGCGGTACTACGTTATGAACTCCAAACACTTTTACCATAGCTCATGATCTGTAAACTAATACATTTTGATGTTTACATCACATATCCAGCTCCATTTGTATGGCTTTTCTGACGTAAACTTTCTTGGTAGCTCAATGTTGCAAAGCACTAAGTACGAATCCTGTGAAACACGAGTCACGATAAAAGAGCTCGATGGCATGGTTACTTCAGCAAATGCATTTATATCTCACGTTTGCTTTTTTTCACACTATTGTTTAGGTTTAGGTTAGGGTTTGGTGAAGGTGGTACGTTATTTTCAAACATTATAGAAGATTAACCATTTAGCATCACTCACTGGACATCACTCACTGTCACAATGTTTCATATAAAGCTGAACTTGCTTTTAGCACAACTCACTGTACATTTCACTTTAAAAGTGTTGCAAAATGTTCAAGAAGCAATGTAATTTTTCAGAACTGTCGCCTCAGGAAAGTGTTTCCAGTGAGCCTGGGTTGCATTTAGTGCCTGGTTTCAAAATGATTGTGGAGGGTTAGTGATTAAAACGTAGGGTTTTGCACTCTGAATTACCCAAAAAGTGGCACAACAGGTCCGGTGAATTCGTCCCTCCATGTCTACATAGACACTGGAGGGTCTGCTGGTCTCTCAGCCAGTTTTTAATCAACCTACTACAACGCGCCTGCAAGCACAGTAGCAGCAATTGAACAACACAAAGGCGCCATTCTCCATCCCTGCTGATGGATCCGAGGTTACTGGGGTGAGATAAAACCAGAGAGAGTGAGGGGTTGGGGGCCGCTCTTGGCTGGACCCTGCATTCCCCGTGATATTAACCTTTCAGGGAAATCAGTATGACACAGAAGCTGACAGAGGGTCGAAATTATCTTTTGATTGCTGGTGTGGTGGGCTGTTTATATCACCGGTCATCTGGCACAAAGCGGAGCCCTGTTCCCCCTGTCTGCGGCCGTCAGGCCTTTTTTAATCACGGTAAGTGACCTTTGCGGTGATGCTGACAGAACGATGAGAAGGAGGGGCCAGGACTGTCCGTCTGATAAGCTTCTATGAGAAGACTCTTTCTCTTCTGGTGTCCTCTCTCTTTCTCCAGCACTGTTATCTCATGTTCATGTCTCACTGAATCTTTCCTCTCCTCCTCTCCAGAGTAATTGAGCATGTGTCCGTTACTTTCAAATTTGTACATAGTTTGTATAATCTGATTCAATGTTGTATGCAGCTGTTTAAAAAAAAAAAAAAAAAAAAAAAAGTTAGTTTGGACCAAATTTTTTATTCTGTAATTTAAATTGATCTTTTTTTTTTTCTTTAAAAAACAAACAAAAAAACATTAAAATTAAAGTGGATGGGGACTGTGACTAGATCGGGGTAAGGCAACGTCTGTCCTAGAGAGCCATTGTCCTCCAGAATTTAGCTCTAACCATATTCAAACACACTTGAACAAGCTAATCAATGTCTTCAGGATTACTAAGTTGTTTTCAGGGTTGGAGGACAGTGGTTCTCCAGGACCGACGTTGTCTACCCCTTGACTAGATCAAGCTTCAAAATGACAAGAACACAACTTGTGTTCTATATTCCAAGTCTTATAAAGGCATCTTATAAATTTATGTGAGCGACACAATTTAAGGTCTTTCACTAGAAAATCTTGATATTCACCAAGCTGGATTTTGGCCATTGCAATCAAAATGGAGACAAATGAACATGAGCTTACGCGGTTGGAGTTTAAGCGGATTAAATAATTCGAGAAGTCCTGCATACGTCACCAGAGAGACATTTTATGAAATAATACGAGGTCAAAACAATGAAAAAAAAAATTTAACGCAAGCATGTCTGAATTCTTCACAATATGATATATTACATGCATAAAAAAATAAATAAAAATAAAAAATATATATATATATATAGAATGGGATTGAATCTTCAGTTCATGCCAATTTAATTTATTTTAAAATGTTGTAGAATATGCATAGCAGATGTAGCCAAACTATGTAAAAGCATGTTGTGTAAATGTACATATTTCTATATCATCCTTGAGTGTTAAACCAGAAATAAAAGTACATGTATAAATGGGAACCTAATTAAAGACAGTGTGTGAAAGGCAGTGTGTGAGTTGCGTGTTGGTGAACATCCTGTAATTGGACAGCAGACATCTGTCTGTAACACCTATGGTGATCAGCTGATGTTTGAGATGGAACTGTGAGACTATAGAACCTGTGAGAGAGGCCAGATCAGACTGTGATGCTTGGATCTGTCTGATGTAAGCTGTGTGGAGAGTGTTTGAATGTGAGAGTGGGGGTGGCATGAGCTGGCAGATCCCTGTAGACAATAGGCCAGTAATGAGGGGTTGCTTATCCATGATCCACAATGCCAGCATCTACAGGAAGAGAGGCATTTGCTCCTTGATCTCAGATAAATTCCACTGCTTTTTTCATATTCACATTTACAGAGATTGGCACTGAATTGGTAATTTGCTCTTTTGGTCTTTTCTTTTCTTGTTTAAACAGGTTGGTACATAGATTTGTTCTTAAGAGTAACTGTTGTCAAGTGGAAACACATGTACAGTAGAGTCAGTCTTGATATGATTTTGGTGATTTAGATATCTGATAAATATGTCCTGTTTTAGACTTAGCTCATAGCATCTCCATTTGTGGTTTTGGTATGTTGTGCAGTGTCATTATTTTAAATGAATAGTTCCTTGCCTTATAGGGTTAGTTCAGCCAAAAAAATTAATACAAATAATTGTCAACATTTACTCACCATTATGTAATTCCAAACTTGTATTTGTTTCTTTCTTCTGTGGAATGCTCTGTTTCATTCAATGGTGTAAATATGCTGTCAAACTCCAAACATGACCATAAGGCACCAAAAACAATCATTAAAGTGGTTTGTACAAATGTTATACTATATTCAAAGTCTTCTAAAGCCAGACAGGACCAGTTGTGGCTGCTGGGTTTTAAAATAAAGGAGGCTCACTAAATTGTAGCAGTCTGGGGATGCTTTCCCAAGGCTTTTCACAATTGATTGATTGATTGATTGATTGATTGATTGATTTTTTGATTTTTTGCTTAACTTCTTTAAAATGGCTTTTTTTGTTGTTGTCACTTTTAGACAGAAAATTTACAGCAATACAATATAAATATAATTTCACTCACCTAGCCCATCACTTGAAAAAAATCCATCCTTCCGTCCCTTTAAATGTCCGTGATAAAAGAGCACGTCCCGCCATTTAGTGAAGCTGATTGCCAACTTATATGCGGGCTTCTTTTATTTTTAATCTGCAGTTCGAATTGTGTCTGTAAATTTGTTGGCGATCAAATATTTTCTTATCAATATCTCTACTCTCTATAATTAAGGTAGTTAGTACATTATCAGCATTAGCAGTTGAAACTAATATCACATAATTGATGTCTCTACGATGATTGGTTGATACACCAAGGGAAGCTAGACTTCTCTGCGATGTATTTTTTTTTATCAACACTCTAACCGCTGAAAGAGAAATTAGTGATTTTGATAGTGATTAGCTTTCTTTCTTTTCTTTTTTTTACCAATGGAGGCAAAAGTCTTCGGCTATGGATTTTGCCTCTCCTTGCCCTTCTGTATCCCCTCAAGTTAGAACAGTTTTCTGAACAGTTGTAACATCACCAGATTTGGAGAAGAGGTAGTTCTGACCTCAGTAATATTTTATGGTGTTAAAGTAGTGAAATTACAAACAAGAAATACAAATTATGAGACTGAATGAAAACTGGGGATATTATTAACACTAAACCGTCCTTCTCCCATTTTTACCTAAACATTTTGGATAGGCTGTGCCTCCCCTGACGAGCCGCCACAGGACAGAACCAAAATGTAATATGTTTTCTGAAAGAAATATCCTATTGCGTTCCACAGAAGAAAGACATTCATAGAGGTTTAAAATGACAAGAAAGCTTTTTTGGCTGAACTATTGTTAATTCCTGAAGATAAATAACACACTTATGAAATTCTTGTGATGTGTTCATTATCATTAAAAGGTGATGGCTGATTAAACAGAACTAGCACAGTTAGATTTTAACTTTTATTACAGTGAGATGTAAAGTCGGAAGGCTCTTTCCATACCATGTCTGCATATTTGTAGCAATATATAATACTTTTAGTAAAAAATTATGTTGCATACTGTATAGAAAGCATGAAAAACACCTCACCAACCAAAATTACTGAACGATTCCAGAGTCTGTCATAAGCTTAGCTGAAATGATGTGTGCTCTTAGAGCAGAGAAACGGTCCAGGCTGCGGTTGACGGATCTGGGCCGCCATCCTGACCAACACTTTTCAATCCATCAGTTTTCTTACCTCCCAAGTTTCAAGCCCTAACTGGAGTCGTGTCGCATTCTGGTGCTAATGATCACGATTGTATCTTCGTAGTACATAATAAAAACTTTTTATTCCTTATCTACAAAATGAAAGATACAAATAAAAACCAGTTGGCACTATGCTTGTTCTGTTTCGTTTGCTTGTGGAATCTCGCCATTGAAATCAAATATGAGTGCACTTTTTAAAGCTCTTGTTCACAATTCTCTTTTTCTCACATTGATTGAAAGGGTTGTCAGTGTCTTTCCGAAAAGTCTCATAGCTTGTGCTCTGAATGAGGGAACCAGGAAAATTTCACTAAAATATGCATGAGCATCATAAGTGTGCTGATTGCTTCATAAACAATACATTTGTAGATACAGTCGCCAACAAAATGTAGCTGTACTTGATGATGAATTAAGTCCTAAGCAGTTTCCAAAAGCCATTTCTTGAGTAATAAAATACATCTGTACTAATGGTTGGAATTAGGCATGGATACGGTCTCTGAAAGAGTTATTGGAAGACGCAGACAGAAGAGTCATTGATCACTGGAAGACAGTGTGATAGGTGGGACACTGATGAGATTTCATGTATTTAATGGCAAACTTGAGTTCCTTGCTCTTTTTGTCCCACTTGTGGATGGACATGAGCAGTAACTGTTGGTCCACTTTGCGGCCCATGATGAGGAAGTTGCTCCCGAGATTGTCCAGTTGTGAGCATGGACAGTTTGCTCCATTCTTGATGTATAGTGTGAGCTTCTTTAGGTCTTTCTTCCTCAGTATTCCCATCTTCAGAACCTTCTTCTTCTTCTGTGCTGCGATAAGCTTGCGGTCACCTTTTTCCTTTTTCACCTCTTTAATCTTCATCTTGATTGCTGTAGATAAAATATAGAAAGAAAGAAACTTAGAGCAGGAATTCCCAAAATAAATTTGTTCAGCCACAATTTGACGTAAAATACTTACTTGAAATACCCCTTGAGATTTTTAGTTCACGTTTCAATAGTTCATATAACTCAACACATCCACTTGTTTATTTATGTATTTATGTTTGTTATGTATTTTTATAATTTTTTATTAATTATTAGCTTTTCATCAACTCACAAACCCCCTGCAATACCTTTGTGAACTCCCAGAGGTTTGCGAAACCCAAAATGTTCACCCAAAATGTCATTATACATTTTAATATTTATTAGTGTCAGATCATTTAAATTTAAAAAATAAAATAAAATTGCAGAACAACTAACACGGGTTTGGAAAGACATGAGGGTTAGTAAATAATGACAGAATTTTCATTTACGAGTGAACTATCTCTTTAAAAACACCAAGGAAAGACCAGAAAGACCCTTTGGAAAAAAGGTCTGGGTACTATGTGTTGTCATTTAACTTTATCCATTGGAAAAAATGGGAAATCTTCTCATGGGACCCTTGGTCACACTCCGGTTCTCCCATATATTTTTGCTGTCTCAAGCAACAAGACCTTTCACAACGAGCACACAGGAAGAACCAAGGCTATCCAGAGCGCTGGAATAGTTTACACCTCCCCGGAGGAGCATCATTTAAACATGGACGGCACTAATTGCTCTCACCCGGGAGAGGACGGAGAGTGGAACGGAAAGTTTTAAAGACAGATGTGAAAAGTGAACACACCTTCGGTAGCCTGTCCACAAAAGCCACTAAACCATCCTCTTTTGAACGTTTTTTGAAATTTTCATATTACATATTTTTTTAAGAATTATTTTTTTTTTTTTGTGTGTGTGTGTGGAGAATTTCAACAAGTTTCAACAAGTTTACCCTGAGACCTCATTTCAGATGAATGCATTAACCAAAAAACTACACAAAAGCATAAAAGAGGTCAAAATGACCCATACTGGAATTAATGTTTTTCTTAAATGTATTATTATTATTTTCATCCTATGACCACAAAATCTGAAATTTTAATTCATGGAATATCAAATAAAAAAATATTTTTTATTGATAATATATATATATATATGTAATTTTTTATTACAGAATGCAGGGTAAATTTGACCCCCGCATACTCTGTGCCACTCTTTTATGGTTGTGTCTTTTCTCATCTGGGTTTTTATTTTTTATATATAATTTTATATTTATACAAATTATATATATTTTTTAAATGTCATGTCTTTTTTTGTTACTTACTGTATAAGGCTGTCAACTGATTAAAACAGTAATCAAATTATTTGATAAACAGGATGCTCAAATTAATTCAATTATGCATAAATATTCTCATATATCCCTCTATGGTACGGTGTTGCCTCCAGGCAACATAGTCTATTTTAGCTTTTTTTTATAAAAACAAAATAAAATGTAATTGTTCAATGCTCTCTAAGGGGAGGGGAACTCAAATACTAACCAAAGAAAATGCAAAAGAGTGGTCACATGACCCACAGGGGTACATTTAGTTCCCTCTTTCAACACATGTGCACATGTCACATGGCTCCATATTTTCTCCACTGAAAAGGGCATTTTTCACTAATTTCTGTCCAAATAATCAGCCACAAAAAATCAGAGTCACCTTCATTGGTAAGTAAAGAAGTATTTTCAAAAAACTTTACATTATATATCATAAAATTTATCATAGGAAATGACATAAAACTGCTTGTTGCCTCGAGGCAACATTGTACCATAATGGAATCACATAAGGCCATGCCAGGCATACTACGTATGAATACAATTATATTTTATTTGTAAGGAAAAGAGTTTGAATTATCTAAATGTATCTGTATTTTTGCTAACTGAAAACTTGGCATGGTTCGACGGGACATTTGGCCACTATAGTGGGTAATCGGACAAATAGTGGGTTTGTGGGAAAGGGGCGTGGCTTGGGAGTGGTCAGCGGGGGTCGATGGGGTATTTGGCCTCTATAGTGGGTAATCGGACAAATAGTGGGTTTGTGGGACAGGGGCGTGGCTTGGGACTGGTCAGGGGGGTCAACGGGACATGTGCCTACTATAGTGGGCAATCGGACAAATAGTGGGTTAGTGGGACGGGGGCGTGGCTTGAGACAAGTCAGGGAGGGTCAACGGGACATTTGGCCACTACAGTGGGCAATCGGACAAATAGTGGGTTAGTGGGACGGGGGCGTGGCTTGAGACCGGCGGTGGGGTCAACAGGACATTTGTCTACTATAGTGGGCAATCGGACAAATAGAGGGTTAGTGGGACTTGTAGGGGTCTCGTATTTCGGGGGGTTCCCGACGGGCCCCTGGAGGACCCCACACGGGTCATTAGGTCGGCCGGGGAGGTCTTCCAAATGTTTGATCTTGCTGTTGTTGAGGCCTGGCCTTCATATTAGGATAATGTTATAGTGATTGTAAATGTTTTACCTTGACACAGCATGCTTTGATGTTTTTTAATGTTTTGATATGATAACTTGATGATATAATGGTTTGTAGTACTTGCGTTCCACGATGGTACAATGTTGCCTGAGGGCAACAGCTGGATAATAAATGTTACTTTTTATTAAATATGAAATGTGTAATTCAATAAAAACTTGATAAATCTGTTTGTTCAAGTGTTTAGTTAAATAAATTGATGTTTTCAATAAATATATTATTTTTTTTCTTCATGAAAATGTCAAATGTTTAAATTTGTCCATTGTGGTACAATGTTGCCTTGAGGCAACAAACTTATAATTAATTAAAAAATTACAAAATTATGATAATGTTTATTGATATTGCTATAGTGTCAAATTTTAAGCAGGAAAAACATAACAAATATTTTTTTTCTCACTGATATCATAATGCGTACCATTTATGCATGCTTAGGAAATACCTATATGCACTTTTCACATCTGTCTTTAAATATATATATCCTAGCCATTACATTATTGTGTTTTTTTGGTTGTGTATGACTAAATTTCACCACTGACAGTTTTCTTCCTGAATCTGCACTGCTCTTGTTCAGAAATTTCAGCTTCAATTTATGTTTGGATCAGGTCTGTTTTTTTTTTCCTTTAGAAACCATAAAGAAGCAAGCCTGCTTAAAAAAAAGAAAGAAAAAAAGACTGTCAAAGTTATCCACATTCCCAGGTTCTCTTGTTTCTAAGTTACATTTGAAACTTAGCGGGTAAAATCTGTAATTGATGCTATGAAACAGAACTTATCCAAACGTGCTGAGAGCACATTAATCAATGACAACATTTGTCCTGCATCTTCAGTGTGAGCTAGGCTCCTTGTCTACTATCATAAACATTCATGCATCTCTGGAAGGGCAGGAATGTATGTTTAATGGTTTCACTGATAACGGTTTCAGCTCACTTGCTTGGGGATATTTGGTGTTGGCATAAATATTAATTGAGATCCTATAAGATTTCTTACTGGAAGAATCAAATATCAGAAAAAAAATCAAATTAAAAAGAGTGTGTATGATTAATGTGTAATCCCACAGTCACTGAAAAATGAATAGGCCTATACTCAATCTGAGAGAATGAGGGAAGGAAAGATCGGAAGAAAATGTGAGAATGCCACAAATATAAGAAGGTTTTAATTTAATGAATGTGGTAGCTAGGCCAATGCAATATGGTTGCAGATATATTGTGGGTAGTTGCTTGGGGGTTTGGGATGATTGATAGGGCATTGCTTGGTGGTTGCTTAGTGGTCCAAGTCAAAAGTGCCAAGTCTATAAATGTGATGCGATCTGGGAAAACCCATCACATGGTGAAATTTTACCTATTACATGTTTTATGTTTTGATGCCATATTAAAGCTGGTTTCAAGCCCTTTCCAAATCTGTTTTTATTTCTTTCATTGTTTGTGGGTAACAAAAGTTATGGTTATCTGAAGTCGGCTGATCGCTATGATTTTCAGGAACGGAAATTTGAGAAAAACAGGTTTAATTAACTGTCACTTCCTGCTAGTGGGACGATTGGCGCCCTTTTTTTTATTGTCTTTTTTTCATATCACATATTTGAGTAATCATCATATATTAGATATCATTCGAAAGCTTTCAAACTCAAAAGTCATCATGTGAAAACCATTTTGAAATTGGACGATTGAGAGGCTAGCAAGATCTTTTTAGCGAGCAGTTACTTCAGACTCCATTGTTCTCTTTTGCTCTGCTCCGCATCTCACGATAACGTTGGATAAAATAAAAAAATTAAAAAAATAATACAAATTTGCGTGCAGTTGTAGTTCACACAGGACTGGCAGGAAATGCGCATTGATACCTTTATTCTAGAGGTTATGTGGTTTATTTTGATAGGTGAACTTGTAGTGTCTTTGTAGTGTTAAGAGAAGGTTTTTTTTGGGGTTTTTTTCACATCCGTCATGCGTGTTTTTAAAGAGAAAGACACAGTCTTTTCAGCTTGCCACTATAAATCACTATTTTTCTGCACTAAACTACTGAATTTTGCCAAGATATATTCAGAGACAAGATGTTATAGAATGTTAATTTAATGAAAACCCAATTTGGAAAAAAATTGACCTGAATTGACCTTAAACCGTACCAGCACGACATCCGACGGGTTTCCCAGATCGCATCACAAATAATTTCTAAATTGTGGCGTGGGTACCTTGTTTAAGTCCATGTGAAGTCTTGTTGCTTAAAATATAGTGTTACTGTGTCAGGACAAAATTCTGAAGGCTCTCAGTGCCACAGTGTTTATTTACGCTTTTTGGGGAAATCAGCTTTCATATGACATTGTCTCTCTTTACATATCAGATAGATTGAATATTTTTTAAGAGATTTTGCAAAACTACAAAACCATACAGCTAACATACCTAACTGTAGTTCAGCTACACATGGGGTTTTTCTCTCTGATTCAGGTGATCGCTCATGACCCATAATGCTTGTGAGGAGTGAGCACGCCTGGGCAATATCGTGGTGACAAGCCAAAGCCACAAGAGCTGCTTTAAATTGCTGGCAGTAGGTCTGACAGCAGATGAAGTAAGGCAATGAGGAAAAGTGTCGCCCCGAGTATTTGCAGCCTTCTTTCAGTAATTTCTGTAAACAAAACTTATATGTCCATAAAGCTTTGGAAGTTTTTATCAATTGAGCATGTTGTGTTGAAAATATTCTGAATGGCAAGTAGCATCAAAAACAACAATGGACATTATGATTTTACACTAATTTCTATTCTATTTTATAATTGAACTGCATCAACTTTTTAGCCTAGCCAGTGAAAACTATTAATATGGCAAACCAACATACACACTGAAATAATTCTGGAATATACACTGTTTATATAATTAGCCAATCCATGGTAATGCTGTGATTATTGTTGGATTATGTTAAACTCAAAACTTCAAACTGCAGAGCTACGATGAATCTTTAAAGAAAAGAGTCTCTATTGCTGAACTTTACCCTAATCGGCCTTCCTTATATAATGGTGATTAAAGATCATTCAGGCTGCTCAAAATCACAATTAGAAGGAGGAAAAAAGTGAGTCTCAACCCATGAGGTCAATTTTTTCTCTTTGTCTTTGATCCTGTAAAATGAAAATAGTTTTGCCAACACTGATGCTGAAAATTGGAAAGAAGATAAAAAAAAAAAAAAAAAAAATATATATATATATATATATATATATATATATATATATATACTAATAAAATGGTGTATTGTGTATTTGTTTGTTTTTTGTGTGTGTTTTTTTTTTTACTTTAATTTTCTTCCAATGATGATTGCCTAAACTGGACAACAAATTACTTTGAACTGACCTTCAAGAGACAGTTCACCCCAAAATGTAAAATTCTGTAAAAATTTTGTTCTTAACCTGACCTGTATGACTTTCTTTCTTTTTATCACACATTTTATTTTAAATATATTTTTCTTGTTTCCCAGAGAAGAAATAAAAATCATTCAATATTTCCATCCACCTATTTTTATGAGCATAATCGGGATATTGCATAAAAAAATGCTTGAAAAGGCCAAGATGCACATGAATTCTATAAATGTGCATTAAAAAAAACATATGCGGTCCATTGAGGCAGATACATTTTTTTTCAATCCGATAAGAAGACATAAACTACGATGGCAACACATTTACCGAATAAATCCCTCAATGCGCAACAAAAAACTCACATGACTTTGCAGTGGACCAATGTCTGTCATAAAACTTATTTGCTTTAATTCCCTCCCAGAAGAGTCTCATATGATTGTGTTCCCAAAAGGTTCTTCAAAACGGAGAATGACAAATCAGATATAAACAAAACTAAGCCATTTAAAATCCCAAAACCAAACTTAAAAACAATGGATTTCCTTAGCGCTACATAAAATATTAAAATGAACTGTATTCAGAGCCAGTGAATAGACTCTAATGCAGAGGTTTCTCGGCAGTGGTCTGCACATGCACAAACCTTAAATCATTTGATATGTGTGCTGCTGTCCAGTATGTGTTGAATACACTGATTACTGTTAGATTGTGGAAACTGGCCGTAACATCCAAGATTAATGGAGCACACTATTAAACTTACTATCACAATAAACTGTACAGCACTAGTTAACAAACAACAAGTCATGTGATCAGGTACCAGTAAAATGGAGATCAGGGGAAGAAATTAATCAAGCGGTAATATCCTGTCATGCATTGTGCTTTCAGTATGTGGAGTATCTCAAAAGCCACAACTAGACAAAATAACACAAAAAACCCATTATAACTCTCTTTGTGATGTCTGCACTTCATTTTCTGACTTTAATGTGTAAAATGTAGAACATACACTCAGGCTACTACTAACAATATTTTCTAGTGTCATCTGTCAAAGTTATCAAGGAAAATACATGCAAATCCAAAAGAAACAGGCCTCACAGCCAAAGATAAGTCAGGCGTATGTGTGACTCTACAGTGCTATAATCCTCGGCCCTCTATAGGGAAGGCTTTTCAAATGACTTTTAACCTTGAAACTCTTTTATTCAATGCCAGAGACTCATTCTAGAGATTCACATTTGACAGATCAATGGACCTCTAGTCAGAATACATCACTTTTATACGAACCATAAAAAATCCCAAACTATTAGAACAGGAATCCTCCAGCACCATTTAAAACTGGATGTAAATTCCATATGAACTCATGTACGTGACCCATGCATTGAAAACAGGTCACTTTGCTGCATGTTTGTGGTGTTTTGCGACTCGCTCATATGTATTCTAAATGGCAGATTCTACATTTACGAGAATACTTGATTAGTCGGTAGAAGTAATTACACATTAAGGCGAGACACGGCAGGCAAAAACATCGGGTTTTTTTTACTGGTCAATTTTGAGATTTTTGGATATTTATCTTCAATAACATGTCTTCTTTCAGATTGTGGTGAAAAAAAAGTCCGAAATACAAATTTAGGTCTTTATTTTATTACACTTTTTCTGTTTGCGTCAGTAGATTTCGCGTAAATTCAACAAAAGTTGTCGTTGTAAATCATCCCGCCGATCCACGATCTCTGTCTGCTCTCTGTCATCACAGGCACCGCTGGAAAGCTCTCTCTTCACTGTACAATGCTGTCGGATCCAAATATGGTCATTTCCTTTTTATCAGCAACCAATAGTTAAAGTAAAAGGGCTGAATGCGCAATCTCATTGGCTGATGATAAATCTTTAAAGCCCGTTTTCTCAAAATGACCTTTCTCTCATACTCCAAGTTCGAAATCTCCACTTCAGTAGTACCTATATACACCAAACTTTCCAGTCTTGTACCTAGTTATATTATGAAGACATTTACAGAGGGATTTGTAAATATATTATTCCTAGCCTGATATACATAACATTTTATTCCAAAAAACATGGCGAAAATCTTTTTTTTAAGGCTATTGACAGTATATTCTGATTTACAGGATAACAAAAGTAGATATCCATAAATCCCTCTGTAATTTTTTCCCCATCTAATATGTGAACACAATGAAAAAATATTTTTTAACCTGGCTTTATCTAATACTCGGATTTCGTTTTTTTTATATATATACAAATTAGCGCATATTTAATTAGATTTTTCCTAATTTGCACATTTGTGATGCGATCTGGGAAAACCCACCACATGGTGAAATTTTACCTATTACAGGTTTTGATATTATATGGAAGCTGGTATCAAGCCCTTTCCAAATCTGTTTTTATTTTTTATCATAGCTTGTTGGTAGCAAAAGTTATGTTTATCTGAAGTCGGCCGATCGCTATGATTTTCTGGAACGGAATTTTGAGAAAAACAGGTCTAATAACGGTAACCGTCGGGACGCTTGGCACTCTTTTTTTTAAACAGGATTGGCGCGAAATGCGCACTAATACACATTCACTGTACAAGTTATGTGGTTTATTCACCTCTGCCGGGCGTTAGAGAAAATGGTCGCATATAGAATGCATTAGAGAAAGAGAGTATTTTCAGCTTGATACTATCGCTGTTTTTCTGCACTAAACAAGGGAATTTTGCCAATATATTTTCAGAGATAAGAGAAAAGATGTTATAGAATAATAATTTAATGAAAATAAAAAAAAATTGACAAAAAACTGACATTCAAACTACTTTGGAATTTACTGAAAACGGCCCAGCACGACATCCGACGGGTTTTCCCAGATCGCATCACATTTAAACATTAAATTACAGAAAACTTGTAGTAAATTTTTTTTCTCATCTTAATGTAGGTAATCAACTGGGAAAGTTTCATGGTGATATCTGCTAGTTACATTTTTCTCCCTATTCACCTGTAGTGTCTCTCCTTAATGAGCACATATCATTTTGAAAGAACAAAGTGTTTTTTGCTAAGAATCAACTTAAAAAATTACACAGTGTAGCTTTAATGATAAAGCACGATGGGATGTTTAACAAAAGTAAAGTCAACTCTTGTATGATGGAAGCATGAAATGTTGTATATTGTCTATAATTTATCATTTATATTGTCTTTTGATGCAGTTTGTGAGCACTGTTGTGGATATACTGCTGCCTGTTGGGAACTACTAAATTATGAAATTAATGACAAATATTAACATTGAATTAATAAAAAATGTACATAAGTTTCCTGAGCTAGTTTATTTCATGTCTATGGTATTTAGTATTGATACTGAGTTACCTGAGGCTGGTTTTGTACAACCTTAGTCTAACTAGATCTGGGCATCACCCACTAAAAACATAAAAACACAAAAAATTATATATATATATATGCCCATATCTACACACACAAACACATCAATATGTAAATGCATTGAGTTGCTATATACATATTTGCACAGTATATTTAATGCGATGCATAGCAGAGCAACCTCATATTGTATCTGCTTTTTCTCATGATGTCACATTTATGTTCACCCTAAATATTACAGTGGCCGCTTTCCCATAAAAGCAAACCGCAGGCTTTCTCATCAATTTTTTCATTACAATTTTTTACCATTATGAAGAGATCACAACTCTAGAGTTATTTAAGTTGTCAAATTTGATGTCTTAATAAAAGTTAATATCTTACCAAAATCACTGGCGCAGTAGTGCTCCATTATGGTGTCTGCTTTCAATTCGTTGTCACAGGGTGGACACACTTTTGAAACTACAGGGTAAAGGAAGGAAAGATGGTTAAAAATGAGTGTCTCATAAAGAACCATTAAACATAAAATGTAGCCATTAACAATAAGTAGACCCTTTTTGATATTTAAAGTAGACAAATTCATTTTTAGGTAATCTATAAATACTGTATGCTTCAGATGGTAACTTAAAAAACAACTGGTTTTATTCTGGTCAGAAATATAATGTACCTGTATTGTGATTAAATGAACCTGACTCCATGTATTTTTGTCAGCCATTGGTCTAACAAACAGATAGCCCCGCCCCCAAAGTTGGTCAGTCAGTGCTGCTGTGTCATATTGGCTGAGATTTTATTGGAGTTAATTGATGAGATAAACTGTTATCTGAGGTCAGTAGCAATGATACAGTAAGTTCAGTGAAAGATTCAGTGCAGTCAGTTAATCACAGAAGACTCAAACAAACAAATACAGGGTGGGAATGTTTCACATTTACTAAAATGATTGGTTTGAAAAAATGAAACTCTCATGTGATTGTTTATGCTAACAGCTCTAATATGGTGTTTGGTTTAGTGCAGAGAGTATAACTCTGTTTCATTGCAATGCTGGACTCATGTAGGGGCAGCAAGCCAGTGCTAATGGACCTTAATCCACAGCGTTTGAAGCCATGAGAGGGAGAGGTTTGGCAGCTGCTAGTTTTATTTCCTCACAGAGGAAAGGGAAACACGATTAAAACTCTCAGTGGTTCATCACTGTGAAATCACATCCCTTCAGATAGTGTGTGTGTGTCCTGCATATACCTGGACTATAGTCTAAGGGGAAAATATTTTTGACCTCTCCACAACAGGATTTCAATGTCAACCAGAATATTTTACACTTGTTGCAAACGTACGAAGACAAATGCAGGGGTGAGCTTTTAATAGGACACTGTGAAAACATTCTTCTCAGCAGTTTGACAGTGAAAATATTCACTGGAACATGCAAACAGCTTTACATGACCTTCTTGGGGCTGATAGTTATTTGCTTTTCTTATTTTTTAACTGTAGATATACAGATGTCTATCGTGCCACCTGCTGGGGTACTGGGTTTCTGTTTAGTGGGCTTGAATTACTGTATAACACACATACTGTACATGCTCATATGGGAAAATTAATGTAGTTTTAAACTTAGTTAAAGGGGATCTATTTTTTCCATTTTTACAAGATGTAATATAAATCTCAGGTGTCCCCAGAACGTGTCTGTAAAGTTTTAGCTCAAAATAGCACACAGATCATTATAGCTTGTAGAAAATGGTAAGGCAAAAAGATGCTGTTTTCGTGCATGTATCTTTAAATGCAAATGAGTTGCTGACACATTTTAAAGGTCATCAGAATTATATAAAAAACAAAAGCGGTAAAATTTGTTTTAATCAGGTAAAATTATTAAAAAAACGATGTCATCTGACTAAAACATGTTTTTTTCCTCTCGTGATAAGTCATTCCGAAAATCATGCCAGCGGATGTTGGTAAGTTTACCTATATCGCATTCACCGCACACACTAGCTATTATTTTTAATCGAAGGAGACGGAAGTGTGTTATCCAAAGATTAATGGCTAGGAAATCCCTTACACTTGGGAGCAGTCACGTACTGTATGAGGTGTTTCTCCCTCCTATCTGCTTCGAGGCCTTGATAAATTGTGGTATTTCTTTGTTGTTTAGAATCCAGTATTCCCGTTATACTTTTCTTTTATGAGTTTAATTAAGAGCTGTCTCGTCTTCTGTCCAAACATACAGCGCCATCTTTAAAGAATGATCGACTTTTACGTATGCCAGGTGACCTGAAAATGCAACAAAAAAAAAGAAGCAAAATATTCCTTTTTAAATTGCCTGAAAAACCACCTTGTGCGAGCTTAATTATTATTATTATTATTTGTTTCAATATATGGGAGGGAAATTGACATGTCTCCATTGGGCATATTTTCAATTCGCAATTTGAAACACAGCTAATCTCTCTCTCTCTCTTTTGAAAGTTTTTGAAAGTTGTGAAAACACTATTGTGGAGTTTTTCTTTTGCTATTTGAGCAAATGGGAACACGAAAAATAAATTTAATGTAGTCTCTCATTCACCACTATAGAAGTTTACCCAACTACAGTATAACGACTTCAGCTTCTGAGAAACCCGGAAAAGTGAAAAAGGTTAATTGTATCCAGCTGCAGCCCCGCAGCACCACATGTTTCAGGACACACAAGTCAGGCCACACGTCTCAGGCCGGAAGTGAAGGCGAACCATATATGGTTTAGAGCGGGTCTTATTAGAATTTTGTGTGTGTGTGTAATTTTCTTCAGTTTGAAGTAATACGAGCTATTTTTGCATGGATTTGATAGGATTGATACACAATATTTAATAACAATACCTCTAATTATTAAAAATACATGATTTGATTATTTATTGAACATTCTTTTCTAGGCTTAAGATTTTGATGAAAGGATCTCAAGCTGACTAGTTGAAGACATTGCTGTAGCTACACCCATTAATAGACAAGGTACTTCCTTTAAAAATAAAGTAATAAGAATGCAATGTCCACATCACTTCAAACCCATCAATTCTTGCCATCTACAAAAATCCAAGCCAATGTTTATTCTCGTTTTATTACGAGCTCTGTCGTGTTCTCTTTTTGCTGGCAGAGTGTCATCTGTTCTGCGTTTTTTTTTTTTTTTTTTTTTTACAGGTAATTCCCTGGAGATTGGAGATTTATAGCAGCTCCATGTCAGCCTTTCTCGCTCGTTGTAACAACTAACCTCTGCCACTACCACACCATACACACGTCAAAGTAGCCGGAGCAACTTTTCTCTATTTACAGATATGACGACACACACATGGTTGAGTGATGCAAGTACGCAGTTTCCCGCGAAAACCATCCCGACAGGTCTAAAATATAAACACTTATAATAGGCTTACCGTATTGAATCAGGGTAAGATGAACACGTTTAGGAAGAAGGATTGCTCTTGAATTGACTCATTATTTAAATCAGAATTTTGTTTTGGTTGTAAGTATTTTAAAGGATGTAATTTTTTTTTTTATAAAAGTCTTTTATTCAGCAACTATGTATTAAATTGAGCAGAAATTACAGTAAAGAAATTTACATTATTTAAAAAAATCTATTTCAAATAAATGCTATTCTTTTTAACTTTATATTCATAAAAGAATGCTGAAAAATGTATCACGAAATTAGCATATTAGACAGATTTCTGAAGGATCATGTGACACTGATGACTTGAGTAATTTGGAGTTATAATAATGTTTTACAATATTACTGTATTACTGTTTTAAAAAAAAATGCAGCCTTGGTGAGCACGTACGACTTCTTTCAGAATTATGAAAACATCTTAGACCCAAAAAGACCCCAAACGTTTAAGCAGTAGAATATATAATGATTTTTGTAAAGGTTTTATTATTATTATTATTAATTTTTTTTACGAAAATGTTACCCCATCTCTTCTTTGATGTCTGATAATGGTTCTTTTGACATTCGGGTATAAGTGTCAGGTGTATTGTCCATTTCCAAACTTCTGGGCTTCTATCACATCATCAATCTGCTTAACCGAGGGAGAATGCTGGATGTGGCATGTGACAATTTGGAAAAGTCATTCATTTGTACAGCTAAAAATATAGAAAGCTCTGTTCGATCTCTGTGGGGTGGGTCTGACGGAATAAACCATGACCAGATTGGCTAAAGCTTGAAGTTCTCCACTGAAATCAACCACACAATGAAGTTTGTTATATCTGATCTCTGAGGTGACGAATATGATTTTGTCATTTATTTAGCACAGGTTCTCCCTTGAGCTCACAAAACAAAAGCATCTGTTAACAAGAGCTTACATGGCTCGTCTCCAGACTCCCCCTTCCAGGTTAAAAACCAAGGGTCAGAGTTTATCACCCCAGCCTCAAGCACAGACATAGCGGTAGATAATGAGGGGAGGGGTCAAAGTTCACCAGGCTTCAGTGCACAGGTCGTGGGGAGTTGAACCCCTCTGTACATTTTAACCGTCATTTGGTCCCTGAGCAGAAATTCCCATACATTCAGCATTCAGCGGGACGGAGACGTGACGTGGACGGCGACTTGTACACACTGAGCGTGCTGTGGAGGAAACTTTTGTTTCGCACTCGCAGGCCGTCGTGAGCTGCATTCTTGAAGCTGAAATGTCTTATTTGCACAGCAGAGCGATTTATTCTGTTTTGCAGGGTGGCTCGCTGGCAGGATGCCTGGTAGAAACTGAGCCAAAGCATGTGTCAGGAGACTGAGCGAGGGTAATTCTGCAAACCGAGTTTCTGCAAGAAGCGCCAATTCAGAGATTGAGTGATATCAGAGCAATACTTTTTTTGTAATGTATTCCCTTAAATTTCCTGTTGGATACTCTCTTGTGTTCGCTGAAACGTGTAAGGACTCAACAGAACCGCTTCTGAAAGAAATGTTTTTAATAAGCAAGAGTGCTTTAGTTCTAAAGAAGTTTCTGCATTGTAAATCTTTTTGTCTGGTAACCTAAAAATGTGGTTCATTTGGTAACATCAGTTGTTGTTTTTTCAAGTGTACTGACCAAAAAATGATGACCTAAAAGTTATGTAACTTACTGTACTCAGGTTGATATTATTTTTTTAATAAAGCCAGTTAAGTTATTGGTTGTAGGGTCAAATTGTCTGTCTGTCTGTCTGTCTGTCTGTCTGTCTGTCTGTCTGTCTGTCTGTCTGTCTGTCTGTCTGTCTGTCTGTCTGTCTGTCTCAGTTTTTTTGATTTAGAAAAAAAAAAAAAAAAAAAAAAAAAATTCTAGTGGCCGCACAAGGAAGTTGTCACAAAGGCTGTATCTCAAACCACACATTCATGTAAGAGTCAATGATTCAATGAAAGTATATTTTGAAACTGGAAAGCCTGAACTGTGTTTTCACAACAAGAGTACGTTTCATAAATGATTACCTAAAATGATTATTTATGCTACATTTTAAGTTGTTCACACCACACTACGCTGTTTATGAAATTGTTTTACAGGTTAAATTTGACACAAAACCTATAATGTATGACTGTCAGGTTTCGTTGTGAGTATACACACTCTATATAGTGTGACAACATGCCCCACTATGCTGTCACAAAAATAACTGATTTTTTTTTATTAAAAAAAAAAAAAAAATTATGGTTGTCTACCTATACAGAAATTAATGTTTAAAAATATACCCAAATTTAGAGTTTTTCGTGAATTGAGACAATTAGAACCAGTCAACCCTATTATTCATTTAAAGTACTTGAGTAAAATCTCATATTTAGTAAGAAAAAAAAACCTTAAGTGATGCAATCTGTCACTAAGACCTTCCCACAGTTTATCATCATGGATATAAATGTAGTTTTTTAAGTCCTCACAGTTTCCTCAGAGAGCCTACAGGTATTTCTGAGTCCGAGTGATTTCTGCATCGCTGACTTTCTGTATCACAGTTTATGGGGGAAATGCTCTGTTTAAACTATGCACAGGTCATAATTTTATGGGTCATTTGGACCCATGAAGTTATGAGCAGCAACACTTTGGACATAAAACATTAATCAGGATGAAAAACTGCTGTGATTTATGTCTGTTTAAATTTGCAGTGAGCGGAGACAGAGACAGGTTTACATGTCTCCCCAAGCCGTCCCTCAGGCAGCAGCGCCTCTGGATTTAACAGAACCCTGCAAACAATGGAATGCACATTCACCCTAATCTGAGCTGGTAGATTTTTTTTTTATCTTGTACATTTCTATGTTTAACCTAATTAATTGTCTCTGTTCTGTTCTTTTAATAAAAGGAGACCCTAAAAAAAATCTAGAGCAGCAAAACGTATGATTTTCAAACAGGTTTCAAAGACACGCCCTCATCTGTCATTGGTCAGCTAATAAATAGCCCCGCCTCACTGCTGAACCAATGCAGAAGTGATTTCACCATCAACATCCTTGTTGATCCTGGAACAACATTCCAATCAACCAATCAGATTAGAGGGATAGGTTTACAGTTAATGTCAAGTTTAGGCTTAAAACAAGATTTAAGGGCTTCTCCACGATTTATATTCACATATCATTTCCCTCTGATTTTAGGGATGTTATGGGTAGGGTTAGGTTTAGGGGTAGGGATAGGGTTTGGACTATGTTTTTGGACAGGAATGTTGTTCCCGGTTCAACAAATGATGTTATCTTATTTGGCAAAATCATGATGACCACATAGTTGTCTCTGCATATTAAACTGGGATGAGAGAAAATGTTTTAACAATTAAAGTGGTTGAAATTCAGGTTGAGATTCATTTGAACTTCATAATCACAGATTTTAAGCGGTAAATATGTCATAAAACAGGATGTATGCTGGATTTTTCAGAGGAGCCAATAAAAATGGTTCTTGTTTTGGCTATTTGTAGAATGAACAATATTGTTTAAAGAGGCTTTTTTGTTGCACTGTCCAATGTGATTTACTGGAATGCATCTCCAGAAACAGCCCGTCAAACATGTCTGTGGCTCTGGCTGTGAACGGGCCCCGTCCCAGGACTTCACCTCAAACCACAGGGGAAAAAACAGCTCTTCATGTCCCTGTGTGCCGGAGCTGACGGCTGCAGGCTGGAGCGACTTGCCGTGTCAAACGAGGGTTTGTGCTGTCATGTTATCTCTAGAGTCCTGTTTCACGTCGATGTGCACGCTCACCAAAACACACATCGCTGTAAACGCTTGCCCGTGAGCTACTTTCCCATCCAGCTGCGATGCAGAGAGCTTTTTGCTTAGTTCTGCTAGTTTTCAAACTCTCAGTATCATGTAATTTCAGAGCAGCTATGGCTGTAATTGATATTGTCTCGAAGGTCCCACTCTTACTCTGCTTGCTCTTGAGTTTGCTGCAATTTTAAGGAGCTTATTTTTCTAACAGAAGCCAAGCTACTTAATTCTGAAGTATGAAAACAGTATTGTGGAGTCACATTTTTTCAAAAGCCTCTTTTTTTCCTTCTTTGAGAACATTGTAATCCATCAAATCTTAGCAGTGAAAAGAGAATTTGTGAGCATGTTTACTACTGTAAATGGAGAATTATATATATATATATATATATATATATATATATATATATATATATATATATATATATATATATATAAAGCTAATTATGACTACAGACTAACCCAAACATCTCATCTTACCCCTATAAGAAAATGTGACTTTTTTTTATTTTTTTTTTATAAAAAAATCATTGTTTGACTCAGTTTTACATTTCAGGATGTCCTCAGATGTTCCCAAAAGTAGATTAATTAAATATATGTTTTCTATTCCACCCAACTTTTTTGAATGAAAAGTATCATGAGATACCATTTGGTAATAGTCCAAGTGTTATGTTAGTTTTTATTTATATATTATATTTAAATAATAGGAAATCTGTATTGTACAGTAAATGTGATTCATTTTTAACACAGCATACAGTAATGCATTCATTTCTTAATGTTCTGTATAGGGACTTGTCATTTGTGCTTCACTTGTTGCATTTTTGCATTAATTTTTACAAATGGTTGAGAAAATGAATGCATATTTTTTTTTTGGCACCACATGTTTTTATTAAAAAAATAAAATAATCTTTTGATAATCTATTGTCCTATATGGTTTAACACCATCCTCAAACTGAGCATTAACTACACTCCTGGCTATTTCTCTTCACTTGTCCTTCCTCTTTCTATTACAATAGTCCTTCTCGTTTCAGTCAGACAAAGTAATGTACAACTTTTCCGACTAATTAGTGATCCAAAGGGTTTGGCTGCCTGGCTAATTGGAAACCTAAATGCACGATTAAACAAAGAGAGGCAGGGCGCAGCAGGAACGCTCCTCTCCACATTCCACATGAGATGTTTGCTTTAGATAGTGAAAGGTTTTTGTCCTTCCAAGAGCTTTTCCTAATTTTACTTTCTCTAGAGCTCTAGGCTAAACAAAGCAAGAGAAAATCCACCAATGGGCCTTATTGTATAGATCTATGGAGACTTGGTGATTATAATTTTTGTACTTTTTAAGCAAAAAGGGGAGGTTTTAAAATCAGCAAATACTGATGCTTATTATAGGTTATCAAAATGTTTAAGAAACAATACTTATACAAATACAAAACATATAGTTCTGTTTTTTAAAATAAATACATTTTTCATGCATCTCTCGTGATTTTATTTATTTATTTATTTTGTTGTAAAATTAGATTTTTAGTCTTTTGCCAAAATTTTGTTTACCGGTACAGGATTGTCACATCTGTGTTGCATTCATTTCCTATGTAAATTCATTTTTGATTTTCACTGAATGAATCAATAACAGTCATCTTTATATCTAAAACCACAGTGTTCTTGCAGGTCCTACCTGGAGTCTGAGTGGCGTGAGCCGGCGAGAACTGCATGGGAATGCACAGATCGTTGTCGATGGGGAACTTCTCGCACTGTAGCATCTCTGGCCAGGGAAAGCCGTAGGTCTCCATGACCGGGGCGCAGCTGTCCCGCACCGCCTCGCACAGAGACCTGCAGGGGTAGATGGGCCTGTCCAGGCATACTGGAGCAAAAAGGGAGCAGAGGAACACCTGCGTGTCAGCGTGGCATCGCTTTGCCAGTAGTGGCACCCAGCTGCCCGCCTGCTGCTTGACCTCAGGCATGGTCTCGTGGTCCAGTAGGTTTGGCAGACGCATCTTTTTGTAGCCCACGTTGTAGCAGAGCCGTAGGTCGGCTGGGATATCCACACACTGTGGCTGCTTGGCATAGAAGCGGCCGTTGTGGAAATTGTCCGATTGCCAGCTGTAGTAGTCGTACTCCTCTGCCGAAGCAGCTGAGGTGAGCAGAACCAACGCCAGGGTCACAGCCTGGGTCAGAGACACCTGCCTCTTCTGCTCTGCCATCCTCCTAAAGCTCTGCTGTAATTCAGAAGGGGAATGGGGGGAAGCAGATCAAAAAGAAGAATTTTAATCCTTTTTGTTGTGTTTGAGAAGAAAAAAAAAGACTGGGTTTGTGCTGGGTTTTCCCTCCTTCTTGTTTCTGGTTGCCCTGCAGTTTATTAGAAACTCCTGGTAGCAGGCAATAGTGGAAGATCTCAGAGCTGAGCTCTTTTCTAGCTTGACTCAAGTGCACCTAGTGCATAAAAAGACAGTGGACTCAGGGCCCTATGAGCTGACAACCCCTGAGTAAGCTTGCCCACCCACCTCCCACTGGTTTCCCCTGTCCACCATAAGCCCCGCCCCCTCCCAGCAACAGCCAACTGCTGCACAGTGGGCGGCACCCCTGTAGCCCACCCCCCTCGCAGACACTTCTACAGGCAGACCACGCGCTGTCCTGCAAGCACAATGCATGCGTGGAGTGTGCTGGGCTCATTCAATTTCTCTTTAGCTCTGAGGACACACAGATTTTCCACACATATCATCAGCCCCGGCCTTTCACATTCTACTTTATTAGGAAATAATCAGAATGCAGAAAAAAAGATTCATCTACAGGTGGTCAGGGCATTTGGGATGTGCTGTTTGAGATATGCTAATGTTGCCGCTGGATGTGAATAGAAACTGGATTTCTCTCTGTCTCCTTATATCATTTGCTGTCACACCGTGGGGCCCAAAATTCAACCCATAACAGTCACCCAGCAGCAGGGGGCCGCACTGCTATATTACAGCCGCCCAAATTGAGAAGCCTTCCTGACAGATCTGTTAGCACTTATCAAGATTTATACATATTAGTGAGGGCACATTTTGTTTTGCTTTTCTTTTTGTATGACAAATGTATTAAAATTATTTATATTATATAAATATATATATATATATATATATATATATATATATATATATATATATTATTGCCCTGAAAGTACATTTTGGAATATATTTTGGAATTTAAAGGATTAAACTAAATATATTTTCAATTTAGCCAGGTTTCAATGAGTTATCTTTAGTGCAGTGGAGAGAAAAAGGAAACAGGCCAAGAATAGTCCATCAGAGAGGCGGTATACAAATGACATAGCAAACGGTGGTTACAGTAAATCTAAAAAGCTAACAGAATGCGGTTAGCAGGCTCTTTGAATGTTTACTTCTTGGAGTTTTACAAGCTGGCAGAGGATTTCACACCATTGCATACATACTGCAAAAAATTACAGAAATCCTTATTTTTGTAGAAAGTCTGTTGAAATGTTATCACAGAGGCCTCCGTGTTGTTGGTTCTTTACAAAGTTCATAACATTTTTCAGCCAGGACTGATCTCTGTGGGACTGAACAATAATCTCTCTTTCTCTCTCTCTCTCTTCTGTGTCAAAGACTGAAAGAGGCACAATTTTACGCTCCTAAAAAATCAATAATCTCCACAGCGGATAGAAATGAGATTAAAGTGACGATGAGGAATGTTATTGGGGCAAATATTCGGATGATATTTTCTTTCCTTTATTTATTTTGTCTCCATGAGGCATTTCAGAGAATCAGCACATAAAACTGCTACCAAGAGATACCTAAAAAAGTTGACTTGGAAAGTGCTTTAAGCAATTTTATATATATTTTAGTTTTTCATTTTGGGCATTTTAATGCTGTATTTATTTATTTACATACATGCATTTGAGGGCATTTTTTAGATTTGCATATGCAAGGAATTAGGATTATTTTAATTAATTAGTAGCACTTTAATCAACTGCCATTTATTTTCTTTCTCCATTTTTGGGGTCAATGAGGTATTTTGTAAAACATCAATGAACATTTTATGGCCTTGATTTGATTCCAATATAATAATAAATAATGAGGACTAGTGGAATATAGATCCTTACTCTCAGATGTAGGTATTGGTAACTGCTTTGTGAGCAGGTTCTCATTAGATGGACAAGCTTTTCATTTTAGTTCAGTAAAAGACAAACTCCTCCTTCAGGCTTCATCAGCATGCAGGGCTGTGTTAATTGGCTATTCAACTCTACACTTCAACTTTCTCCAATTTTGTGATTGGCTCAGCATTTAGAGATTAAGTTCAAGCACCGCTGGAAGTGAACTTTCAGCCAAATGCTTAAAGAAAGGATTTGAAGTGACTAATAAAAGGGTTTCAGGGTTCTGGAGAGGTGGCCCTCTGCCCAGATATGCTCAGTAAATTCCTGATAAGCCGGGCAAGGAAACCCTGAAGAATAGAGAGAATGCTTTGGTCAAATGAGGGCACGGGATGTTTATTTCTTCATAGTAAATGTTATTTTAAAAGAATATGTAAATGTTAACACAATGCACAATAGAAATATGTGTACAAACAGGGCTGAATTTAGGATGGGAACAATAATATCCATGGAGATTGTTTTTCTGTTTTAGAGGGAATTTCTTTGCTCTTGGACAGAGTTATAATCTCATTTGGTTTCGATGGGCACACAGTCCTGGCAGAATGACAGTGATAGCTGAATGTTTCTTCACATCTGCCAATAAAAGCATTAACTTATGGAGCACTTCAGATGCCACATGCATTACTGCTCTAACAAGAGACTTTATCGTTTGGTTTGTCTTCACATTCTTTACAAACTGATGTAACATACTGTATGCATATATATTTTACAAAGGATGCAATGTGTTTTATGGATATCAAAGAATTGTAAATATTTTCAGACGTAGATAACCATAACATGTGTATACATCTGAAAACTATAGGAGTTTCGGGATTGAACAGGGGGTCCACAGTTGGGTCCACTTTAAAAATCTGGGATTCGAAATCTAATTTAAGCATGTAAATAAACATTTTTGTGTTGTGCTTTTGACTAATTAAAAACATAAAAAAAAAATAGATTTAAAAGATCCACCATAGGCCTCTTGGTTTTACAATTTCCGTTTAAAGTTAAAGAACTGAATCACAAAATGCATGTCCAATGACACTGTATTTCAAGGGAAGTTTGTTATAAAATCACACAGTCGCTGAAATGTGATGAAATACAGGGGTACATTTCTTACCGCAGATTTGACTCGGGATAGAACCAAAATAAGTACTTTCGCTGGCAAATGAGTTCCACAAAAACCACTTGGACACACCGGTCTGTGAAACAATTTATTTATTATCCCTGGAAATGCAAGATCACATTTTCACTGTATTGGGTTTTCTCTGCCTGGCACGGCTGAAGGGACGCCACACTTGCAAGGCAGCCTTGGAGTCAGGCATGCTTGCGGGAAACGCACTTCAGTTTGGATTGCGCTTCCCCCAATCACAGGCGGGTCTTTAAGAGACCCTTGAAAAGATTGTGGTCATGGAGAAGAATTCAAAGGGACAGATCAGAGAATAAAGGGCCCTCAAAGCCAGGTTCTACAGAGGACGGAGGGGTCCGGGAGTCCTGGGGGTCTGCACATGCAGGCGATGATGTGAAACTTCCACTGACATGCCCGAGCTGCCACATGAGAAACAAAACAATGAAAGAGATGAAAATGAAGTATAGAATCCTGTGTATTTTTAAGTTTTATATGCCAAAGGAATTAATAATAAAAAGGCTTAGTGGACTCGCACAAGGAGTTTTTCTGGAATATCTCCTGAATAGAATAAATATGCCACTATTCAGCTTGGCATCTGTTTTACTTTGTCGGCACTTATAGTGGAAGAATTGGAGTACTGTACTAAATCACAATATTTTCTGTGCACATTTAGCATTTATGTAATATTCTCTTAATTAAATGGGGTTTCCAAATGACATATCATAAGATATTTAGGAAACACACACACACAGTCCCAACAGATCAATCCATCACTCTTTAACACTAGTTTGCATGTTGGTTTTGCTTATAAAAGCAAACTAACTATTGGAAAACAAATGGCAGTTTGTGTTGGGTAAAATCTCTAATATCTAATAGTCTAGCATGTGCCAATCGATTAATGTGTAATTATGAATGTCTCAGCCTTATTTTCACATGGCAACTGTCAGCAGTGTTGAAACAAAACGGGTATTCAGACAATTTCAGACTTTCCTCAACTGTCTCGCTGGCAAAATGTGGCTTTTGAACACGCTGACTCAAATTCCCTCCAGAGGATTTTCTTAATCATCTTATATGCCCTGCAAGGATGCCCGTGGCTCAGCTGCCATAACAGTCCATTACAGCAGGGGAACGAAGGGGGCTTTAAAGGTGGTGTAAGCGATGTTAGCTATTCAGGAACTCCACCAAAAGACTTTAACACTACTCTCTTCACTTCCTTAAACATGTGAATGTGGGAGACAAGAAATGCAAGTACATGCGGAAAAGCTTTGACTTCTGCTGTATACTAATGTTTGGTAAACTCTGACTTTATACAGCCAAATGAGAATTTACATAAATGTCACAGACTGATCTCTAGGCTCAATAGACTGCAGCAGGAATGAGTCCTAAAACTCGGAAATGAGAATGTGTTTTTTTGTTGTTGTTTATTTTACCTCAAGTTCCATCTTCATGAAGTCCAAGGGTTTTTGGAAAAAAAAATTTTTTTTGTTCAAAGTCTAAAATACTTAGCCTCAAAATATGTTCACGCTTTATTCTAAAACATAAAACCATCAGTAGTACAACACTCGTAAAATTTTTAAGCTTTTACGTGTCTAATAAATGGTGAAATCTGAGTCTGAGTCTGAACGTCACGGGTTGCCATTTTGTAATTACAGATTTTGTTGCCGAATTGAAATATGTCATTTAATTGTGAGTTTGGCAAGCAGGTTTTGAGATTTCAGGATTACCTCATTCAAATAGATAGAACTTGGTCTTGGAATGCCCGGAATAGATGACCGGAGGCATCGCAAATATGGCCGCCAAGTCAACAGACCTTCTTTGAAAGGGAAATTATTGAAACTATCTTCACATCCTGATAGCAATCAATAATAGAAGTGGTCTAAATATTAAAACATGTACATATATCTTCTGTGGAAGTCTCAGGACCAAAAAATGTCCGTCCAATTATTGAATTCAGTCCGAAAATAGTCCTATTACCTATTACTATATTACCGAATATAGAACCTCCGCGCACCATGCTCGCACAGACATCACACATCATCAGTGCGCTCCGTAATGCTATGCAGAATTGTAGACAGACAGTCACGAGAGCTGCAAACAAACAGCAGCCCCCTTTTACAGTTCATCCTGAACCAAAACAATAAGCGTATGCTGCGTTCATACCATGTCATAACCCTCATTACAAGATGGCAACCCGTGATGTTCTACATGGAGCTGTTCACATCCTCAGACTCGGATTTATGAGTTTCTATATCAACACTCTCAATGCCGAAATGAGTCTGCTGCAGTCAGTTGGTAAAACTAGAGATTGAGACATGAAATAATTTTACTGTGTGCCTTCATGTGTTTTGGAGGAGGCGTGGCTTTAGAGACAAACTGAAGGGAGAGTGGGATCTTATGCTTTCAGACCTAGCTTGCTATTGTTACCCTTACGAAAAAGAAGTATTCTTCAAGTTAATTTGATGAAGTATACTTAAGTAATGTTCAAATATATTTTTAAGTATACTTTATGTATTAAGTATACTAATATCAATGTGTACTTGTAGTAAACTTGTAAGTGTACTATTTTAATACTGCTTGGGACTAAATTGGCCCACTTTTATATAGAAGTATACATTTAAGTGTACTATAAGTGTAAGAGTGGTAAACTTTAAGTACACAACTAGGTTTCTCATCTGTAATGCATCTGTACTACAAGTGAACTTTAGTAGTTTACTATTTTAATACAAGTAGTACATTTTTTAGTTTATGAAAGTACACACTGAAGTGTGCTCTCAGTAAACTACTAGTTTAGTAGTTTATACTGCAAGTATACTTGTAAGTTTTCTTTAAGTGAACATAACATTATACTTATAGTTTACTATTTATATATTACTTTTGCACTTGCAGTATACTACTATGGTCAAATGTAGGTATTGTTTTTTATACTTTATTTTTATTAAATACCTTTAACTGTACTTTAATTTTAAAAAACATTTTATTAGCTTCATGCATCCTTTTTTATCAACACTTGAATGTCGGTAAGTTTCATAAAGAAAGGCAACATTTTAAACAAAAAAGTTGAGAAAATCACATTTTTGTCAAAGACTACACCTTGATCAGATTCAGAACGATGATCAAAACACAGATGGAGTAGATCGAGTCCAACACCCCCAAAGCTTCACAGTCGTTTTCTCTTCATGGGTTAAGCTTCATTTCATTTGGTAATATTAAGCAGTTTTGATTTTCACGCTGTTTAATGTTTGATGATCACATTATTTTACATTTTGAGTGAGCAATCTTCTATCACTTGTTTCAGCTTCTTCTTCTTCTGTGTTTTGATCCGGAGATTCTGTACTAGAAGATGTGTCATAGCGCCCCCTACCATATAACAGTGAAAACATGGATACCTGGAAAATTCAGTCAATGGTGGGGAAAAGTAGAATTAGAGTAAATTCCTATACACTACCAGTGGACTAGCCTACACAAAAATTCAGATACGCAGACTTAGAAACGTATCTGTTTTATATCAATATTCTAAGCAATATTTTTAAACAAAGTAAGTTTCATAAGACTGCATATGAAAAACTATGTAAAAAAAGTATATTCAATAGGCTACTCGATCAAAAGAGTTAACACAACTACAAGCCAAGTATACTTTGAATACTTAATTATACTTTTATGTACAGGCCAAATATACTTGGACTTTTCTCTCAGTAGGCCTATACGTCAAGTACACTTAAGTGTAATTTTAAGTATATTTCTGAGAAGTACATATACTATATTTTTTAGAAGTATATAAAATGTAGACTGAAAGTATACTTTCTTATTTTTAGTTTAAAAGGAGTATACTAATAGAACACTTGAATTAACTTCTTTTTCATAAGGGTAGCCTAATAGCTATTTTTCCTTGCCACTGTAACCTTTGGCTTGCTTAAGGTAATATTCAGTAATATTATTTATTAGTGTACGCTCCTCAGAGTATAAAAAAACTGTTTTTGGTAACACACATATATATATATATTTTTTTTAACTGTTCATGCTCAAAAGTATGTGGCCTATATTATGTCACAATACATATAAACTGTTGTACATAAATAGGCTAACCATTAGCAGAGGATCTAATATTTTCAGAGTCGCTTTAACACAAAACAGGAAACTATTTTTGTGTCTTCGAAAACCTCAGACACCGAATATTTCAGAACAGCAGTTTCTGTAGCCTATATGAGCTGGTCTGTTAACGCACAAGATGATTGACAGGCAGAACGCGCCTCTCTGACTGGCTGAACAAAGAATATGTCAAATCGCTGTCACAGGGACAGGTGTGATATTTCAGCAAACCTTATTCAATATGTCAGGTAATATGTAGATTTCTCTGCTATTTCTCTGTGCTATTACATAAAATATGCATACAGAATAGTTTTTATTCAATTAAGGTAAATTATATCAAATGTATATGAAAATTTTAAAAAGCAAAGAGAGGGAGAGTAAGTCAGTAACTTTTGAATGGTTCTAGTCTTGTTTTGGGCATTTGGCTAAGCTGCTCTGCTATTGCTTTATCCATTCAGTTTTCTTCATTTTCTTCTTCTCTTTCCGCATGTAGTCTTCATGTGACCTTATACAGCATTCAATATCTTTAGATCAGCAGCTAGCTTCTTCTCTGTTTGCATTTGCTCAGTATGTGGTGTTACCCATGTGGAGAAACGACTCCACGAGGTGTTAAGGAACTTGGCGACTGGTCTTCATGAATCTCCTCAAGATTCTTCTCATATGACTCATAGTTTTCCTAAGAGTATGCCAGCACACAAGAGTGCAAACCATGTGAATTATTTACTCTGTGTGTAACCTATGTGTCCTATATCCATACTGATCCACACTGACCACTTTCACACGTTCCTCTATTCCAGCGGGCAGATTATAAAATGACGTTCAGGAGAGGTAAACTTTTCTCAAAGAGCAAACTTGAGGTTCATATCTCACTTCTTTGAGGCAACTGTCACATTCAGTCAAACATGAGTCACATGGCTAAAGTAAAATAACTGTAAAAGAAGAACATGAGTATTTTATAGAATCATTTTAATGAAATGATTACATTTTATGATGTAGCATTAAACCACTAATCATGATGCATTGTTTTTTTTTTGACAATTGTTGAAACTTTAAAGCTAACGTTCAAAGTTATTATGGGAAACAGCAGCAGAAGTCATTCTGCAAAATAACTAATTTTGTGTTCCACCAAAGACATAATAAGTCATATCAAACTGGAAGTATATGAACAAATTACTTTATTTTTGTGTATATCTATTTTTTATTTATTAAAGAGACATCAGAACTCTCCAACTCCCCAATAATTTGCATCATTGTTTATTTCCCTGCAGCCTGCTGATGGTGTCACATTTAGTTGAGGAATAAGGAATATGAATGATTGAGAATACTTCAAATAGACTTTAAACAGGACAAATACGACACTTAATCCGAGACAATAAACGACAAAGGACTGAACAGAACTCCCTGTATATATACATATTAAATGAGGGAACTAAACAGGAACAGATGGACAAAGATTAAATTAAAAAGGCAAGGCAAGCTTATTTATATAGCACATTTCATATACAATTCAAAGAGGCTTTACAGAAAAGGAATTATCATACATTAAAATAATCATACATGGATAAGAAATAAAAAAAATAACAATTGTATTTAACCCCCATCTGGAGTGGAATAAATAGATAGTCAGGTTTTCAATTTTACACTATACATGCCCCTTCTAGTGTCTCTTCATTTTTGTGGGACTTACCAAAGGTGACAAACTAGGAAATCAGGAGAAGACACAGAGCAAACTGAAAAAGTCCCCAACAGAAACTCAAAACAGAACATGATCATGACATGTGAATGTGAGTGGAAAACAATTATTTTCTATGTAGTTTTTGGATTTTTTAAATATTATTTGCATACAGAATTCACATGTCCTTGTTCGAAGGGTGTTGAGCATTTACAACATTTTTAGGGAGACATGCTCATTCTTTGCTGTCATATTCAATTAAGCGCTCTAATACAATTAAACCTCCCTGTTTGCTGAACAATTATGCCCAGAGGTCTGTCAGATCTCATCTGTTGTCTTTCATTCTATTGTATTACTAATGTCACCCTCGTCTTTTTCTCTCTCATTTTTCGTGCAGTGTTTCGGGTTCCTGTAGCTGCCAGGTGAAACAAGATCAAGCGGTTGCCTGTGGCGTGAGGAGCCAGAAAGCAGCTGTGAGGAAGATTTCAAACTGCACTTTCATTTTAAGTCATAAACATGCACTCAACACAAGAACAAATAGACTCGGCCCCAGACAGAAAAACCCACAAGTGTGTTCACTAACCATATTCTGCATATTATTTTTTTTACAGAAAACTGGCAAGAAGTATCTGGAAATATGCAGTTACAATTTAATTTGCTGGCATCTATGCAATTTCTGGTAATTGAGGTCCAGTCTGCCTGGAAAAGCAATGCTAACAAGTTATACAATAAGTGCTTTTTGATAAGTTTGCCAGACTATTAGCATAAAATGTTTGACCAATATTTAGTTTTGAGGCACTTAGTAGCAAGTTAACACTATGTAAAATCCACTTATGTCTGTGAAATAATCTGTACTTTTGGGCAGACATAAAATCTGATCACAAAGGTTTCACTCTGTTTTTTGTTTCGTTTTTGTTTTTTGGTGCAATTGACTACGGAATGACTCCACTGTGCAGTTATTTGAATGTTTTTTTCCCCATGCTGGTCTATTGTGGTATCAACAATTTTAGATAAACCTGCCCCTAAATTGCACTGAAAACAAAGTGAACTGTGATTGGTTGCTCTACATGTTGGTAATTCTTATGTAAATTTGCATTTCTTGGACAGGAAAGGGCCTGTCCTAATAGTCCTTAATGAATACGTATCCCATCTTTCCTCATGTTCAGGAACTTATGTGCCCCGATTTCATGACATGTAAAACGTAAATTGTTGCACATTTTATTGATGCAGAGACTGTAGAGATTATATGTTTTTTTGTAAAACGAAGCACCACAATGACTAAAATGTGTTGTCTATTAATTTAAGTGTCCAATTGAGAAAACAAAAGTCTTAAACACTTGCAATCTTCTCACCAACTTGAACACTTTGACAAAAATATGTCATGTAGAAGTAGACAAGTGGTCGCAAAGACCACAAGTGGCCCAATAGCATCCAATTTGGACAAAACATTGTGCCATTCGTCACACGTCTAGCCATGTGTGATTATCAAACACGTGTCCCAACCACAAGAGAGGGTCAACAGTATTCAGGCAAACAGGATGGATATTGCAGGCCTTTCTTGACATTACTAAGAGACGGCTGCTCCTTATGGCAAGGTTCATGTGCTGGGCAGATATTTTGCTTAAGTTGAAATTGAATTTTGTCAGGCTCCAGAGCAGGTTACTGCATATGAAGTCATAAACTTCTACTGAATCTATTATGTCCCAAGACTGACTAAAGCCAGTTTGACATAATCCAGGGGTGTGCAACAGGATCTGTCCCCTTGAACATTAATATAGGAACTCTGACGTATAATTACCTAATATGCTTTCATACGGCATTTGATCAGTCACAGCTGCTGTGTAATCATGTGTGCCGAGAGCCAGTGTTCGGTGTAGTTTTTCTTCAACACCAGCAGGAAACTGGACTCAAACCAAACCAGACTGTTTTAATGGCTGTTCTACGCTCCATTCTAACAGCTTCTGTTCAGAAGACACAGGACCTTATTGATGAAAATGTGAATGTTCTTTTATTTTTCCCTTTGCTTGGCTAAACTGGCAACCTTCAGGAAGATGTTTTTGTCTTCAGGATGTGTGGCCTTGTGTTTCGTTGTGTTTCAATGATCCGTTTCCTTTTCAAAATGCAGCACTTTCCAAGAGCAGCAACTGCGGAGGTTGATGTATGGACCTTTAGAGGAGAATACCCTGAGCAATATTTAAAACACAGGCATGCTTTATGATCTGTAAACATGTAAAATCAAATACTTTTTTAGTGGACATTATACAAAGAAGGATGCTTTTAAGCTATTGCTATGTGCTAGTCAGCTTTGAATGTGCTACTCAAAATATGTAGCTAGTTGTTCCACTACATAAAAGCTAAGCTAAAGGTTATATTTTTTTAGAGAAAGTAAGTACTTACACAACAAGCTATATATATATATATATATATATATATATATATATATATATATAACAGGGTTGTGTGCCATTCAGAACTTATTTGAGATTTCCTTTTAATTTACAGTAAAACAAAATTCTATTCCAAACAGAATGCATTATAGTAATTTGAATGTAAGGAATAATTCAAATGAACTGAAATTCAAAGAAATTGTTATACTGTCATTTTTTTATTCATTTTGGAAAGTTGATTTTTGATAATTTAAGTGCTTTTGTGTAGTTTTGTGTTTTAGTTTTCTTTATATTCACAGTATTGTTCACTAGTTGCACATGCAAGTGTTCTTCATTGCTGGCAGCCATAGATCTTCTTTCAGGGATTGTAATATCCTGTTACTGATTTACTGAGTAAGAAACCTCTCTAGATCATGAACCGATTAAGAATGTTCTGCTAAACCTATTTGACCAATTAACTGAAAAGAACTGACTCACAGATTCAGAAAAAAAAAGAAAAAAAAGAACACATTTAGCTTTGTTTCTGAGAAATGCAGTTAAAATAATATCATTTGAATTTGTTTGTAGTTCTGTTTTGGACCCTAAATATGTTAAAGTATTTTGTCGACAGATTGTTAGATCTACAAGATGAAATTTAGTGTCACATTTGGAATTCTAGCCTGAGCTAGTCTCTGGGCTGAGGCCTTGTACTCGTCACAATAACATGGTTATTCCATACTGCTCGGTCTGAGGTCTTTCTTATCTGATGAAATTTAAAAAATATTCCCAACAGAATGAAGCATTTCT